>NC_091000.1:72352500-72652500 GCF_041146395.1 Eulemur rufifrons | reverse complement strand
GTTAGGCTTCAGTGTTAGCTTTATGGTTAAAGATTAGGATTAGGGTATGGGTTAAGGGGTAGTTTGAGGGTTAATGGTAAGGGTCAACATTAAATGTTAGAGTTGGGGTTAGGTTTAGGTTTAGGGTTAGGGGTTAGGGTTAGGCTTAGGGTTAAGGGTTAGGATTAGGGTTAGGTGTTGGGCTTAGGGTTAGGGTTTAGTGTTAGGGTTATCGTTAAGGATTAGGGTTAGGGTCAGGGTTAAATGTTTGGGTGCGGGTAATGGTTAGGATCAGGGTTAAGGTTTACGGATAGGATTAGTGTTAAGAGTTACGGGTAGGTTTAGGGTACAGGGTTAGAGTTAGCTTTAGGGCTTAAGGTTAGGATTAGGTGGTAGGTTAGATTTAGGGTTAGATCGAGGCGTTAGGGTAGGGGCTAAGGTTAGGGTTAAGAGATAGGGTTAGGTTTAATGCTTAGGATTAAGGTTAGGGATTGGGGTTAAAGTAAGTGTTAGGGGTTAGGTTTAAGGATCAAAGGTTAGAGTTATTTTTAGCCGTACTGTTAGGGTTAGGGTTAAGGGAAAAGATTGGCGTTAAGGGTTTTCCTTAGTGTTAGGGTTAAGGGTCAGGCTTAGAGTTAAAGGTTAAGGTTAGGGTCAGTGTTAAGGGCTAGGGTCAGGGTTAACGTTTAGGGTAAAGGTTAAGCATTAGGGTTAGGGATTAGCGATTAGGGTTTATTGTTATTGTTAGGGTTAGGGGTTAGGAGTTAGTGTTTTATCAAGGGGGTATGGTTAGAATTAGGATTGGGGTTAGTGTTAGGGTTAGGTTTAGGGGTTTGTGTTAGGGTTAGGGTTTAGGGTTGGGGTTGGGGTAGGGTTAGGTTTTAGGTTTAGGAGTTAGGGTTTGGGGTTAGGGTTAGGGGTAGGGTTAGGGTTAGGCGTAGGGGATAGGGTTAGTGTTTGGGGTTTGGGTTAGCATCAGGGGTTAGCGTTAGGGTTAGTGTTAGCAGTTACGGTTAGGGTTAAGGCTAGGGCTAGGGTAGGGTTAGTGGTTAGGGTTAGGGTTAGGGTTGGGTTAGGGTTAGGGGTTGGGGTTGGGGTTAGGGGTTAGGGTTAGGGTTAGGGGTTAGGGTTAGGGGTTAGGGTTAGGGTGAGGGTTAACAGGGTTAGGGTTAGGGTGAGGGTGAGGGTTAGGGTTAGCTCTTGGGTTAGGGGTTAGGTTTAGGCTTAGGGGTTAGGGTTTGTGTTAGGGGTAGGGTTAGGGTTTAAGGTTAGGGTTAGGGCTAGTGTTAGGGTTAGGGCTAGGGTAAGGAGTTAGGGTTAGGGGTTAGGGCTTGGGTTGGTGTTGGGTTTAGTGTTTGGGTTAGGGTTAGGGTTAGGGGTTACGGTGAGGGTGAGGGTGTGGTTTATGGGTTAGGGTTAGAGTTAGGGGTTAGGGCTAGGCTTAGGGTTTAGGGTTAGTGTTACGGGTTAGGGGTTAGGTTTTAGGGTTGGTGTTGGGGTTACGGTTAGCGGTTAGGGTTAGGTTTAGGGTTAGGGTTAGGGTTTAGGGTTAGGGTTAAGGGTTAGGGTTAGAGTTTCGGTTAGGGTTAGGGGTTAGGTTTAGGTTTAGGGGTTGGGGTTAGGGTTAGGCTTCGGGGTTAAGGTTAGGGTTAGGGTTAAGGCTTAGGTGTTAGGGTTAGGGTTAGGTTATGTTTAGGGTTAGGGATTAGGGGTTCGGGTTAGGGTTAGCGGTTAGGGTTAGGGTTTAGGGTTAGTGTTAGGGTTAGGGTTAAGGGTTAGGCTTATGAGTTAGAGTTAGGGTTAGGGTTTCAGTTAGGGTTAGGTGTTAGGTTTAGGGTTAGGGGTTGGGGTTTGGGTTAGGCTTAGGGGTTAGCGTTAGGTTTAGGGGTTAGGGTTAGGGGTTAGGGTTATGTGTTAGGGTTTGGGTTTGGTTAGGGTTATAGTTAGGGGTTAGGGGTTGGTGTTAGGGTTAAGGTTAGGGCTTTGGGTTAGGGTTCGGGGTTAGGGTTAGGGATTAGGGTTAGGGTTAGCTTTAGGGTTGGATTAGGGTTAGAGTTAGGGTTGTGTTAGGGTTAGACGTTAGGGTTAGGGGTTAGGGTAGGAGTTAGTGTTAGGGTTGGGATTAGGGGTTAGGTTTAGGATTAGGGTTGTGTTAGGGTTAGGGTTAAATGTTAGGGGTAGTTATAGGAGTAGGGTTAGGGTTAGGGGTTAGGGTTATGGGTTAGGGTTAGTGTTAGGTGTTAGTGTTAGGGTTAGGGTTAGGGGTTAGGGTTAGGGGATAGTGTTAGGGTTACGGTTAAGGGACAGGCTTAAGGTTAAGTGTTGCGCTTAGGGTTAGTGTTTAGTGTTAGTGTTATCATTAAGGATTAGGGTTAGGGTCAGGGTTAAAAGTTTGGGTTAGTGTTTGGGTTAGGGTTTAGGGTTAGGATTTAGGTTTGTGGTTGGGTTTGGAGTTAGGGTTAGGGCTAGGGGTTAAGGTTAGGGTTAGGGCTTATGGTTAGGGTTGGGGTTAGGGTTTAGGATTAGGGTTGGGGTTAGGGTTAGGAGTTAGGGGTTAGGGTTAGAATTAGGGGTTAGCGTTAGGGTTAGGGATTAGGGTTATGATTAGGGGTTGGTGTTAGGGTTAGGGTTAGGGTAGGGGTTAGGGGTTAGGTTTAGGTGTTAGGGTTATGGTTAGGGGTTAGGGTTAGGGTTAGGGGTCAGGGTCAGTGTCATGGTTAGGGGGTTTAGGGTTAGGGTTTAGGGTTAGGGTTGGGGTTGGGGTTAGGGTTAGGGTAGGGTTAGGGGTTAGGGTTAGGGTAGGGTAGGGGTAGCGGTAGGGGTAGGGTTAGTGTTAGGGGTTAGTGTTAGGGTTAGGCGTAGGGGTAGGGTTAGGGTTTGGGGTTAGGGTTAGCATCAGGGGTTAGCGTTAGGGTTAGTGTTAGGAGTTACGGTTAGGGTTAAGGCTAGGGCTAGGGTTCAGGTTAGTGGTTAGGGTTAGGGTTAGGGTTCGGTTAGGTTTAGGTATTGGGGTTGGGGTTAGGTGTTAGGGTTAGGGTTAGGGGTTAGGGTTAGGGGTTAGGGTTAGGGTGAGGGTTAACAGGGTTAGGGTTAGGGTGAGGGTGAGGGTTAGGGTTAGGTCTTGGGTTAGGGGTTAGGTTTAGGGTTAGGGGTTAGTGTTTGTGTTAGGGGTAGGGTTAGGGTTTAAGGCTAGGGTTTGGATTAGGGTTAGGGTTAGGGTTAGGGCTAGGGTTAGGGGTTAGGGTTAGGGTTTAGGGCTTGGGTTGGAGTTGGGTTTAGTGTTTGGGTTAGGGTTAGGGTTAGGGGTTACGGTGAGGGTGAGTGTGTGGGTTATGAGTTAGGGTTAGAGTTAGGGGTTAGGGCTAGGGTTAGGGTTTAGGGTTAGGGTTACGGGTTAGGGGTTATGTTTTAGGGTTGGGGTTGGGGTTGGGGTTAGGGTTAGCGGTTAGGGTTATTGTTTAGGGTTAGGGTTAGGGTTTTGGTTAGGGTTAGGGGTTAGGTTTAGATTTAGGGGTTGGGGTTAGGGTTAGGCTCGGGGTTAGGGTTAGGGTTAAGGGTTAGGTGTTAGGTTTAGGGTTAGGTTATGGTTAGGATTAGGGGTTAGGTGTTCGGGTTAGGCTTAGCGGTTAGGGTTAGGTTTTAGGGTTAGTGTTAGTGGTTAGGGTTAGGGGTTAGGGTTCGGGTTATGTGTTATGGTTTGTGTTAGAGGTTAGTGTTAGATTAGGGTTAGGGTTAGGTGTTAGGGTTAGGGTTTACGGTTAGTGTTAGTGTAGGGTTGGGTTGCATTAGGGTGGTGGTTGTGGTTAGGGTTTAGGGTTAGGGTTAGGGTTGGGTTAGGGTTAGGGTTAAGGGTTAGGCTTACGGGTTAGAGTTAGGGTCAGGGTTTCGGTTAGGGTTAGGTGTTAGGTTTAGGGTTAGGGGTTGGGGTTCAGGTTAGGCTTAGGGGTTAGGGTTAGGGTTAGGGGTTAGGGTTAGGGGTTAGGGTTAGGTGTTAGGGTTCGTGTTTGTTTATTGTTATAGTTAGGGGTTAGGGGTTGGGGTTAGGGTTAGGGGTAGGGATTTGGGTTAGGGTTCGGGGTTAGGGTTAGGGGTTAGGGTTAGAGTTGTGTAGGGTTAGGATTAGGGTTGGGTTAGGGTTAGAGTTGTGTTAGGGTTAGACGTTAGGGTTAGGGGTTAGGGTAGGAGTTAGTGTTAGGGTTGGGATTAGGGGTTAGGGTTAGGATTAGGGTTGTGTTAGGGTTAGGGTTAAAGGTTAGGGGTAGGTATAGGCGTAGGGTTAGGGTTAGGGTTTAGGGTTAGGGGTTAAGGTTAGTGTTAGGGGTTAGTGTTAGGGGTTAGGTTTAGGGTTAGGGGTTAGTGTTAGGGGTTAGTGTTAGGGTTATGGTTAAGGGATAGGATTAAGGTTAAGTGTTGCACTTAGGGTTAGGGTTTAGTGTTAGTGTTATCGTTAAGGATTAGGGTTAGGGTCAGGGTTAAAAGTTTGGATTAGTGTTTGCGTTAGGGGTTAGGGTTAGGATTTAGGTTTGTGGTTGGGGTTGGAGTAAGGGTTAGGGCTAGGGGTTAAGGTTAGGGTTAGGGCTTATGGTTAGGGTTGGGGTTAGGGGTTAGGATTATGGTTAGGGGTTAGGGTTAGGGGTTAGGGGTTAGGGTTAGCGTTAGGGGTTAGCGTTAGGGTTAGGGATTAGGGTTATGGTTAGGGGTTGGTGTTAGGGTTAGGGTTAGGGTAGGGGTTAGGGGTTAGGTTTAGGGGTTAGGTTAGGGTTAAGGGTCAGGGTCAGTGTCATGGTTAGGGGGGTTAGGGTTACGGGTTAGGGTTAGGGGTTAGGGTTAAGAGTTAGGGTTAAGGTTAGTGATTAGGGTTAGTATTAGTGGTTAGGGTTAGGGTTAGGGGTTAGGGTTAGGGGTTATGGTTAGGGTTGGGGTTTAGGTGTTAGGATTAGGGTTAGGGGTTAGGGTTAGGGGTTAGGGTTATGGTTAGCGCTAGGGGTTAGGGTTAGGTTTAGGGATTAGGGTTAGGGTTACGGGTTGGTGTTAGGTTTAGGGTTAGGGTAGGGGTTAGGGGTTAGTTTTAGGGGTTAGGGTTAGGGGTAGGGTTAGGGTTAGGGTTAGGGTTTAGGGTTAGAGTTGGGGTTGGGGTTAAGTTTAGGGTTAGGGTAGGGTAGGGGTAGCGGTAGGGTTAGGGTTAAGGGATAGGGTTAGGGTTAAGGGATAGGATTAGGGTTAAGCATTAAGGCTTAGGGTTAGCATTAAGGGATAGGCTTAGGGTTAAGGGTTAGTGTTACGGTCCAAGGTATGTGTAAGGATGTGGGTTAATGTTTAGGGTTAGGGTTACATGTTAAGGATAGTGTTGGGTTTAAGGGTTAGGGTCAGGGTTAGAGCTAGGGTTACTGCTACGGTTAGGGCTAGGCATTAGGTTAAGGGTTAGTGTTAGGGTTAAGGGTTAAGGTTAGGTTTAATTGTTAGGATTAGGATCAAGATTAAGGATTAAGCTTAGGGTTAGGGATTAAGATTAGGGTTAAGGGTAAAGTGTTAAGGTTATTTTTAGGGGTAGGGTTAGGGTTAGCGTTTAGTGTTAGGGTTAGTGTTAGTGTTGTTTGTAGGGTTAAGGTAAGGTTTAGCGGTTTAGAATTAGGGTTAGGGATTAGGTGTTACGGTTATGGTAAGGAGTTAGGGTTAGAATTATGGAATAGGGGTTGTTCTCAGGGGTAAGTTTTATGCTTAAAGTTAGGGTAAGTGGTTAAAGTTAGTGTTATGGTGAGCTTTACCTGTTAAGGTGAGCATTCGGATCAGGGTTAGGTGTTATGTTCAGGGTTAGGTTTATGGGTGAGTGGTAGAGTTTATGCTTAAGGCACGGGCACTGTCTGCACTAGGACTGGGGGTTGTGGGCTGCGATTGTCTCCGGGAACCCACTCTAGCATACACTGAGTATGGGCCCTCGGGTTTCATGAAGGACACAGTGGCAGAGCCTCCTTTCACACATGGCATGAGAGGATTGTAGGCTTTCTAAATGCTCAGAGAGTAAGAAGTCTGAGAATTAGATTTATGGTTAGGATTATGATTATGATTCGGGATGAAGGTTGGTGTTAGGGTGAGTGCTTAGGGTTAGGGTTTAGGGTTAGGGTTAAGGGATAGGATTAGGGTTACGGGTTGGGCTTAGGTTTAGGATTCAGTTATGGTTAAGGTTTAGCGTTCGGGTCAGGGCTAAGGGTCAGGTTGAGGGTTAACGGTTAGGGTTAGGGTTAGGGGTTAGGCATAGTGTTAGGCTTTAGTGTTAGGGTTAGGTTTAGTGTTCAGGGTTAGGGTTAGCATTAGGGGTTAGGGTTAGGGCTAGGTTTAGGTGTTAGGTTAGTGTTAGGGTTAGGTCTAGGCGTTTGGGTAAATGTTAGTATTAGGGTTAAGAGATAGAGTTAGGTTTAAGGCGTAGAATTAGGATAACGGTTAAGGGTTAGGGTGAGGGTTTAGGGTTAAGGATCAAAGGTTAAGGTTAGCATTAATGTTAGGGCTGCTGGTAGGGTTAAGTTTAGGGTTAGGGGCTTACAATTAAGTATTAGGTTTTACAGTTATGACTAGGAGTTAGGGTAAGAATTATGGGATAGGGGTTGTCCTCAGGGTAAGTATTATTCATTAACGTTATGATAAGGTGTTAAAGTTAGTGTTTCAGTGAGTTTTACGTGTTAAGGTGAGCAATAGGATCAGGGTCATGTGTTATGATAAGGGTTAGGGTTATGGGTTAGGGGTAGGGTTTATGCTTAAGGCACAGGCTCTGTCTTCCCTTGGTGGGGGGTTCGGAGGCTGGGATTGTCACCAGGAACCCACTCTATCGTATGCTGGGTATGGGCCTCTGGGTTTCATGCAGGACACAGTGGCAGAGCCTCCTTTCATGCATGGCATGGGAGGATTGCAGGCTTTCTAAATTCTGAGAAAGCAAGAAGTCTGAGAATTAGATTTAGGATTAGAATTATGGTTATGGTTAGGGATGAAGGTTAGTGTTAGGGAGAGTGCTTAGGGTTAGGGGTTAGGGTTAGGGTTAAAGGTTAGTGTTAGGTTGAACAGTTACAGTTAGGTTTAGGGTTAAGGTTTAGGGTTAGCATTAAGGTTAGGGGTTAGGGTTTGGTACAGGGCAAGGGTTAAGCGTTTGGCTTAGGGTTCAAGATTAGGATTAATGTTAGGTGTAAGGGTTAGTGTGAGAGTTAACGGTTAGGGTTTAGGTGAAGGGTTAGGGTTTGGGTTTAGGGTTAGGGTTTAGAGTCAGGGTTAAGAGTTCATGTTAGGTTTAATATTACACTTAAGTGTTTGGATTTAGGTTTAGGTTTAGGGTTCATGGTTAGGGTTATGTTTAGGGGTTATGTTTAGGGGTTAGGTTTAGTGTAAGAGTTTAGAGTTAGTGTAGGGCGTTTGGGTCAGGGTTTCTGTTTAGGGTTAGGTGTTAGTGTTAGTGTTAGGGCTTAGATTTAGTGGTTAGTTTAAGGTCAGAGGACCTGTTTAATCTATGGTGAGAAGGGTGTGGAATGGGTCGCTGTGACACCACAGCATTGTACCCTGGGCCTTGGGCTCAGACCTACATGCAGGAATCAGGGGGAGCCTGTTTTCACGCATGCCATAGTTGTATTGTAGGCTTGGTTAACTCTGAGAATGGAAGAATTGTGAGAATTAGGGTTATGATTAGGGTTAGGGATTTGGGTTTAGGGGATAGTGTTCTAATGAGGGATAGGGTTTAGGCATTAGGGGTTAGGGTTAGTGTTAGGGTTAGGGGTTAGGGGTGAGGGTTGTGTTAGGGGCTAGGTTAGGTTTAGGGTTGGGGTTAGTGTTAGAGTTCAGGTTTGGGGTTAGGGTAGGGTTAAGGGATAGGATTAGGGTTAAGAGTTAGGCTTAGGGTTCGGGTTAAGGGTTAGGGTTATGGTTAAAGGTCAGTGTTAGTTTAAACGGTTACACTTATATTTACGCTTAAGTTTTAGGGTGAGGGCTTTCTAAACTCTGAGAGAGGAAGACGTCTGAGATTAAGATTTAGGGTTAGGATTATGGTTAGGATTAGGGATGAAGATTAGTGTTAAGGTGAAGGCTTAGGGTAAAGTGTTAAGGTTAAGGTTAGTGTTAGTTTTAACGGTTACAGTTAGGTTTAGGGTTAAGGTTTAGTGTGAGGGTTAAGGTCAGGGGTTAGGTTTTCATACAGGGTAAGTGTTAAGTGTTAGGTTTAGGGTTAAAGATTAGCATTATGGTTAGTGTTAAAGGTTAGTGTGAGGGTAAAAGTTTAGGGTTCAGGTTAAGGGCTAGGGTTAGGGGTTAGGTTTAGGGTTAAAGGGTCATGTTAGGTTAGGGTTACAGTTAAATGTTATGGTTAGGGTTAGGGGTTACGGTTAAGTTTAGGGTTCATGGTTAGTGAAACATTTAGGGGTTTAGGCTAGGGTTAAATGATAGGGTTAGAGGTAAGGCTAAGGCTTAGGCTTAGTGTTAGGGTAAAGGTTTAGGGATAGGGTTACGGGTTAGGGCTAGGGTCAGGGTTAAAGGTTAGGGTGAGAGTTAATGGTTATGGTTAGGGTTATTGGTTAGGGTTATTGGTTAGGGTTTGTGTTTATGCTTAGGGCATGTGCCTTGTCTGCACTAGGCGGAGGAGTTAGGGGGCTAGCATATTCGCCAGGAACCCACTCTATCGTACGCTGGGTATTGGCCCCTGGGTTTCATGCTGGACACAGTGGCAGAGACTCCTTTCACACATGGCATGGGAGCATTATAGGCTTTCT
The DNA here is from genome assembly GCF_041146395.1 of Eulemur rufifrons. Taxonomy (NCBI): domain Eukaryota; kingdom Metazoa; phylum Chordata; class Mammalia; order Primates; family Lemuridae; genus Eulemur; species Eulemur rufifrons. The sequence continues at coordinate 72,643,783 of NC_091000.1, read as the reverse complement.
AAACTCTGAGAAAGCCAGAAGTCTGAGAATTAGATTTAGGGTTAGGATTACGGTTAGGGTTAGGGATGAAGGTTAGTGTTAAGGTGAGGCCTTAGGGTTAGGGGTTAGGGTTAGGGTTAAAGGTTAGTGTTAAGTTTAACTGTTACAGTTAGGTTTAGGGTTAAGGTTTAGTGTTAGGGTTAAGTTTAGGGGTTAGGTTTTGGTACAGGGTAAGGGTTAAGTGTTAGGTTTAGGGTTAAAGATTATGATTAGGGTTAGGTTTCAGGGTGAGTGTGAGGGTTAACGGTTAGTGTTAAGTGTTAGGGTCAGGAGTTAGGTTTAGGGTTAAGGGTCCATGTTAGGTTTAGGGTTAGAGTTAAGTGTTATGGTTAGGGTTAGAGTTTAGGGTTAGTTTTAGGGTTCATGGTTAGGGTTACGTTTAGGGGTTAGGGTTACGGTTTGGTTTAGGGTGACTGTTTAGTGTTAGTGTTTGGCATTAGGATAAGGGCTTAGGTTTAGGGTTAGGGTTTAGGTTTAGTGTTGGGGCTTAGATTTAATGGTTAGTTTAAGGGCACAGGACCTGTTTAATCTATGGTGAGAAGGGTGCAGAATGGGTCACCTCGACACTACACTATCGTTCTTGGTCCTTGGGCCCAGACCTACATGCAGGACTCAGGTGGAGCCTCTTCTCACTAATGGCATGGCTCTATTGAAGGCTTGGTGAACTCTGAGAATGGAGGAAGTGTGAGAATTAGGGTTATGATTATGGTTAGGTGTTTAGGGTTAGGGGTTAGGGTTCGAGTGTCATTTAGGGGTTAGGAATTAGGAGTTAAGGTTAGTGTTAGGGTTAGGGGTTACGGGTTAGGGTTGGTTTAGGGGCCAGGGTTAGATTCAGAGTTAGGGTTACTGTTAGGGTTAGGGTTAGGCTTAAGGGATAGGATTGGGGTAAAGTGTTAAGGCTTAGGGTTAGCGTTAAGGGATAGGGTTAGGGTTAAGTGTTAGGCTTTCGGTCCGAGTTAAGGGTTAGGGTGAGTGTTAACGGTTAGGACTAGGGTTATGGGTTAGGGATAGTGTTAGGTTTAAGGGACAGGATTAGGGTTAGGTTTAGAGTTCAGGGTTAGGGTTAGCATTAGGGGTTAGGGTTTAGGTATACTGTTAGGGTTTCTTCTAGGCGTTAGGGTAATGGTTAGTGTTAGAGTTAAGAGTTAAGATTAGGTTTAATTGTTAGGATTAGGATCAGGGATAAGGGTTAGGGTTAGGGTTAGGGTTAGTGTTATGGTTGTTTGTAGGGTTAAGGTAACGTTTAGTAGTTTATAATTAAGTTTTAGGATTAGGTGTTACGGTTATGCTAGGAGTTAGGCTTAGAATTAAGGGATAGGGGATGTTCTTAGGGTAAGTGTTACGCATTAACTTTAGGATAGGGGGTTAAAGTTAGGGTTATGGTCAGGTTTACGTGTTAAGATGAGCAATAACATCAGGGTTAGGTGTTATGTTCAGGGTTATGGTTATGGGTGAAGGGCAGGGTTTTTGCTTAGGGCACGGGCCCTGTCTGCACTAGGAGGGGGAGGTAGGGGGCTGTGATTGTCGCTGGGAACCCATTCTATTGTACGCAGAGTATGGGCCCCTGGGTTTCATGCAGGACACTGTGGCAGAGCCGGCCTTCTTGCATGGCTTTGGAGGATTGTAGGGTTTTTAAACTCTGAGAAAACAAGAAGTCTACAATTAGATTTAGGACTAAGATTATGGTTAGGGTTAGGGATGAAGTTTAGTCTTAGGGTGAGGGCTTAGGGTTAGGGTTAGGGTTAGGTTTACCAGTTACAGTTAGGTTCAGGGTTAAGGTTTACAGTTAGGGTTAAGGTTAGGGGTTAGGGTTTGGTACAGGGTTAGCGTTAAGTGTTATGGTTAGGGTTAAAGATTAGGATTAGGGTTAGGGTTAAGGGTTAGTGTGAGGGTTAACGTTAAGTGTTAGTGTTCGGGGTTAGGGTTAAGGGTGCATGTTAGGTTTCGCTTTAGAGTTAAGTGTTATGGTTAGGGTTAAGCGTTAGGGTTAATGGGTTAAGAGTTAGGTTTATGTTTAGGCATAGGTTTAGCATTAGGGGTTAGGGTTAGTCTTAGTGTTACAGTTGTTGGTAGGGTTAAAGTTAGGGTTAGTGGTTCAGAATTAGAGTTAGGGATTAGGTGTTACGGTTATGGCTAGGAGTTAAGGTTAGAATTATGGGATAGGGTTTGTACTCAGGGTAAGTGTTAAGCATTAACGTTAGGATAGGGGTTAAAGTTAGGGTTACAGTGAGGTCTACGTGTTAAGGTGAGCAATAAGATCAGGGTTAGATGTTATGTTCAGGGTTAGGGTTATGGGTTCGGGGTAGTGTTTATGGTTAGGTCACGGTCCTTCTCTTCACTAGGCAGGGGTTTAGGGGTCTAGGATTGTTGCCGGGAGACCACTCTATCTTATGCTGGGTATTGGCAGTTCGGTTTCATGCAGGACACAGTGGCAGAGCCTCCTTTTACACATGTCATGGGATGATTGTAGGCTTTCTAAACTGTGAGACAGCAGGAAGTCTGAGAATTAGATTTAGGGTTAGGATTATGGTTAAGGTTAGGGAGAAAGATTAGTCGTAGGGTGAGGGCTTAGGGTTAGAGGTTATGGGTAGAGTTAGGGTTAGTTTTTTTTTGTTTTTTTGAGACAGAGTCTCACTTTGTTGCCCAGGCTAGAGTGAGTGCCGTGGCGTCAGCTTAGCTCACAGCAACCTCAGACTCCTCGGCGTAAGCGATCCTACTGCCTCAGCCTCCCGAGTAGCTGGGACTACAGGCATGCGCCACTATGCCCGGCTAATTTTTTCTATATATATTTTTAGTTGTCCATATAATTTCTTTCTATTTTTAGTAGAGACGGGGTCTCGCTCTTGCTCAGGCTGGTCTCGAACTCCTGACCTTGAGCGATCCACCCTCCTCGGCCTCCCAGAGTGCTAGGATTACAGGCGTGAGCCACCGCGCCCGGCCTAGTGTTAGTTTTAATGGTTACAGTTAGGTTTATGGTTACGGTTTAGGGTGAGGTTTAAGGTTAGGGGTTAGGGTTTGGTACAGGGTTACCGTTAAGTGTTAGGTTTAGGATAAAATTAGGATTAGGGTTAGGGTTAAGGGTTAGTGTGAGGGTTAATGGTTAGAGTTAAGGTTAACGGTAGGGTTATGGATTATGGTTTGGGTTAAAGTTTCGTGTTAGGTTTGGGGTTAAAGTGTTATGGTTAGGGTTAGGGGCTGGGTTAGGGTTAAGGGTTAAGGTTATTTTCAGGTGGACTGTTAAGATCAGGTGTTAGGGTTAGTGTTACTGTTAGGGTTTTTGCTAGGATTAGCGTTAGGGTTAGGTTTGTTGGTAGGGTTAAGTTTAGAGTTACCATTTAGAACTAGGGTTATGGATTAGTTGTTACAGTTATTCCTAGGATTTAGGGTAGAATTATGGGATAGGGTTAGGGTTAGGGTTAGGGTTATTTTTACGCCTAGGGTTCGTATTAGGGGTTAGGTTTATGGTTAGTGTTATGGTTGTTGTTAGGGTTAACGTTAGTGTTACTGGTTTAGAATTAGGGTTAGGGATTAGGTGTTATGGTTATGGCTAAGAGTTAGGGTTAGAATTATGGGATAGGGGTTGTTTCAGGGTGAGTGTTATGCATTAACGTTAGGATAAGTGGTTAAAGTTAGGGTTAAGGTGAGATTTATGTGTTAAGGTGAGCAATAGGGTCAGGGTTAGGTGTTATGCTCAGGGTTAGGGTTATGGATTAGGGTTAGGGTTAGGCTTAAAGGTTCGTGTTAGGTTTAGGGTTAGAGTTAAGTGTTATGGTTAGGGTTTGGGGTTAGGGTTAGGTTTAAGTTTAAGGGGTAGTGTTTTTTTAGGCATAGGATTAGGATTAGGTCTTAGGGTTAGTTTTAGGGTAGTTGTAGGGTTAGGGTTAGGGATTTAGAATTAGTGTTAGAGATTATGTGTTACAGTTATGGCTGGGAGTTAGGGTTAGAATTAAGAGATAGGGTTTTTTTTCACAGTCAGTGTTATGTCTTAACGTTAGGATAAGGTGTTAAAGTTAGGGGTACAGTGAGGTTTATGTTTTTAGGTGAGCTATACGGTATGGGAGTAGGTGTTATGTTCAGGGTTAGGGTTATGGGTGAAAGGTAGTGTTTATTCTTAGGTCACAGACCGTGTCTGCACTAGGCGGGGGGTTCAGGGCTGCGATTGTCGCTGGGAACCCACTCTATCATACGCTGGGTTTGGGCCCCTGGATTTTATGCAGGACACAGTGGCAGAGCCTCCTTTCATGCATGGCATGGGAGGATTGTAGGCTTTCTAAACTCTGAAATAGCAAGAAGTCTAAGAATTATGTTTAGGGTTAGAATTATGATTAGGGTTAGGGATGAAGGTTAGTGTTAGGGTGAGGGCTTAGGTTTAGGCGTTAGGGTTAGAGCTAAGGTTAAATGTCAGTGTTCGGTTTACCAGATACAGTTAGGTTTATGGTTAAGCCTTGCTTTAGGGTTAAGCATTGGGTTAGGATAAAGGTTAGGGGTTAGGGTTTGGTACAGGGTTAGGGTTAAGCATTAATGTTTGAATTAAAAATTTGGATTAGGTTTAGAGTTCAGGATTAGTGTGAGTGTTAATGGTTAACGTTAAGGTTAAATGTTAGGGTTAGTGGTTAAGGTTAGGGTTAAGGGTTCGTGTTGCATTTAGGGTTAGAGTTAAGTGTTATGGTTAGGGTTAGGGTTTAGGGTTAGTTTTAATGGTTAAGGGTTAGGGCTATTCTTAGGCGTAGGTTTAGGATGAGGGATTAGGGTTAGGGTTAGTGTTAGGGTTGTTTGTAGGGTTAAGGTTAGGTTTAGTGGTTTAGAATTAATGTCAGGGATTAGGTGTTAGGGTTATGGCTAGCAGTTAAGGTTAGAATTATGGGATAGGGGTTGTTCTCAGCCTAAGTGTTGTGAATTAACGTTAGCATGAGGGGTTAAAGTTAGGGCTATGGTGAGGTTTACATTTTAAGATGTGCAATAGGATCAGGGTTAGGTGTTATGTTCAGGGTTATTGTTATTGGTGAGTCGTAATGTTTATGCTTAAGACACAGGCCCAGTCTCCACTATGCGGGGGACTTAGGTGGCTGGGATTGTCGCCAGGAATCCACTCTATCATACACTGGGTATGCGTCCCTGGGTTTCATGCAGGACACAGTGGCAGAGCCTCCTTTCATGCATTGCATGGGAGTATTGTAGGCTTTCTAAACTCTGAGAAAGCAAGAAGTCTGAGAATTAGATTTAGGGCTAGGATTATTGTTAGGGTTAGAGATGCAGGTTAGTCTTAGGGTGAGGGCTTAGGGTTAGGGGTTAGGGTTATAGTTAGGGTTAAAGTTTAGTGTTAGTTTTAACAATTGCAGTTAGGTTTAAGGTTAAGTCTTAGGGTTAGTGTTAACGTTAGTTGTTAGGGTTTGGTACAGGGTTAGGGTTAAGTGTTAAGTTTAGGTTTAAAGATTAGGATTAGGGTTAGGGTTAAGGGGCAGGGTGAGGGTTAACAGTTAGTGTTAGGCTTAGGGGTTAGGGATAGGGGTGGGGTTAAGGGTTAGGGTTAGTGGATAGTCGTAGGGTTAGGGTTCAGTGTCAGGATTAGCATTAGGGTTTAGGGTTAGGGTTAGGGGTTAGGGGTTAAGCTTATTATTAAGTGTATGTCGAGGTGTTATGTTAAAGGTTAGCTTTAGGTTTCAGAGTTAGGGTTAGGTTTAATTGTTAGGATTAGCATCAGAGTTAAGGGTTAGGGTTAGGTGTTGAGGTTAGGGTTATGGGTCAAGTGTTAGGGTTATTTTAAGTGTAGGGTTAGGGTTAGGGTCTTTGGTAGGGTTAAGGTTAAGGTTAGAAGTTTAGAATTAGGGTTTTTGGTTTAGGTGTTACACTTATGGCTAGGAGTTAGGATTAGAATTAAGGGATAGGGGTTATTGTCTCGGTTAGTGTTATGCACTAAACTTAGGAGAAGGGGTTAAAGTTAGGGTTACGGTGAGGTTTATGTTTTAAGGTAAGCAATAGGATCAGGGTTAGGTGTTATGTTAAGGGTTAGGGTTATGGGTGAGGGGTAGAGTTTATGCTTAGGGCAAGGGCCCTTACTGAACTAGGCTGGGGGGTTAATGGTCTGGGATTGTCACCAGGAAACCACTCTATCTTATGCTGGGTAGGGCCCCCTAGGTTTCATGCAGGACACAGTGGCAATGCCTCCTTTCACGATGGCATGGGAGGTTTGTAGGCTTTATAAACTCTGAGAAAGCAAGAAGTCTGAGAATTAGATTTAGGGTTAGGATTATGGTTAGGGTTAGGGATGAAGGTTAGTGTTAGGGTGAGGAATTAGGTTTAGGGGTTAGGGTTAGAGTTAGTGTTAAAGGTTATTGTTAGGTTTAACGGTCACAGTTAGGTTTACCATTAAGGTGTAGGGTTAGAGTTAAGGTTAGAGGTTAGGGATTGGTACAGGGTTATGTTTAAGTGTTAGGTTTAGGGTTAAAGGTTAGGATTAGGGCTACAGTTAAGGGTTAGAGTGAGGGTTAAGGGTTAGAGTTAAGGTTAAGTGTTAGGGTTAGGGGTTGGGGTTAGGGTTAAGGGTTTGTGTTGGGTTTAGGGTTAGAGTTAAGTGTTATGGTTAGGGTTAGGGGTTAGGGTTAAGGGTTAAGGGTTACGGTTATTTTTAGGCATAGGGTTAGGATTAGGGTTTAGGGTTAGGGTTAGTGTTAGGGTTGTTGGTAGTGTTAGGGTTAGTGTTATCCATTTAGATTTAGGGTTAGGGATTAAGTTTTACAGTTATTGCCAGGAGTTAGGGTTAGAATTATGGGATAGAGGTTGTTATCAGGGTAAGTGTTATGCACTAACGTTAGGATAAGGGGTTAAAGTTAGGGTTACGATGATGTTTACGTGTTAAGATGAACAATAAGATCAGGGCTAGGTGTTATGTTCACGGTTAAGTTTATGGGTTGAGGGCAGTGTTTATGCTTAGGGCATGGGCCCTGTCTGAATGATGCAGGCCGGTTAGGGGCCTGGGATTATAGCAGGCAACCCCCTCTATCGTACGCTGTGTATGGTGCCCGGGGTTTCATGCAGGACCCAGTGGCAGAGCCTCCATTCACACATGGTATGGGAGCATTGTAGGCTTTCTAAACTCTGAGAGAGCAATAAGTCTGAGAATCAGATTTAGAATAAGAATCAGATTTAGTTTTAGGATTATGGTTAGAGTTAGGGATGAAGGTTAGTTTTAGTTTGAGGGCTTAGGTTTAGGGGTTAGGGTTAGAATTATGTTTAAAGATTAGTGTTAGTTTTAACGTTTACAGTTAGGTTTAGTGTTAAGTCTTGGCTTAGGGTTAAGGTTAGTGGTTAGGGTTTGTACAGGGTTAGGGTTTAGAGTTAGCCTTAGGGTTAAAAATTAGGATTAGAGTTATTGTTAAGGGTTAGTGTGAGTGTTAACCGTGAATGTTAAGGTTAAGTGTTAGGGTTAGTGGTTAGGGTTAGAGTTAAGGGTTCGTGTTGGATTTAGGGTTAGAGTTAAATGTAATGGTTATGGTTAGGGGTTAGGGTTAGTATCAAGGGTTAAGGGTTAGAGTTATTACTAGGCGTATTGTTAGGATGAGGGATTAGGGTTAGGGTTAGTGTTAGGGTTGTTGGTAGGGTTAGCGGTTTAGAATTAGTTTTAGGGATTAGGTGTTTCGGTTATGGCTAGGAGTTAGGGTTAGTATTATGGGATGGAGGCTGTTCTCAGCTTAAGTGTTATGCATTTACATTAGAATAAGGGGTTAATGTTAGGGTTACGGTGAGTTTTACATGTTAAGATGAGCAATAGGATCAGGGTTAGGTGTTATGTTCAGGGTTAGGGTTATGGGTTAGGGGTAGTGTTTATGCTTATGTCACGGGCCCTGTATGCACTAGGCAGGGTGGTTAGGGGGTCTATGATTGTCGCCGGGAATCCACTCTATCATACGCTGGGTAAGGGCCCCTGGGTTTCATGCAGGACACAGTGGCAGAGCCTCCTTTCACATATGCAATGGGAGGATTGTAGTCTTTCTAAACTCTGAGAAACAAGAAAACTGAGAGTTAGATTTAGGGTTAGGATTTAGGGTTAGGATTATGGTTAGGGTTAAGGATGAAGTTTAGTGCTAGGGTGAGGGCTTAGGGTTAGGGTTAGGATTAAATGTTAGTGTTAGTTTTAACAGTTACAGTTAGGTTTAGAGTTAGCGTTAAGGTTAGGGGTTAGGGTTTGGTACAGGGTAAGGGTTAAGTGTTACGTTTAGGGTTAAAGATTAGGATTAGGGTTAGGGTTAAGGGTTAGTGTCATGGTTAATGGTTATGGTTAAGGTTAAGTGTTAGGGCTAGCGGTTAGGGTTAGAGTTAAGGGTTGGTGTTAGGTTTAGGTTTAGAGTTAAATGTTATGTTTAGGGTTAGAGGTTAGGGTTAGGTTTAGGGTTCATGGTTAGGGTTATGTTTAGGGGTTAGGGTTGGGCTTAGGGGTTATGTTTAGGGTAAGGGTTTGGAATTAGTTTTGGGCATTAGGATGAGGGCTTAGGTTTAGAGATAGGGGATAGGTTTAGTGTTAAGGGTTAGGTTTAGCGGTTAGTTTAAGGGCACAAGACCTGTTTAATATAGGGTGAGAGGTGTGCGGAGAAGGTCACCGCGACACCACACCATCATACCCTGGGCCTTGGACCCAAACCTACATGCAGGACTCAAGAGGAGCCTCATCTCCCACATTGTATGGCTGTATTGTAGGCTTGCTTAACTCTGAGAATGGAGGAAGTGTGAGAATTAGGGTTATGGTAGGGTTAGGGGTTTAGGGTTAGGGGTTAGGATTAGATTGTGGGTTAGGAGTTAGGGTTTAGGGATTAGGGTTAGTGTTAGGGTTAGTGGTTAGGAGTTAGGGTTGGGTTAGGGGTAGGGTTAGGTTTAGTGTTGGGGTTAGTGTTAGGGTTAGGGTTTAGGGTTAGGGTTAGGATTAAGGGTTGGGCTTGGGGCTAGGGTTAAGTGTTAGGGTTAGGGTTAAGGTTTAGGGTTAGGGTTAATGGTTAGGGTGAGTGTTAACAGATAGGGTTAGGGTTTAGGGATAGGTTTAGGTTTAAGTGTTGTTAGGTTTAGGGTTAGCATTAGGAGTTAGGGTAAGAGTTAGGTGTTAGGTTAGTGTTAGGGTTAGGTTTAGGCATCAGAGTAAGTGTTACGATTAGGGTTAAGATATAGGGTTAGGTTTCATGGTGAGGATTATGATTAGGGTTAAGGGTTAGGGTAAGGTTTAGGGGTTAGGGTTAAGGATCAAAGGTTAGGGTTACTTTTAGGCATATGGTTAGGGTTAGTGTTAGTGTTAGGGTTGTTGGTAGGGTTATGGTTAGGGTTAGCGGTTTATAATTAGGGGTAGGAATTAGGTGTTACAGTTATGAATAAGAGTTAGCATTAGAATTATGGGATAGAGATTGTTCTCAGGGTAAGTGTTATGCATTAACGTTAGGATAAGTGGTTAAAGTTAGGGTTAAGATGAGGTTCACATTCTAACGTGAGCAAGTGGTTCAGGGTTAGGTGTTATTTTCAAGACTAGAGTTATGGGTGAGGGGTAGTGTTTATGCTTAGGGCACGTGCCTTGTCTGCACTAGGCGGGGGACTTAGGGGGCTGAGATTGTCACCGTGAACCCACTCTATCATCCGCTGGGTATGTGCCCTGTATTTCAAGCAGGACATAGTGGTAGAGACTCCTTTCATGCATGGCATAGGAGGATTGTTGGCTTTATAAACTCCGAGAAAGCAAGAGGTCTCAGAATTATATTTAGGGTTAGGATTATGGTTAGGTTTAGGGATGAAGGTCAGTGTTAGGGTGAGGGCTTAGGGTTAGGGTTTAGGGTTAGGGTCAGGGTTAAAGGTTTGTGTTAGATTTAATGGTTACAGTTAAGTTTAGGGTTAACATTTACGGTTAGGGGTTAGGGGTTAGGTTTTGGTACAGTGTTAAGGTTAAGTGTTAGGTTTAGTGTTAAAGATTAGGATTAGGGTTAGGTTTAAGTGTTAGTGTGATGGTTAACAGTTTGGGTAAGGTTAAGAGTTAGGAATCGGGTTTAGGGTTAGGGTTAAGGGTTCATGTTAGGTTTAGGGTTAGAATTAAGTGTTATGGTTAGGGTTAGAGATTAGGGTTAGGTTTAAGGTTCATGGTTAGGGTTACCTTTAGGCATTAGTGTTAGGGTTAGGGGTTATGTTTAGGATAAAGTTTTATAGTTAGTGTTGGGCTCTAGGGTCAGGGTTTTGGTTTAGGGTGAGGGGTTAGTGTTAGTGTTACGGCTTAGATTTATCGGTTACTTTAAGGGCACAGGACGTGTTTAATCTATGGTAAGAGGGGTGAAGACAAGATTGCCATGACACCACACCATTGTACCCAGGGCCTTGGGAGCAGACCTACATGCAGGATTCAGGCAGAGCCTCATCTCACACATGGCATTGCTGTATTGTAGGCTTGCTTAACTCTGATTATGGAAGAAGTGTGAGAATTAGGGTTAGGTTTAGGGTTATGGGTTTGGGGTTAGGGGTTAAAGTTAGAGTGAGGGTTAGGTGTTAGGGATTAGGGATTTGGGTGAATGTTAGAGTTAGGGGTTAGGAGTTAGGGTTGGGTTAGGGGCTAGTGTTACATTTAGTGTTTGGGCTACTGCTAGGGTTACAGTTAGGGGGTCAGGGCTAGGGTTAAGGGATAGGATTCGTTTTAAGGGTTAGGCTGAGGTTTAATGGTTAGGGTTAGTGTTATGGGTTAGGGTTAGAGTTAGGTTTAAGGGCTAGGGTTAGGGTTAGGTTTAGGTTTCAGGGTTAGGTTAGTGTTAGGGGTTAGGTTTAGGGTTAGGAGTTACAGTTACTGTTAAGGTTAGGTCTAGGTGTTAGGGTAAGGGTTAGTGTTAGGGTTAAGGGATAGAGTTAAGTTTGTTAGGATTAGGATCAGGGTTAAAAGTTAGGCTTAGAGTTAGGGGTTAGAGTTAGGGTTAAGGGTAAAGGGTTAAGAATATTTTTAGGCGTAGATTTAGGATTAGGTGTTAGGGTTAGTGTTAGGTTTGTTGGTAGGGTTAAGGTAGGGTTAGCGGTTTAGAATTAGGGTTAGGGATAAGGTGTTACGGTTATGGCTAAGAGTTAGGTTTAGAATTATGGGATAGGGGTTGATCTCAGGGTAAGTGTTATGCATTAACGTTAAGATAAGCGGTTAAATTTAGGGTTACAGTGAGGTTTATGTTTCAGAGTTATGTGTTATTTTCAGGGTTAGGGTTATGGGTGAGGGGTAGTGATTATGCCTAGGGCATGGGCCCTGTCTGCACTAGGTGGGGGTGTTCAGGGCTGTGATTGTCGCCAGGGACCCACTCTATCGTATGTAGGGTATGGGCCCCTGGGTTTCACGCAGGACACAGTGGCAGAGCCTCCTTTCATGCATGGCAAGGGAGGATTGTCGGCTTTCTAAACTTGAGATAGCAAGAAATCTGAGAATTAGATTTAGGGTTACGATTATGATTAGGGTTAGAAATGAAGGTTAGTGTTAGGGTGAGGGCATAGGGTTAGCGGTTAGGATTATGGTTAGGGTTAAAGTTTAGTGTTAGGTTTAATGGTTACAGTTAGGTTTAGGGTTAAGTTTTAAGGTTAGGGTTAAGGTTAGGGGTTAGGTTTTGGTACAGGATTAGGTTTAAGTTTAGGTTTAGGGTTAAAGATTAGGATTAGGGTTAGGGTTAAGGGTTAGTGTGAGGGTTAACAGTTAGGGTTAAGGTTAAGCATTAGGGTTAGGTCTTAGGTTTAGGGTTAAGGGTTTGTGTTAGTTTTAGGGTTAGATTTAAGTGTTATGGTTATGGTTAGGGTATAGGGTTAGGTTTAGGGTTCATGATTAGGGTTATGTTTAGGGGTTACTGTTATGGTTAGCTATTAGGTTTAGGGTTAGGGGTTAGGGTTAGTGTTAGGGCTTAGATTTATTGGTTAAAGGGCCCAGGACCTGTTTAATCTACAGTGAGAGTGGTGCGGACAGTGTTGCCATGACACCACACCATTGTACCCTGTGCCTTGGGCCAAAACCTACATGCAGGACTCAGGCGGAGCCTTTCTCACGCATGGCATGGCTGTATTGTAGGCCTGGTTAACTCTGAGAATGGAAGAAATGTGATAATTAGGGTTAGGGTTAGAGTTAGGGTTTTGGGGTTAGGAGTTGGGGTTAGAGTGCGGGTTAGGGGTTAGGGATTAGGGGTTAGGGTTAGCGTTAGGGTTTGGGGTTAGGTGTTAGGGTTGGATTAAGGGCCAGGGTTAGGTTTAGGGTTGGGGTTAGTGTTATGGTTAGGGTTAGGGTTTAGGGTTAGGGTTAAGGTACAGGATTAGGGTTAAGGGTTAGGCCTAGGGTTAGGGTGAAGGGTTAGGGTTAGGGTTAAGGGTTAGCGTAGGGTCAGTGTTAGCCGTTAGGGTTAGGGTTATGGGTTAGGGATAGAGTTAGGTTCAAGGGTTAGGGTTAGGCTTAGGGTACAGTGTTAGGTTTAGCATTATGGTGTAGGGTACGGTTAGGGGTTAGGGTTGCTGTTAGGGTTAGGTCTAGGCGTTAGGGTAAGTGTTAGTGTTAGGGTTAAGAATCAGGGTTCGGTTTAATTGTTAGGATTAGGATCAGGGTAAAGAGTTAGGGTTAGGGTTAGTGGTTACAGTTAGGGTTAATTGTTAAGGGGTAGGATTATTTTTAGGTGTAAGTTTAAGGTTAGGGGTCAGGGTTAGTTTTAGCTTTCTTGGTAGGTTTAAGGTTTGGGTTAGCATTTTAGTACTAGGGTTAGGGATTAGGTGTTACAGTTATGGCTGGGAGTTAGGTTTAGAATTAAGGGATAGAGGTTGTTCTCAGGGTAAGTGTTATGCATTAACGTTAGGGTAAGTGGTTAAAGTTAGGGTTGCAGTGAGGTTTACGTTTTAAGGTGAGCAATATGATCAATGTTATGTGTTATGTTCAGGGTTAGGGATATGGCTGAGGGGTAGAGTTTATGCTTAGGGCATGGAACCTGTCTGCACTACGTGGGTGGCTTCGGTGCTGCAATTGTCTCCAGGAACCCACTCTATTGTATGCAGTGGATGGGCCCCTGGGTTTCATGCAGGACACAGTGGCACAGTCTCCTTTCATGCATGGCATGGGAGGATTGTAGGCTTTCTAAACTCTCAGAGATCAAGAAATCTGAGAATTAAATTTAGGGTTAGGATAATGATTAGGGTTAGGGATGAAGGTTATTGTTAGGGTGAGGGCTTAGGGTTAGCGGTTAGGCTTAGGGTTAGGCTTAGGGTTAGAGGTTAGGCTTAGGGTTATGGTTAACATTTAGTGTTAGTTTTATCAGTTACAGTTAGGTTTAGGGTTAAGGTTTAGGGTTAGGCTTAAGGTTAGGGGTTAGGGTTTGGTACAGGGTTATGTTTAAGTTTTAGGTTTAGCATTAAAGATTAGGAATAAGGTTAGGGTTAAGGGTTAGTGGGAGGGTTAATGGTTAGGGTTAAGGTTAAGGGTTAGGGTTAGGGGTTAGGGTTATGTTTAAGGGTTCGTGTTAGGTTTAGGGTTAGAGTTAAGTGTTATGGTTATAGTTAGGGGGTAGGGTTAGGTTTAGGGTTCATGGTTAGGGTTATGTTTAGGGATTAGTGTTAGGGTTAGGGGTTAGGTTTAGGCTTCAGAGTTAGGTTTAGTGTTAGGGCTGAGATTTAGCGGTTAGTTTAAGGGCACAAGACCTGTTTAATCTATGGTTACAGGGGTGCAGGCAGGGTTGCCGTGACACCACACCATCGTATCCTGGGCCTTGGGCCAAGAACTACATGCAGGACTCAGGCAGAGCCTCATCTCAGGCATGGCATGGCTGTATTTTAGGCTTGCTTAAGTCTGAGAATGGAAGAAGTGTGTGAATTAGGGTAGTGTTAGGGTTAGGGTTTTGGGAATGGGATTAGGGGTTAGGGTTAGAGTGATGGTTATAGGTTAGGGGTTAGGGGGTAGGATTAGTGTTAGGGTTAGGGGTTAAGTGTTAGGGTTGGCTTAGAGGCTAGTGTTAGGTTTAGCGTTGGGTTTAGGGTTAGGTTTAGGGTTAGGGTTAAAGGATTGGATTAGGGTTAAGTGTTAGGCTTAGGGTTAGGGTTAAGGGTTAGGGTTAGGGTTAAATGTTAACATGAGGGTCAGGGTTAAAAGTTAGCGTCAGGGTTAATGGTTAGGGTTAGGTTTAGGGGTTAAGGATAGACTTAGGTTTAAGAGTTAGGGTTAGGTTTAGAGTTCAGGGTTAGGGTTTACATTAAGGGTTATGGTTAGGTTTAGGTGTTAGGGTTACTGTTAGGGTTATGTCTAGGCATTAGGGTGTTAGTGTTAGGGTTAACAGTTAGGGTTTGGATTAAGTATTAGGATTAGTATCAGGGTTAAGAGTTAGGGTTAGGGGTTAGGGTTAGGGTTAAGGGTTAAGTGTTAGGGTGATTTTTTGGTGTAGGTTTAGGGTTAGGGGTTAGGTTTAGTGTTAGGTTTGTTGGTAGGTTAAAGTTAGGGTTAGCGGTTTAGAATTAGGGTTAGGGATTAGGTGTTACTGTTATGGCTAGGATTTAGGTTTAGAATTAAGGGATAGGGGTTGTTCTCAGCATAAGTGTTATGCATTAACGTTAGGAAAAGGGGTTAAAGTTAGGGTTAGGTGAAGTTTAAGTGTTAAGGTGAGCAATATGATCAGGGTTAAGTGTTATGTTCAAGGTTAGGTTTATGGGTGAGGGGTAGTGTTTATGCTTAGGGCACGGACCTTGTCTGCACTAGGCGGTGGATTCCAGGTTGCAATTGTCGCTGGGAACCCACTCTATCATACGCTGGGTATGGGCTACTGGGTTTCATGCAGGACACAGTGGCAGAGCCTCTGTAGGCTTCTAAACTTGTAGGCTTTCTAAACTCTGAGAGAGCAAGAAGTGTAAGAATTATATTTAGGGTTAGAATTGTGATTAGGGTTAGGGATGAAGGTAAGTGTTAGGGTAAGGGCTTAGGGTTAGGAGTTAGGGATAGTGTTAGGGTTTAAATTTAGTGTTAGGATTAACAGTTACTGTTAGGTTTAGGGTTAAGGTTTACAGTTAAGGTTAGGGGCTCGGGATTGGTACAGGGTGAGGTTCAAGTGCTAAGTTGGGTAAAGATTAGGATTTGAGTTAGGGATAAGGGTCAGTGTGAGGGTTAACTGTTAGGGTTAAGGTTAAGGGTTAGCATTAGGGGTTATGGTTAGGGTTAAAGGTTCGTGTTAGGTTTAGGGTTAGAGTTAAGTGTTATTGTTATGTTTAGGGGATAGGGTTAGGTTTAGGGTTCATGGTTAGGCTTATGTTTAGGGGTTAGGGTTAGGGTTCTGGGTTAGGTTTAGTGTAAGCATTTAGTGTTATTGTTGGGTGTTAGGGTCAGGGCTTAGGTTTAGGGTTAGAGTTTAGAGTTAGTGTTAAGGCTGAGAATTATCAGTTAGTTTAAGGGCACAGGATCTGTTTAATCTATGGTGAGAGATGTGCAGACAGGGTCGCTGTAACACCACAGCATCGTACCCTGGGCCTTGGGCCAAGACCTACATGCAGGACTGAGGCAGAGTCTCTTCTCACGCATGGCATGGCTGTATTGTAGGCTTGGTTGACTCTGAGAATGGAAGAAGTGTGAGAATTAGGGTTAGGGTTAAGATTAGGGGTTTGGGGTTAGGGGTTGGAGTTCGAGTGAGGGTTAGGGGATAGGGATTATGGGTTAGTGTTAGTGTTAGGGTTGGGGGTTAGGTGTTAGGGTTGGGTTAGGGGCTAGGGTTAGGTTTAGTGTGGGGTTTAGGGTTAGGGTTATGGTTTAGGGTTAGGGTTAAGGGATAGGATTAGGGTTAAGGGTTAGGCTTAGGGTTAGGGTTAAGGGTTAGGGTTAGGGTTAAATGTTAGCATTAGGGTCAGGATTAAGGGTTAGGGTCAGGGTTAATGATTAGGGTTAGGTTTATGGGTTACGGATAGACTTAGGTTTAAGAGTTAGGGTTAGGTTTAGAGTTCAGGGTTAGGGTTAGCATTAAGTGTTATGGTTAGGTTTAGGTGTTAGGGTTACTGTTAGGGTTCTGTCTAGGCTTTAGGATATTAGTGTTAGGGTAAGAGTTAGGGTTTTGTTTAATTGTTAGGATTAGGATAAGGGTTACGAGTTAGGGTTAGGGGTTAGGGTTATTTTTAGGCATACGTTTAGGGTTAGGGTTAGTTAGATTTGTTGGTATGTTAAAGTTTGGGTTAGCGTTTTAGAATTAGGGTTAGGGATTAGGTGTTACAGTTATGGCTAGGAGTTATGTTTAGAATTTAGGCATAGAGGTTGTTCTCAGGGTAAGTGTTATGCATTAAAGTTAGGATAGGAGCTTAAAGTTAGCGTTATGGTGAGGTTTACATTCTAAGGTGAGCAACAGGATCAGGGTTAGGTGTTATGTTCAAGGTTTGAGTTATGGGTGAGGAGTACTGTTTATGCTTAGGGCACCAGCCATGTCTGCATTAGCCGGGGGGTTTAGGGGGCTGGGCTTGTCACTGAGAACCCACTCCCTTTTACACTGGGTATGTACCCTGGGTTTCAAGTAGGACACAGTGGCAGAGCCTCCTTTCACACATGGCATGGGAGGATTGTAGGCTTTATAAACTCTGAGAAATCAAGAAGTCTCAGAATTATATTTAGGGTTAGGATTGTGGTTGGGTTTAGGGATGAAGGTTAGTGTTAGGGTGAGGGCTTAGGGTTAGGGTTAGGGTTTCGTCAGGGTTAAAAATTAGTTTTAGGTTTAACGGTTACAGTTAAGTTTAGGGTTAAGGTTTATTGTTACAGCTAAAGTTAGGGGTTAAGGGTTAGGGTTTGGTACAGTGTTAAGGTTAAGTGATAGGTTTAGGGTTAAAGATTAGGATTAGGGTTAGGTTTAAGGGTTAATGTGAGGGTTAACAGTTAGTGTTAAGGTTAAGAGTTAGTGTTACGTTTTAGGGTTAGGGTTAAGAGTTCGTGTTAGGTTTAGGATTAGAATTAAGTGTTGTGGTTAGGGTTAGAGGTTCGGGTTAGGTTTAGGGTTCATGGTTAGGGTTACCTTTAGGCATTAGCGTTAGGGTTAGGGGTTACGTTTAGGGTAAGGTTTTAGAGTTAGTGTTGGGCTTTAGGGTCAGTGTTTAGGTTTAGGGTGAGGGGTTAGGGTCAGTGTTAGGGCTGAGATTTATTGGTTACTTTAAGGGCACAGGACCTGTTTAATCTATGGTAAGAGGGGTGAAGACAAGGTTGCCGTGACACCACACCATCATACCCTGGGCCTTGGGACAAGACCTACATGCATCACTCAGGCGGAGCCTCATCTCACACATGGCATTGCTGTATTGTGGGCTTGCTTAACTCTGATTATGGAGGAAGTGTGAGAATTAGGGTTAGGTTTAGGGTTAGGGGTTTGGGGTTAGGGGTTAAGGTTAGAGAGAGGGTTAGGTGTTAGGGATTAGGGATTAGGGTGAATATTAGGGTTAAGGTTAGGAGTTAGGGTTGGGTTAGGGGCTGGAGTTACGTTAAGGGTTCGAGCTACTGCTAGGGTTAGGGTTAGGGGTTAGGGTTAAGGCATACGATTAGGTTTAAGGGTTAGGCTTAGGGTTAGGATTAAGGGATAGTGTTAGGGTTTAGTGTTAGGGATTGTGTCAGAGTCAGAGTTAGTGTCAGGGTTAACGGTTAGGGTTAAGGTTAAGCGTTATTGTTAGGGGTTAGGGTTATTGTTAAGGGTTCATGTTAGGTTTTGGGTTAGAGTTAAGTGTTATGGTTATTATTAGGGGATAGGGTTAGGTTTAGGGTTCATGGTTACTGTTATGTTTAGGGGTTAATGTTAGGGTTAGGGGTTAGGTTTAGGGTTAGGTTTAGTGTTAGTGTTCGGGCTGAGGTTTAGCAGTTAGATGAAGGACACCGGACCTGTTTAATCTATGGTGAGAGGGGCATGGATAGGGTCGCCATGACACCACACCATCGTGCCCTGGGCCTTGGTCCAAGACCTACATGCAGGACTCAGGCAGAGCCTCTTCTCACACATGGCATGGCTGTATTGTAGGCTTGGTTAACTCTGAGAATGGAAAAAGTGTGAGAATTAGGGTTAGTGTTAAGTGTTTTGGGTAAGGGTTTAGATTGAGGGTTAGGGGTGATTAGAGGTTAGGGTTAGTGTTAGGGTTAGGGGTTAGGTGTTAGGGTTGAGTTTGGGGCTAGGGTTAGGTTTAGCGTTGGGGTTAGGGTTAGGGTTAGGGATTAGGCTTAGGTTTAAGGATTAGGATCAGGGTTAAGTGTTAGGCTTAGGGTTATGGTTAAGGGTTAGGTTTAGGGTTAAGTGTTAGCGTTAGGTTCAGGGTTAAGGTTTAGGGTCAGGGTGAACCGTTAGCATTAGGGTTATTGGTTAGGGATAGACTTAGGTTTAAAGGTTAGGGTTAGGTTTAGGGTTCAGGGTTACGGTTAGCATTAGGGGTTAGGGTTGGGTTAGGGGTTATGGTTACTGTTAGGTTTAGGTCTAGGCGTTAGGGTGATTGTTAGTGTTAGGGTTAAGAATTAGGGTTCAGTTTAATTGTTAGGATTAGGATCAGGTTTAAGAGTTAGGGTGAGTGTTAGGGGTTAGAGTTACGGGTTAAGGGTTAGGATTAGTTTTACGCATAGGTTTAGGATTAGGGGTTAGGGTTAGTGTTAGGTTTTTTGGTAGGGTTAAGGTTAGGGTTAGTGGTTTAGAATTAGTGTTAGGGATTAGGTGTTATGGTTATGGCTAGGAGTTAGGTTTAGAATTATGGGATAGGGGTTGTTCTCAGGGTAAGTGTTATGCATGGGGGGTAAGTGTTAGGATAGGGGATTAAATTTAGTGTTACAGTGACGTTTACGTTTTAAGGTGAGCAATGCAATCAGAGTTATGGGTTATGTTCAGAGTTAGGATTAGGGGTCAGGGTAGTGTTTATGCTTAGGGAACGGGCCCTGTCTGCACTAGTTGGGGGGGTTCAGGGCTGCGATTGTCACCAGGAACCCACTCTATTGTACTCTGGGTATGGGCCCCTGGGTTTCATGCAGGACACTGTGACAGGGCCTCCTTTCACGCATGGCATGAGAGGATTGTAGGCTTTCTAAATTCTGAGAGAGAAAGAAATCTGAGAATTAGATTTAGGGTTAGGATTATGATTAGGGTTAAGGATGAAGGTTAGTGTTAGGGTGAGGGCTTAGGGCTAGCGGTTAGGGTTAGGGTTAGGGATAAAGTTTAGTATTAGGTTTAACGGTTACAGTTAGTTTTATGGTTAAGCTTTAGGATTAGGGTTAAGATCAGGGGTTAGGGTTTGGTACAGGGCTAGGTTGAAGTGTTAGGATTAGGGTTAAACATTAAGATTAGGGTTAGCATTAAGGGTTAGTGTGAGGGTTAATGGTTATGGTTAAGGTTCCGTGTTAGGGTTAGGGGTTAGGGTTAGGTTTAAGTGTTCATGTTAGGTTTAGGGTTAGGGTTAAGTTTTATGGTTATGATTAGGGCATAGGGTTAGGTTTAGGGTTCAAGGTTAGCATTATGTTTAGGGGTTAGTGTTAGGGTTAGGGGTTAACGTTAGGGTTAGGGGTTAGGGTTAGTGTTAGGGCTGAGGTTTAGAGGTTAGATTATGGTCACAGGACCTGTTTAATCTATGGTTAGAATGGTGTGGACAGGAGCGCCGTGACACCACACCATCTTATCCTGGGCCTTGGGCCAAGACCTACATACAGGACTCATGCGGAGCTTCTTCTCATGCATGGCATGGCTCTATTGTAGGCTTGCCTAACTCTGAGAATGGAAGAAGTGTGAGAATTAGGGTTTTGGTTAGGGTTAGGGGTTAGGGATTAGGGGTTAGGGTTAGTGTTAGGGTTAGGGGTTTGGTGTTAGGCTTGGGTTAGGTGCTAGCGTTAGATTTAGGGGTGGGGTTAGGGTTAGGTTTAAGGTTAGGGGTTAAGGTTAGAGTTAAGGTTAAGGGATTGGATTAGGGTTAATAGTTATGGGTTAAGGCTTAGTGTCAGCGTTAAGGGCTAGGGTTAGAGTTAAGTGTTAGGGTTATGGTCAGTGTTAAGGGATAGGGTGTGGGTTAATGGTTAGTGTTAGGGTTATGTGTTAGGGATAGAGTTAGGTTTAAGGGTTAGGTTTAGGTTTCAGGGTTACTGTTAGCATTATGGGTTAGGGTTAGGATTAGGGGTTAGGTTTACTCTTAACATTAGGTCTAGACGTTAGGATAAGGGTTAAGAGCTGGGTTAGGCTTTATTTTTAGGATTAGGATCAGGATTAAGGGTTAGGGTTAGGGGTTAGGGTTAGGGTTAGTGTTAGGGTTTTTGGCAGGGTTAAGGCTAGTGTTAGCGGTTTAGAATTAGGGTTAGAGATTAGGTGTTATGTTATGGCTAGGAGTTAGGCTTAGAATTAAGGAATAGGGTTTGTTCTCAGGGTAAGTGTTATGCATTAACGTTAGGATAAGTGGTTAAAATTAGGGTTAATGTTAGGTTTACGTTTTAAGGTGAGCAATAGGATCAGGGTTAGGTTGTATGTTCAGGGTTAGGTTTATGGGTGAGGGGTAGTGTTTATGCTTAGGGCACGGGCCCTACCTGCACTAGACCGGGGGGTCAGGGGGTGCGATTGTCGTCAGGAACCCACTGTATCATACGCTGGGTATGCGCCCCTGGGTTTCATGCAGGGTACTGTGCCAGAGCCTCCTTTCAAGCATGGCTTGGGAGGATTGTAGGCTTTCAAATTTCTGAGAAATTAAGAATTCTGAGAATTAGATTTAGGGTTAGGATTATGGTTAGTGTAAGGGATGAAGGTTAGTCTTAGGGTGAGGGTTTAGGGTTAGGTGTTAGCGTTAGAGTTAGGGTTAAAGTTAGTGTTAGGTTTAACGGTTACAGTTAGGTTTAGGGTTAAGTATTAGGGTGTGGGTTAAGTTTAGGGGTTAGGGTTTGGTACATGGTTATGGTTAAGTGTTAGGTTTAGGGTTAAAAATTGGTATTAGGGTTAGGGTTAAGGGTTAATGTGAGGGTTAATGATTAGGGTTAAGGTTAAGGGTCCCGGTTGGGTGTTAGGTTTAAGGTTAAGGGTTCGTGTTACGTTTTGGGTTATAGTTAAGTGTTATGGTTTAGGGTTGATTGTTAGGGTTACGTTCAGGGGTTAGGGTTAGGGGTAAGTGATAGGATTAGGTTTAATTGTTAGGCTTAGTGTTAGGGTAAAGGGTTAGTGTTAGGGTTAAGGGCTAGGGTTAGGGTGAGGGTTAATGGTTAGGGTTAGGATTATGACTTAGGGGTAGTGTTTATGCTTAGGGCACGTGCCCTGTCTGCACAAGGCGGGGGCAGGTTACAGGGCTGGGATTGTCACCATGAGCCCACTCTATCATATGCTGGGTATGGGCCCCTGGGTTTCATGCAGAACACAGTGGCAGAGCCTCCTTTCACACATGGCATGGGAGGATTGTAGGCTTTCTAAACTCTGAGAAAGCAAGAAGTCTGAGAATTAGATTCAGGGTTAGGATTATGGTTAGGATTAGGGATGAAAGTTAGTGTTAGGGTGAGGGCTTAGGGTTAGGGGTTAGGGTTAGGGTTAAAGGTTAGTGTTCAGTTTAATGGTTACAATTAGCCTTAGGGTTACGGTTTAGTGTTAGGGCTAAGGTTAGGGGTTAGATTTTGGTACAGGGTAAGGGTTAAGTGTTAGGTTTAGGGTTAAAGATTAGGATTAGGGTTAGATTTAAGGGTTACAGTCAGGTTTAACAATTAAGGTTAAGATTAAGTGTTAGGGTTACGGTTTAGGGTTAGGGTGAAGGGTTCGTGTTAGGTTTAGGTTTAGAGTTAAGTGCTATGTAGGGTTAGGTGTTAGGGTTAGGTTTAGGGTTCATGGTGAAGGTTATCTTTAGGTGTTAGGGTTACGGGTTATGATTAGGGTAAGGGTTTAGTGTTAGTGTTGGGCGTTAGAGTCAGGGCTTAAGTTTAGGGTGAGGGGTTAGGGTTAGTGTTAGGGCTTAGATTTAGAGGTTAGCTTAAGGGCACATGACCTGTTTAATCTATGGTGAGAAGGGTGCAGAATGGGTCGCCGTGACACAACACCATCGTACCCTGGGCCTTCGGCCCAGACCTACATGCAGGACTCAGACGGAGCCTCTTCTCACTCATGGCATGGCTGTATTGTAGGCTTTCTTAACTCTGAGAATGGAAGAAGTATGAGAATTAGGGTTATGGTTATGGTTAGGGGTTTGGGGTTAGGGGTTAGTATTCGAGTGAGGGTTAGGGATTAGGGATTCGGGTTAGTGTTATGGTTAGGGGTTAGGTGTTAGGGTTGGGTTAGGGGCTAGGGTTAGATTTAGGTTTGGGGTTAGTGTTAGGGTTAGATTTATGGTTAAGGGATAGGATTACAGTTAAGGGTTAAGGCTTAGGGTTAGGGTTAGGGCTAAGCGTTAGGGTTATGCTCAGAGTTAAGGGTAAGGGTGAGATTTAACGGTTAGGGTTAGGGTTATGGGTTAGGATAGAGTTAGTTTTAAGGGTTAGTGTTATGGTTAGGTTTAGGGTTCAGGGTTAGGGTTAGCATTAGGGGTTAGGGTTAAATTTAGGAGTTAGGGTTACTCTTAGGGTTAGGTCTAGGTGTTAGGGTAAAGGTAGTGTTAGGGTTAAGAGTAAGGGTTAGGTTTAATGGTTAGGATTTGGATCAGGTTTAAGGGTTAGGGTTAGGGGTTAGTGTTTGGATTAAGGGTCAAGTGTTATGGTTATTTTTTAGGCGCAGGTTTAGGGTTAGCAGTTAGGGTTAGGTTTATTGTTCGGGTTGTTTGTAGGCTTAAGGTTAGGGTTAGCGGTTTAGAACTAGGATTGGGGATTAGGTGTTATGGTTATGGCTAGGATATAGGCTTAGAATTAAGTGATAAGGGTTGTTCTCAGGATAAGTGTTATGCATTAACGTTAGGTTAAGGGGTTCAAGTTAAGGTTACGGTCAGGTTTATGTATTAATGTGAGCAATAGGATCAGGGTTAGGTGTTATGTTTAGGGTTAGGGTTATGTGTGAGTGGTAGTGTTTATGCTTAGGTCACGGGCCCTGCCTGCACTAGACGAGGCGGTTGGGGGCTGCCATTGACGCTGGGAACCCACTCTATAGTATGCTGGGTATGGGACTCTGGGTTTCATGTAGTACACTGTGGCAGTGCCTCCTTTCACACATGGCATGGGAGTATTGTAGGCGTTTAAAACTCTGAGAAAGCAAAAAGTCTGAGAATTAGATGTAGGGTTAGGATTATGGCTAGGGTCAGGGATGAAGTTTAGTCTTGTGGTGAGGGCTTAGGGATAGGTATTAGGGTTAGAGTTAGGGTTAAAGGTTAGTGTTAAGTTTAGTGGTTACAGTTAGGTTTAGGGTTAAGTTTTAGGGTGAGGGTTAAGGTTATAGGTTAGGGTTAGGTACAGGGTTAGGATTGTGTTAGGTTTGGGGTTAAAGATTAGGATTAGGGTTAGAGTTAAGGGTTAGTGTCAGGGTTAATGGTTAGGTGTAAGATTAAGGGTTAGGGTTAGGGGTTAGGTTAGCGTTAAGGGTTCGTGTTGGGTTTAGGGTTAGAGTTAAGTGTTATGGTTAGTGTTAGTGGTGAGGGTTCGGGTTAAGCGTTAAGGGTTAGGGTTATTTTTAGACTTAAGGTTAGGATTAGGGGTTAGGGTTAGGGTTTTGTTAGGGTTCTTGGTCGGGTTAAGGTTAGGGTTAGCGGATAAGAATTAAGTTTAGTGATTAGGTGTTATGGTTATGGCGAGGAGTAGGGTTAGAATTATGGGACAGGGGCTGTTCTCAGGGTAAGTGCTATGCATTAACATTAGGATAAGGGGTTAAAGTTAGGGTTACGGTGAGGTTTACGTGTTAAGGTGAGCAATAGGATCAGGGTTAGGTGTTATGTTCAGGGTTAGGGTTATGGGTGACGGGTAGTGTTTATGCTTAGGCCATGGGCTCTTTCTGCACTAGAAGGGGGTTTAGGGGGCTGGGATAGTCGCCAGAAACCCACTCTATCGTATGCTGGATATGGGCCCCTGGGTTTCATGCCACACACAGTGACAGATCCTCCTTTCACGCATGGCATGGGTGGATTGTAGGCTTTCGAAACTCTGAAAAAGCAAGAAGTCTGAGAATTAGATTTAGGGTTAGGATTATGGTTACGGTTAGGGACGAAGGTTAACGTTAGGTTGACGGCATAGGGTTAGGTTTTAGGGTTACGGTTAGGGTTAAACTTTAGTGTTAGGTTTAATGGTTACAGATAGGTTTAGGGCTAAGTTTTAGGGTGAGGGTTAAGGTTAGGGTTGAGGGTTTGCAACAGGGTAAGGGTTAAGTGTTTGGTTTAGGGTTAAAGATTAACATTAGGGTTAGTGTTAAGGGTAACTGTGAGCGTTAACGGTTAGGGTTAAGGTTAAGGGTCAGGGTTATGGGTAGGGGTAGGGTTAAGGGTCCGTTTTAGGTTTAGGGTTAGAGTTAAGTGTTATGGTTAGCGTTAGGGATTAGGGTTAGGGTTAAGGATTAGAGTTAGGGTTACTTTTAGGCATAGGGTAGGATTAGGGGTTAGGGTTAGAAATAGTGTTAGGGTTATTTGCATGGTTAAGGTTAAGGTTAGTGGTTTAGAATTAGGGTTAGGGATTAGGTATTACGGTTATGGCTAGGAGTTAGGCTTAGAAATATGGTATAGGGTTTGTTCTCAAGGTAAGTGCCATGCATTAACGTTGGGATAAGGGGTTAAAACTAGCGTTACAGTGAGGTCTAGTTGTTAAGGTGAGCAATAGGATCAGGGTAAGGTGTTATGTTCAGGGTTGGGGATATGGGTTAGGGGAAGTGTTTATGCTTAGCGCACAGTCCCTGTCTCCACTAGGCAGGGGGGTTAGGTGTCTAGGATTGTCCCCGGGAGACCACTCTAACGTACGCTGGGTATGGGCCCCTGGGTTTCATGCAGGACACAGTGGCAGAGCCTCCTTTCACACATGGCATGGGATGATTGTAGGCTTTCTAAACTCTGAGAAAGCAAGAAGTCTGAGAATTAGATTCAGGGTTAGGATTATGGTTAGGATTAGGGATGAAAGTTAGTGTTAGGGTGAGGGCTTAGGGTTAGGGGATAGAGTTAGGGTTAGTGTTAAAGGTGAGTGTTACATTTAACAGTTACAGTTAGGCTTAGGGTGAATCTTAAGATTAGGGGTTAGGGTTTGGTACAGGATAAGGGTGAAGTTTTAGGTTTAGTGTTAAAGATAAGGGTTAGGGTTATGGTTAAGTGTTAGTGTGAGTGTTAATGGTTAGGGTTAAGGTTAAGTGTTAGGGTTAGGGGTTAGGGTTAGGGTTAAGGGTTCATGTTAGTTTTGGGGTTAGATTTAATGTTATGGTTAGTGATAGGGGTTAGGGTTAGGGTTAAGGGTTAAGGGTTTGGGTTATTTTAAGATGTAGGGTTATTATAATGGGTTAGGGTTAGGGTTAGTGTTATGGTTGTTGGCAGGGTTAAGGTTAGGATTAGCAGTTTAGAATTAGTGTTAAATATTAAGTGTTACTGTTATGGCCAGCAGTTAGGGTTAGTATTATGTGATAGGGGTTGTTCTCAGGGTAAGTGTTATGCATTAACCTTAGAATAAGGAATTAAAGTTAGGGTTACAGCGAGGTTTACATGTTAAGGTGAGCAACAGGATCAGAGTTAGGTGTTACGTTCAGGGTTAAGGTTATGGGTGGGTGGTAGTGTTTATGCTTAGAGCACAGGCCCTGTGTGCACTTGGCGGTGGGCTTAGGGGACTGGGATAGTCCCCGGGAAACCACTCTATCGTATGCTGTGTATGGGCCCCTGGGTTTCATGCAGGACACTGTGGCAGAGCATCCTTTCACGCATGGCATGGGAGGAATGTAGACTTTCTATACTCTGAGAAATCAAGATGTCTGAGAATTACATTTAGGGTTAGGCTTATGGTTAGGGTAGTGATGAAAGTTAGTGTTAGGGTGAGGGCTTAGGATTAGCAGTTAGGGTTAAACGTTAGTCTTAGGTTTACAGTTACAGTTAGGTTTAGGGTTAAGGTTTAGGGTGAGGGTTAAGGTTAGGGGTTAGGGTGTGGTACAGGGTAGGGGTTAAGTGTTATGTTTAGGGTTAAAGATTAGGATTACGGTTAGGTTTAAGCGTTGATGTGAGGGTTAAGTTTAAGTGTTAGGGTTAGGGGTTAGGTTTAGGGTAAAGGGTTCATCTTAGGTTTAGGGTGAGTGTTGTTTTATGGTTCAGGTTAGGTGTTAGTGTTAGGTTTAGTGTTCATGGTTAGGGTTACGTTTAGGGGTTAGGCTTATGGGTTAGGTTTAGTGTAAGGGTTTAGTGTTAGTGTTGGGCATTAGGGTCAGGGCTTAGGTTTAGTGTTAGGGATTAGGGTTAGTGTTAGGGCTTATGTTTAGCTGTTAGTTTAAGGGCACAAAACTGTGTAATCTATGGTTTGAAGGGTGTGGAATGGGTCGCTGTGACACCACACCATCGTACCCTGGGCCTTGGGCCCAGACCTACATGCAGGACTCAGGCAGAGCCTCTTCTCACTCATGGCATGGCTGTATTGTAGACTTGCTTAACTCTGAGAATGGAAGAACTGTGAGAATTAGTGTTATGGTTAGAGTTAGGTGTTTGGGGTTAGGGGATAGTGTTCGAGTGAGAGTTAGGGGTTAGTGTTCGAGTGAGAGTTAGGGGTTAGGGGAAGGGATTAGGTGTTAGCGTTAGTGTTGGGATTAGGGGTTAGGGTTGGGTTAGGGGCAAGTGTTAGATTTAGGGTTGGGGTTAGTGTTAGGGTTAGGGGGTTATGGCTAGGGTTAGTGTTAAGGGATAGGATTAGGGTTAAGCGTTAAGGCTTAGGGTTAGCGTTAAGGGTTATGGTTAGGTTTAAGGGATAGAGTTACGGTCCAAGCTAAAGGTTAGGGTGACGGTTAACAGTTAGGTTTAGGGTTATGGATTAGGGATAGAGTTACGTTTAAGGGTTAGGCTTAGGGTTACGTTTAGGGTTCAGTGTTAGGGTTAGCATTAGTGGTTAGGGTTGGGGTTAGGTGTTAGGGTTACTGTTAGGGTTAGGTCTAGGCGTTAGGGTCAGGGTTAGTGTTAGGGTTAAGATTTAGGGTTAGGTTTAATTGTTAGCATTAGGATCAGGGTTAAGGGTTAAGTTTAGGGTTAGGGGTTAGGGTTAGGGTTAAGGACCAAGTGTTATGGTTATGTTTATTCATAGGGTTAGGGTTAGCATTTAGGGTTAGGGTTACTGTTATGGTTGTTTGTAGGGTTAAGGTTATGGTTAGCAGTTTAGAATTAGGGTTAGGGTTTAGGTGATAAGGTTATGGCTAGCAGTTAGGATTAGAATTAAGGGTTAGGGTTAGGGTTAGTGTAAGGGTTCATGGTTAGCGTTAAAGGTTAGTGTTAGGGTTAAGGGCTAGGTGTTAGGGTTATATTTAGGCATAGATTTAGAATTAGGGGTTAGGGTTAGGGTTACTGTTAGGGTTTTGGTAGGGTTAAGGTTATAGTTAGCAGTTAAAATTAGGGTTAGACATTAGGTGTTACAGTTTTGGCTAGGAGTTAGGGTTAGAATTATGGGATACATGATGTTTTCAGGGCAAGTGTTATGCATTAATGTTAGGGTAAGTGGTTAAGGTTACCCACGGTGAGGTTTACCTGTTAAGGTGAGCAATAGAATCAGGGTTAGGTGTTATGTTCAGGGTTAGGGATATGGGTGAGGGGTAGTGTTTATCCTTAGGGCATTGGCCTTGTCTGCATTAGGCAGGAGGGTTAGGGGTCTAGGATTGTCGCTGGGAACCCACTGTATCATACGCTGGGCATGGGCCCCTGGGTTTCATGCAGGACACTGTAGGAGAGCCTCCTCTCACGCATGGCATGGGAAGATCGTAGGCTTTCAAAACTCTGAGAAATCAAGAGGTCTGTGAAATAGATTTAGGGTTAGGATTATGGTTAGAGTTAGAGATTAAGTTTAGGGTTAGGGTGAGTGCTTAGAGTTAGGGGTTAAGGTTAGAGTTAGGGTTAAATATTAGTGTTAAGTTTAATGGTTACAGTTAGGTTTTGGGTTAAGATTTAGGGTAAGGGTTAAGGTTAGAGGTTAAGGTTTGCTACAAGGTTAGGGTTGTTAGGTTAAGGGTTAAAGATTAAGATTAGGGTTAAGGTTAAGGGTTATTTTGAGGGTTAACCGTTAGTGTTAATGTTAAGGGTTAGAGTTAGGGGTTACGGTTAAGTTTAAGGGTTTGTTTTGGATTTAGGGTTAGAGTTAAGTGTTATGGTTAGGGTTAGGGGTTATGGTTAGGGTTAAGGGGTAAGGGTTAGGGTTATTTTTAGTGATAGGTTTAGGATTGGGTTCAGAGTTAGGGTTATTGTTAGGGTTGTTGGTAGGCTTAAGGTTAGTGTTAGCAGTTTAGGATTAGGGTTAGGGATTATGTGTTACGGTTATGGCTAGGAGTTAGGGTTAGAATTATGGGATAGAGGTTGTTCTCAGGGTAAGTGTTATGCATTAATGTTAGGATAGGGGTTAAATTTAGGGACACAGTGAGGTCTACGTGTTAAAGTGAGCAATAGGATCAGGGTTAGGTCTATGTTCAGGGTTAGGTTTATGGGTGAGGGGTAGTGTCTATGCTTAAGGCACGGTACCTGTCTGCACTAGGCGTGGGGGTTAGGGGTATAGAATTGTTCACGGGAGACCACTCTATCATACGGTCATTATGGGCCCCTGGGTTTCATGCAGGACACTGTGGAAGAGCCTCCTTTCACACATGGCATGGCAGTATTGTAGGCTTTTTAAACTCTGAGAAAGCAAGAAGTCTGAGAATTAGATTTAGGGTTAGGATTATGGTTACAAATAGGGATGAAGTTTAGTGTTAGCATGAGGGATTAGGGTTAGGGGTTAGGGGTAGAGTTAGGCTTAAAGTTAGTGTTAGTTTTAATGGTTACAGCTAGGTTTAGGGTTACGGTTTAGGGTTAGGGGTTAGGTTTTGGTACAGGGTAAGGATTAAGTTTTAAGTTTAGGGTTAAAGATTAGGGTTAAGTGTTAGTATGAGGGTTAATGGTTAGGGTTAAGTTTAAGGGTTAGGGGTTAGGGTTCGTGTTAGGTTTAGGGTTAGAGTTAAGTGTTATGGTTAGGGTTATGTTGAGGGTTCATGGTTAGGGTTACGTTTACAGGTTAGGGTTATGGGTTAGGTTTAGGGTCATGGTTTACTGTTAGTGTTGAGTGTTAAGGTCAGTGCTTGGGTTGAGGGTGAGGGGTTATCGTTAGTGTTAGGGCTTATATTTAGCGGTTAGTTTAAGGGCACAGGACCTGTTTAATCTATGGTGAGAAGGGTGCAGATTTGGTCGCCGTGACACCGCGCCATAGTACCCTGGGCCTTGGGCCCAGACCTACATGGAGGATTCAGGCGCATCTCTTCTGATGCATGGCATGGTTGTATTGTAGGCTTGGTTAACTGTGAAAATGGAAGAAGTGTGAGAATTAGGGTTATGGTTAGGGTTAGGGGGTTGGGGTTAGGGGTTAGTGTTTGAGTGAAGTTTAGGGGTTAGGAATTAGGGGTTAGGGTTAGTGTTGGGGTTAGGGGTTAAGGGTTAGGGTTTGGTTAGGGGCTAGGGTTAGATTTAGGGTTAGGGTTAGGGTTTGGGGTTATGGTTAGGGTTGAGGTTAAGGGATAGGATTAGGGTTAAGGGTTTAGGCTTAGGGTTAGCGTTAAGGGTGAGGGTTAGGGTTAAGCGTTAAGGATATGGTCCGAGTTAAGGGTTAGGGTGAGGGTTAAGTGTTAGGGTTAGGGTTATGGGTTAGGGATAGAGTTAGGTTTAAGGGTTAGGCTTAGGGTTACGTTTAGGGTTCAGTGTTAATGTTAGCATTAGTGGTTAGGGTTGGGGTAGTGGTTAGGGTTACTCTTAGGGTTACGTCTAGGCATTAGGGTAAGGGTTAGTGTTAGGGTTCAGCATTAGGGTTAGGTTTAATTGTTAGGATTAGGATCAGGGTTAAGTGTTAGGGGTTAGGGTTAGGATTAAGGGTCAAGGTTATTGTTATTTTTAGGCGTAGGGTTAGGTTTAGAGGTTAGTGTTAGAGTTAGTGTTAGGGTTGTTTGTAAGGTTAAGGTAATGTTTAGTGGTTTAGAATTAGGGTTAAGGATTAGTTTTTACAGTTATGGCTAGGAGTTAGGGTTAGACTTAATCGATAGGGGTTGTTCTTAGGGTAAGTGTTATGCATTAACATTAGGATAAGGGGTTAAAGTTATGGTGACAGTGAGGTTTATGTTTTAAGGTGAGCAATAGGATCAGGGTTAGGTGTTATATTCCGGGTTAGGTTTGTGGGTAGGGATAGTGTTTATGCTTAGGGCACAAGCCCTGTCTGCACTAGGCGTGGGGGTTAGGGGGCTAGAGCTGTCACTGGGAACCCACTCTATCATACGCTGGGTATGGGCCCCTGGATTTCATGCAGGACACAGTGGCAGAGCCTCATTTCATGCATGGCATGGGAGCATTGTAAGCTTTCTAAACTCTGAGAAAGCAAAAAGTCTGAGAATTAGATTTACGGTTAGTGTTAGGGATGAAGGTCAGTGTCAGAGAGAGGGCGTAGTGTTAGGGGTTAGGGTTAGGGTTAGGTTTAACGGTTACAGTTAGGTTTAGGGTTAAGTTTTAGAGTAGGGTTAAGGTTAGGTGTTAGGGTTTGGTACTGGTTAGGTTTAGGGTTAAAGATTATGATTATGGTTAGGGTGAAGGGTTAGTGTGAGTGTTAATGGTTATGGTTAAGGTTAAGGGTTAGGGTTAGGGTTTAGGGTTAGTGTTAGGGCTTAGATTTAGCCGTTAGTTTAAGGGCAGAAGACCTGATTAATCTATGGTGAGACGGGTGCAGGCAGGGTCACTGCAACACCACACCCTTGTGTCCTGGGCCTTGGGTTCAGACCTACATGCAGGACTCAGGAGGAGCCTCATCTCACGCATGGCATGGCTGTATTGTATGCTTGCTTAACTCTTAGAATGGAAAAAGTGTGAGAATTAGGGATAGAGTTAGGGTTAGTGGTTTGTGGTTAGAGTGAGGGCTAGGGGTTAGGGATTAGGGGTTAGGGTTAGTGTTAGGGTTAGGGGTTAGGTGTTAGTGTTAGGTTAGGAGGTAGTGTTAGATTTAGGTTTGGGGTTAGTGTTAGGGTTAGGGTTAAGGGATAGGATTAGGGTTAAGGGTTGGGCTAGGGTTAGGGTTAAGTGTTACGGTCAGGGTTAAGTTTTTAAGGTTAGGGTCAGTGTTAAGGGTTAGGGTCAGGGTTAACGATTAGGGTTAGGTTTAGGGGTTTGGGATAGTGTTAGTGTTAAGGGTATGGTTAGGTTTAGGGTTCAGCGATACGGTTAGCATGAGGGGTTAGGTTTAGGGTTAGTTGTTAGGGTTACTGTTAAGGTTATGTCTAGGAGTTAGGGTAAGGGTTAGTGTTAGGGTAAAGAGTTAGGGTTAGGTTTTGTTAGGATTAGTATCAGGGTTAAGGGTTAGGGTTAGGGGTTAGGGTTAAGGGTCAAGTGTTAGGGTTATTTTTAGGCATAGAGTGAGGGTTAAGTGTCAGGGTTAGGGTTGGTGTTAGCATTGTTGGTAGGATTAAGGTTAGCTTTCATGGTTTAGAATTAGGGTTAGGGATTAGGTGCTACGGTTATGGCTAGGAGTTAGGTTTAGACTTATGGGATAGGGGTTGTTCTCAGGGTTAGTGTTATTTACTAACGTTAGGATAAGAGGTTAAAGTTACAGATTATTCTGAGGTTTACATGTTAAGGTGAGCAATCGGATCAGGGTTAGGTGTTATGTTCAGGGTTAGGGTTATGGGTGAGGGAGAATATTTATCCTTAGGGCACGGGCCCTGTTTACACTTGATGGGGGGGTTAGGGGCCTGGGATTGTCACCGGGAACCCAGTCTATTGTACGCTGGGTAGGGGCCCTTGGGTTTCATGAAGGACACAGTGTCAGAGCCTCCTTTCACGCATGGCATGGGAGGATTGTAGGCTCTCTAAACTCTGAGAAAGCAAGAAGTCTGAGAATTAGATTTAGGGTTAGGGTTAGGGATGCAGGTTAGTGTTAGGGTGAGGGCTTAGGGTTAGGGGTTAGGGTTAGCATAGGGTTAAAGGTTAGTGTTAGGTTTAACGGTTACATTTAGATTTTGGGTTAATGTTTAGAGTTAGCAGTTCGGGTTTGGTACAGGGTTTGTTTTATGTGTTAGGTTTATGGTTAAAGATTAGGATTAGGGTTAGGGTTAAATGTTAGAGTGAGGGTTAATGGTTCGGGTTAAGGTTAAGTGTTAGGGTTAGGGGTTAGGTTTAGGGTTAAGGGTTCGTGTTAGGTTAAGGGCTAGAGTTAAGTGTTATGGTTAGGGTTAGGGGTTAGCTTTAAGGTAAGGTTTTAGAGTTAGTGTTGGGCGTTAGGGTCAGGGCTTAGGTTTATGGTTAGGGGTCAGGGTTAATGTTAAGGATTAGATTTAGCCATTAGTTTAAGGGCACAGGACCTGTTTAATCTATGGTGAGACAGGTACGGACAGGGTCGCCGCAACACCACACCATCGTACCCTGGGCCTTGGGCCCAGACCTACATGCAGGACTCAGGTGGAGCCTCATCTCACGCATGGCATGGCTGTATTGTAGGCTTGCTTAACTCAGAGAATGGAGGAAGTGTGAAATTAGGGTTAGGGTTAGGGGTTTGGGGTTAGGGGTTAGGGTTTGCGTGAGCATTAGGGGTTATGGAATATGGGTAAGGATTAGTGTTAGGGTTAGGGGTTAGGTATTAGGGTTGGGTTAGTGGTTAGTGTTAGATTTAAGTTTGGGGTAGGTGTTAGAGTTAGGGTCAGGGTTAAGGGTTAAGGTGAGGGTTAGTTATAGTGTTAGGGGTTAGGGATAGGTTTATGTTTAAGGGTTAGACTGAGGTTTAGGGTTCAGAGTTAGGGTTAGCATTAGGGGTTAGGGTTAGTGTTAGGTGGTAGGTTAGTGTTAGGGTTAGGTCTAGGCATTAGGGTAAGGGTTAGGGTTAGCGTTAAGACTTAGGGTTAGGTTTAATGGTGAGGATTAAGATTAGGGTTAACGGTTAGGGTTAGGGTTAGGAGTTAGTGTTAATGGTCAAGGGTTATGGTTATTTTTAGGCATAGCGATGGGGTTAGGAGTTAGGTTTAGGGTCAGTGTTAGGGTTGTGGTAGGATTAAGGTTAGGGTTAGTGGTTTAGAATTAGTGTTAGGGATTAGGTGTTACGGTTATAGCTAGGAGTTAGGGTTAGAATTTTGGGATAGGGTTTGTTCTCAGGGTAAGTGTTATGCATTAACGTTAGGATAAGGGGTTAAAGTTTGGGTTATGGTGAGGTATACATGCTAAGGTGAGCAATAGGATCAGGGTTAGGTGTTATATTCCGGGTCAGAGTTATGGGTTAGGGATAATGTTTATGCTTAGGGCACAAGCCCTGTCTGCACTAGGTGAGGGGGTTAGGGGTCTATAATTGTCACCAGGAGTCCACTCTATCATACACTGCATATGGGCCCCTGGGTTTCATACAGGACACGGTGTCGCAGCCTCCTTTCACGGATGGCATGGGAGGATTGTAGGCTTTCTAAACTCTGAGAAAGCAAGAAGTCTGAGAATTAGATTTAGGGTTAGGATTATGGTTAGGGTTAGGGATGAAGGTTAGTGGTAGGGAGAGGACGTATGGTGAGGGGTTAGGATTAGGGTTAGGGTTAAATGTTAGTGTTAGGTTTAACGGTCACAGTTAGGTTTAGGGTTAAGTTTTAGGGTGAGGGTTAAGGTTAGGGGTTAGTGTTTGGTACAGGCTTGGGTTAAGTGTTAGGTTTAGGGTTAAAGCTTAGGATTAGGGTTAGGGTTATGGGTTAGTGTGAGGTTTAAGGTTAGGGTTAAGGTTAAGGGTTAGGGTTAGGGTTTAGGTTTACTGTTAAGGCTTAGATTTAGTGGTTAGTTTAAGGACACAGGACCTGTTTAATCTATGGTGAGATGGGTGCAGACAGGGTCACCGCGACACCACACCCTCGTACCCAGTGCCTTGGGGCCAGACCTACATGCAGGAGTCAGGCGGAGCCTCATTTCACCCATGGCATGACTGTATTGTAGGCTTGCTTAACTCTGAGAATGGAAGAAGTGTGCGAATTAGGGTTAGAGTTAGGGTTAGTGGTTTGGGTTTAGACTGAGTGTTAGGGGTTAGGGATTAGGGGTTAGGGTTAGTGTTATGGTTCGGTTAGGGTTTAGGGTTAGATTTAGGGTTCGAGTTAGTGTTAGGGTTAGGGTTAAGGGATAGGATTAGGGTTAAGGGTTGGGCTTAAGGTTAGGGTTCAGTGTTAGGGTTAGGGTTACGTTTTTAGGGTAGGATCACTGCTAAGAGTTAGGATGAGAGGTAATGTTTAGAGTTAGGGTTAGGGCTTAGGGATAGGGTTACTGTTACAGGATAGGGTTAGGTTTACGGTTCATGGTTAGGGTTAGCCTTAGGGGTTAGGGTTAGGGGTTAGAATTACAGTTAGGGTTAACTCTAGGCATTAGGGTAAGGGTTAGTATTAATGTTAAGACTTAGGGTTAGGTTTTATTTTTAGGATTCGGTTAAGGATTATGGGTTATGGTTAGTGTTAGGGATTAGGGTTAATGGTCAAGGGTTAGGGTTATTTTTAGGCATCGGTTTAGGGTTAGGGGTTAGGGTTAGTGTTAGCGTTGTTGGTTGGATTAAGGTTAGGTTTAGCAGTTCAGAATTAGGGTTAGGGATTAGGTGTTACTGTTATGGTTAGGAGTTAGGGTTAGACTTATGGGATAGCGGTTGTTCTCAGGGTAAGTGTTATTTACTAACATTAGGCTAAGGGGTTAAAGTTATAGCTTATTCTGAGGTTTACATGTTAAGGTGAGCAATAGGATCAGGGTTAGGTGTTAAGTTCAGGGTCAGGGTTATGGGTGAGGGAGAATGTTTATGCCTAGGGCACGGGCCCTGTTTGCACTTGGCGGGGGGGTTAGGGGCCTAGGATTGTCGCCGGGAACCCAGTCTATTGTACGCTGTGTATGGGCCCCTGGGTTTCATGCAGGACACAGTGTCAGAGCCTCCTTTCACGCATGGCATGGGAGGATTGTAGGCTTTCTAAACTCTGAGAAAGCAAGAAGTCTCAGAAATAGATTTAGGGTTAGGATTATGGTTAGGGTTAGGGATGCAGGTTAGTGTTAGGGTGAGGGCTTAGGGTTAGGGGTTAGGGTGAGGGTAGGGTTAAAGTTTAGTGTTAGGTTTAACGGTTACATTTAGGTTTAGGGTTAAGGTTTGGTTAGGGTTAAGGTTAGGGATTTGGGTTTGGTACAGGGTTTGTTTTATGTGTTAGGTTTAAGGTCAAAGATTAGGATTAGGATTAGGGTTAAGGGTTAGAGTGAGGTTTAACCGTTAGGGTTAAGGTTAAGTGTTAGGGTTGGGGTTAGTTTTAGGGTTAAGGATTCGTGTTAGGTTTAGGGTTAGAGTTAAGTGTTATGGTTAGGGTTAGGGGTTAGCTTTAGGTTAAGGGTTTAGAGTTAGTGTTGGACATTAGGTTCGGGGCTTAGGTTTAGGGTTAGGGCTTAGTGTTAGGGGTTAGATTTAGCAGTTAAAGGGCACAGGACCTGTTTAATCTATGGTGAGAGGGGTGCAAAATGGGTCGCCGTGACACCACACCATTGTACCCTGGGCCTTGGTCCCAGACCTACATGCAGGACTCAGGCAGAGCTTCTTCTCATGCATGGCATGACTGTATTGTAGGCTTGGTTAACTCTGAGAATGCAAGAAGTGTGACAATTAGGGTTAGGTTTAGGGTTAGGGGTTTGCGGTTAGGGGTGAGTGTTCGAGTGAGGGTTAAGCATTAGGGATTAGGATTTAGGGTTAGTGTTAGGGTTAGGAGGAGGTGTTAGGGTTGGGTTAGGTGCAAGGGTTAGATATAGGTTTGGGGTTAGTGTTACGGTTAGGGTTAGGGGTTAGGGTTAAAGTTAGGGTTAAGGGATAGGATTAGGTTTAAGGGTTAGGCTTAGGGTTAGGATTAAGTGTTAGGTTTAGGGTTAATAACTAGGTTTAGGTTCAGGGTATAGGTTAGGTTCAGGGTGAACAGTTAGGGTTAGGGTTATGGGTTAGCGATAGACTTAGGTTTAAGGATGAGAGTCAGGTTTAGGTTTCAGGGTTAGGGTTAGCATTAGGGGTTAGGGTTGGTTTAGGAGTTAGGGTTACTGTTAGGTTTAGGTCTTGGCGTTAGAGTAAGAGTTAGTGTTAGAGTTAAGAATTATGGTTAGGTTTAATTGTTAGGATTAGGATCAGGGTTAACAGTTAGTGTTAGGGTTAGGAGTGAGGGTTAGGGTTAAGGGTTAAGGGTTAGGGTTATTTTTAGGCATAGGTTTAGGGTTAGGGGTCAGGGTTAGTGTTAGGTTTGTTGGTAGGGTTAAGGTTAGGGTTAGCGGTTTAGAATTAGGGTTAGGGATTAGGTGTTACGGCTATGGCTAAGAGTTCGGGTTAGAATTATGGGATAGGGATTAGGGTTAGGGCTTAGATTTAGTGGTTAGTTTATGGGCACAGGACTAGTTTATTCTATGTTGAGATTGGTTCAGATAGGGTCGCCGTGACACCACAGCATTTTACCCTGTGCCTTGGGCCTAGAGCTACATGCACGACTCAGGCGGAGCTCATCTTATGCATGGCATGGCTCTATTGTAGGCTTGCTTAACTCTGAGAACGGAAGAAGTGTGAGAATTAGGGTTAGGGTTAGGGTTAGTGGTTTGGGATTAGAGTGAGTGTTAGGTGTTAGGGATTAGGGGTTAGGGTTATTGTTAGGGTTAGGGGTTAGATGTTAGGGTTGGGTTAGGGGCCAGGGTTAAGTTTAGGGTTGGGGGTAGTGTTAGGGTTAGGGTTATTGTTAAGGGATAGTATTAGGGTTAAAGTTTAGGCTTAGGGTTAGTGTTAAGTGTTAGAGTTAGCATTAAGTGTTAGGTTTAAGTTCAGGGTTAAGTGTTAGTGTGAGGGTTAACGGTTAGGGTTAGGGTTATGGGTTAGGGATAGATTTAGGTTAAAGGGTTAGGGTTAGGTTTATGTTTTAGGGTTAGGGGAAGCATTAAGGGTTAGGGTTAGGATTAGGGCTTAGGTTTACTGTTAGGGTTAGGTCTAGGCGTTAGGGCAAGGATTAGTGTTAGGGATAAGAGTTAGGGTTAAGTTTAATTGTTAGGATTAGGATCAGGATTAAGGGTTAGCTTTAGGGTAGGGGTTAGGGTAGGGTTAGGGGTCAAGTGTTAGAGTTATTTTTAGGCGTAGTGTTATGGTTAGAAGTTAGGGTTAGGGTTAGTGTTAGGGTTGTTAGTAGGGTTAAGGTTATGGTTAGCAGTTTAGAATTAGGGTTACGTATTAGGTGTTATGGTTATGGCTGGGCATTAGGGTTAGAATTAAGGGAAAGGGGTTGTTCTCAGGGTAAGTGTTATGCATTAACGTCAGGATAAGGGGTTAATGTTAGGGTTACAGGGAGGTTTACATGTTAAGGTGAGCAATAGGATCAGGGTTAGGTATTATGTTCAGGGTTAGGGAGATGTGTGAGGGGTATTGTTTATGCTTAGGGCACGGGCCTTGTCTGCACTTGGAGCAGGGGTGAGGATGCTGTGATTGTTGCCAAGAACCCACTGTATCATATGCTGGATATGGGCCCCTGGGTTTCCTGCATGACACTGTGGCATAGCCTCCTTCTTGCATGGCATGGGAAGATTGTAGGCTTTCAAAACTCTTAGAAAGCAAGAAGTCTGAGAATTATATTTAGGGTTAGGATTATGGTTATGGTAAGGGATGAAGGTTAGTGTTAGGGTGAGGGATTAGGGTTAGGGGTTAGGGGTTAGGGGTAGAGTTAGGGTTAAATGTAAGTGTTAGTTTTAACGGTTACAGTTAGGTTTAGGGTTATGATTTAGTGTTAGGGTTAACGATAGGGGTTAGGGTTTCATATAGTGTTAGGGTTAAGTGTTAGGTTTAGGGTTAAAGATTAAGATTAGGGTTAGGGTTAAGGGTTAGGGTGAGGGTTAACCGTTAGGTTTAAGGTTAAGCTTTAGGGTTACTGTTTAGGGTTAGGGTTAAAGGTTCTTGTTAGGTTTAGGGTTAGAGTTAAGTGTTATGGTTATGGTTAGGGTTTAGGTTTAGGTTTAGGATTCACGGTTAGGGTCAAGTTTAGTGGTTATGTTTCGGTTTAGGGTAAGGGTTTAGAGATAGTGCTGGGCGTTAAGGTCTCGGTGTCTGTTTATGGTTAGGGGTTAGGGTTAGTGTTAAGTCTTACTTTTAATGGTTATTTTCAGGAAAGAGAACTTGTTTAATCTATGGTGGGAAGGGTGCATACAAGGTCGCCATGACACCACACCATCATACGCTGGGCCTTGGGCCCAGACCTACATGCAGGACTTAGGTCGAGCCTCTTCTCACGCATGGCAAGGCTGT
Organism: Eulemur rufifrons; assembly: GCF_041146395.1. Classification (NCBI taxonomy): domain Eukaryota; kingdom Metazoa; phylum Chordata; class Mammalia; order Primates; family Lemuridae; genus Eulemur; species Eulemur rufifrons. Next base: position 72,605,481 of record NC_091000.1, on the reverse strand, counting down.
ATTTTAGGATTGGTTAACTCTGAGAATGGAAGAAGTGTTAGAATTAGGTTTAGGGTTAGGGTTAGGGGTTTGGGGTTAGGGGTTACTGTTTGAGTGAAGGTTATGGGTTAGGTATTAGGGGTTAGGGTTAGTGTCAGGGTTAGGGGTTAGGAGTTAGTGTAGGGTTAGGGGCTAGGGTTAGATTTAGGTTGGGGGTTAGTGTTAGGTTTAGGGTTAGGGGTTAGAGTTAGGGTTAGGATTAAGGGATTGGATTACGGTTAAGGGTTAGGTTTAGGGTTAGGGTTAAGGGTTAGGGTTACGGTTAAGTGTTACGGTTAGTGTCAAGTTTAAGGATTAGAGTCAGGGTTAATGTTTAGGTTTAGGGTTATGGGTTAGGGATAGAGTTAGGGTTAAGGATTCGTGTTAGGGTTAGGTTTAGAGATCAGGGTTAGGTTTAGCATTCGGGGTTAGGGTTAGGTTTAGCCGGTAGGTTTATGGTAAGGGTTAGGTCTAGGCTTTCGTGTAAGGGTTAGTGTTAGGGTTAAGAGTTAGGGTTAGGTTTAATTGTTAGGATTAGGATCAGAGATAAGGGTTAGGGTTATGGTTAGGGTTAAGTGTCAAGTGTTAGGGTTATTTTTAGGCGTTGGGTTAGGGTTAGGGTTTAGGATTAGGGTTACTGTTAGTGTTTTTTGTAGGGTTAAGGTTTGGGTTAGCAGTTTAGAGTTAGGGTTAGGGTTTAGGTGTTATGGTTATGGCTAAGCATTAAAGTTAGAATTATGGTATAGGTGTTGTTCTCAGGGTAAGTGTTATGCATTAACGTTATGGAAAGTTGTGATAGTTAGGGTTACGGTGAGGTTTACGTGTTAAGGTGAGCAATAGGATCAGTTTTAGGTGTTAGGTTCAGGGTTAGGATTATGGGTGAGCAGTAGTGTTTATCCTTAGGGCACGGGCCCTGTCTGCACTGGGGAGTCGGGGGGTTAGGGAGCTGGGTTTGTCACTGGGAACTCACTCTATAGTATGCTGGGTATGGGCTCCTGGGTTTCATGTAGGACACTGTAGCAGAGCCTCCTTTCACACATGGCATGGGAGCATTGTAGGCTTTCTAAACTCTGAAAAAGCAAGAAGTCTGAGAATTAGATTTAGAGTTAGCATTATGGTTAGGGTTAGGGATGAAGCTTAGTGTTAGGGTGAGGGCTTAGGGTTAAAGTTTGGTGTTAGGTTTAACGGTTATAGTTAGGTTTAGAGTTAAGTTTTAATGTGAGGGTTAGGGTTAGGGGTTAGGTTTTCGTTCAGGGTAAGGGTTAAGTGATTAGCATTAGGGGTAGGGTTAAGGGTTAGTGTGAGGGTTAACAGTAAGGGTTAATGTTAAGGGTTAGGGTTAGGGTTAAGTGTTCGTGTTACAATTAGTGTTAGTGTTAAGTGTTATGGTTAGGGTTAGGGGTTAGGGGTTAGGGTTAGGATTAAGGGTTAATGTTAGGTTTATATTTAGGCATAGGGTTATGATTCGGGGTTAGGTTTAGGGTTATTGTTAGGGTTTTTGATACGGTTAAGGTTAGGGTTAGCGCTTTAGAATTAGGGTTAGGGATTAGCTGTTACAGCTATGGCTAGGATTTAGGGTTAGAATTATGGGATAGGGGTTGTTCTCAGGGTACATGTTATGCATTAACGTTAGGATAATTGGTTAAAGGTAAGGTTACCCTGAGGTTTACATTCTAATGGGAGCAATAGGATCAGGCTTAGGTGTTATATTCAGGGTTCTGGTTATGGTTTAGGGGTAGTGTTTATGCTTAGGGTATGGGTCCTGTCTGCACTAGGCGGGGGGGGGGGTTATGGGGCTGGCATTGTCATCGGGAACCCACTCTATCGTACGCAGGGTATGAGCACCTGGATTTCATGCAGGACACTGGCAGAGCCTCCTTTCACCCATGGCTTGGGAGGATTGTAGGCTTTCTAAACTCTGAGAAAGCAAGAAGTCTGAGAATTAGATTTAGTGTTATGATTATGGTTAGTGTCAGGTAGGCACGTTAGTGTTAGGGTGAGGGCTTAGGTTTAGGGATTAGGTTTAGCATTAGGGTTAAAAGTTAGTGTTACGTTTAACAGTTACAGTTAAGTTTAGGTTTACGGTTAGGGGTTAGGGTTTGGTACAGGGTTAGGCTTAAGTGTTAGGGTTAGGGCTAAAGATTAGGGTTAGGGTTAAGGGCTAGTGTGAGGGTTAACTGTTAGTGTTAAGCTTAAGGGTTTGGGGTAAGGTTTAGGTTTAGGGTTAATGTTTCCTGTTAGGTTTAGGTTTAGAGTTAAGTGCTATGGTTAGGGTTAGGGGTTAGTGTTAGGTTTAGGGTTCATGGTTAGGGTTATGTTTAGAGGTTAGTGTTAGGGGTTAGGTTGAGGGTAAGGTTTTACAGTTAGTGTTGGGCGTTAGGTTCAGGGCTTAGGTTTAGGGTTAGTGGTAGGGTTAGTGTTAGGGCTTAGATTTAACGGTTCATTTAATGGCACAGGACCTGTTTAATCTATGGTGAGAGTGGTGCGGACAGGGTCGCCATGACACAACACCATCGTACCCTGGGCCAAGGGCCCAGACGTACATGCAGAACTCAGGCAGAGCCTGTTCTCACGCATGGCATGGGTATATTGTAGGCTTGATTAACTCTGAAAATGGAAAAAGTTTGAGAATTATCGTTAAAGTTAAGATTAGGGTTTTGGGTTTAGAGATTAGGGTTCGAGTGAGGGTTAGGGGTTAGGGTTAGTGTTAGGGTTAGGGGTTAGGGGTTAGGGTTGAATTAGGGGCTAGGGTTAGGTTTCTGGTTGGGGTTAGTGTTAGGGTTAGCGTTAAGGGTTAGGGTTAGGGTTAACGGATAGGACTAGGGTTAAGGGTTAGGCTTAGGATTAGGGTTAAGGGTTAGGGTTAAGTGTTAGGGTTAGTGTCAGGGTTAAGGGTTAGAGTTAGAGCTATGGGTAAGGGATAGACTTAGATTTAAGGGTTAGGGTTAGGGGTAGGTTTAGGGTTCAGTGTTAGGGTTAGCATCAGCGGTTACAGTTAGGTTTAGGGGTTAGGGGTACTGTTAGAGTAGGTCTAGGCGTTAGGGTAAAGGTTAATGTTAGGGTTAAGAGTTAAGGTTAGGTTTAATTGTCAGGATTAGGATCAGGGTTTAGGGTTAGCGTTAGGGTTAGGGGTTAGGGTTAGGGTTAAGTGTCAAGTGTTAGGGTTATTTTTAGGCATTAGGTTAGGGTTAGTGGTTTAGGGTTAGGGTTAGTGTTAGGGATGTTGGTAGAGTTAAGGTTATGGTTAGCGGTTTAGAATTAGGGTTAGGGATTAGATGTTATGGTTATGACTAGGAGTTAGGGTTAGAATTATCGGATAATGTTGGTTCTCAGGGAAAGTGTTATGCATTAACATTAGGATAAGGGGTTAAAGTTATTGTTACAATGAGGTCTACGTGTTAAGGTGATCAATAGGATCAGGGTTAGGTTTTATGTAAGGGATAGGGTTATGGGTGAGGGGTAGTGTTTATGCTTAGGACACAGGCCCTCTCTGCTCTAGGAGAGGGGCTAAGGGGGCTGCGATTGTCGCTGGGAACCCACTCTATCGTACACTGGGTATGGATCCCTCGCTTTCATGCAGGACACTGTGGCAGAGCATCCTTTCACTCATGGCATGGGAGGATTGTAGGCTGTCAAAACTCTGAGAAAGCAAGAAGTCTGAGAATTAGATTTAGGGTTAGGATTATGGTAAGGGTTAGGGATGAAGTTTAGTCTTAGGATGATGGCTTAGGGTTAGGGGTTAGGGTTAGAGTTAGGGTTAAAAGTTAGAGTTAGGTTTAACAGTTACAGTTAGCTTTAGGGTTAAGGTTTAGGGCTAGGGTTAAGATTAGGGTTTAGGGTTTGGTGCAGGGTTAGGGTTGTTAGGTTTAGGGTTAAAGATTAGGATTAGGGTTAGGGTTAAGGGTTAGTGTGAGGGTTAACAGTTAGGGTTAAGTTTAAGGGTTAGGGTTAGGGGTTAGGGTCAGGGTTAAGTGTTCATGTTAGGTTCAGGGTCAGGATTAAATGTTATAGTTAGGGTTAGGGGTGATGTTTAATGTTAAGGGTTAAGGGTTAGGATTATTTTTAGGCATAGGGTTAGGATTAGGGGTTAGGTTTAGGGTCAGTGTTAGGGTTATTGGTAGGGTTAATTTTAGGGTTAGTGGTTTAGAATTAGGGTTAGGGATTAGGAGTTGCGGTTATGGCTACGAGTTATGGTTAGAATCATGGGATGGGGTTGGTCTCAGGGTAAGTGTTATGCATTAAGATTAGGATAAGGGTTTAAAGTTAGGGTTACGGTGAGGTCTATGTGTTAAGGTGAGCAATAGGATCAAGGTTACGTGTTGTGTTCAGGGTTAGGGTTATGGGTTAGGGGTAGTGTTTATGCTTAGGGCACATGCCCTATCTGCACTAGGCGGGGGGGGGGAGGTAAGGGGGCTAGAATTGTCGCTGGGAGTCCACTCTATCATACGCTGTGTTTCGGTCCCTGGGTTTCATGCAGGACACAGTGGCAGATCCTCCTTTCACACATGGCATGGGAGGATTGTAGGCTTTCTAAACTCTGAGAAAGCAGGAACTCTGAGAATTAGATTTTGGGTTAGGATTATGGTTAGGATTAGGGATGAAGGTTAGTGTTAGGGTGAGGGATTATGCTTAGCTGTTAAGGGTAGAGTTATGGTTAAAGGTTAGTTTTATGTTTAATGGTTACAGTTAGGGTTAGGGTTACGGTTTAGGGTTAGGGTTAAGGTTAGGTGTTAGGGCTTGGTAGAGGGTTAGGGTTAAAGATTCGGATTAGGGTTAAAGTTAAGGGTTAGTGTGAGGGTTAACGGTTAGGTTTAAGGTTAAGGTTAGGGTTAGGGGTTAGGGTTAGGGTTAGGGATTCGTGTCAGGTTTAGGGTTAGAGTTAAGTGTTATGGTTAGGGTTAGCAGTGAGGGTAGCTTTAAGTGTTAAGGGTTATGGTTATTTTTAGTTGTAGGTTTAGGATAATGGGTTAGGGTGAGTGGTACTGTTAGGGTTTTTGGTAGGATTAAGGTTAGGATTAGCAGATAAGAATTAGGTTTACGGATTAGCTGTTACAGTTATGGCTAGGGTTTAGGGTTAGAACTATGGGATAGGGCTTGTTCTCAGGGTAAGTTTTATGCATTAACGTTAGGGAGAGTACTTAAAGTTAGGGTTACTGTGAGGTTTACATGTTAAGGTGAGGAATAGGATCAGGGTTCGGTGTTATGTTCAGAATTAGGGTTATATGTGAGGGGTAGTTTTTATGCATAGATCTCGGGCCCTGTCTGCACTAGGCCTGGGGGTTAGGGGGCTGCGATTGTCACTGGGAACATCCTCTATCATATGTTGGGTATGGGCTCCTGGGTTTCATTCAGGACACACTGGCAGAGCCTCCTTTAAGGCATTAGATGAGAAGATTGTAGTCTTTCTATACTCTGAGAAAGCAAGAAGTCTGAGAATTAGATTTAGCGTTAGGAGTATGGTTAGGATTAGGGATGAAAGTTAGTGTGAGGGTGAGGGCTTAAGGTTAGGGGTTTGGGTTACAGTTAGGGTTAAAGGTTAGTGTTAGGTTTAACGGTTACAGTTAGGTTTAGGGTTAAGGTTTAAGGTTAAGGTTTAGGGTGAGGCTTAAGATTAGGGGTTACGGTTTGGTACAGGGTAAGGGTTAAATTTTAGGTTTAGGGTTAACGATTAGGATTAGGGTTAGATTTAAGGGTTAGTGTGAGGGTTAATGGTTAGGGTTAAGGTTAAGGGTTAGGGTTAGTAGTTATGGTTAGGGTTAAGGTTTAGTGTTAGTTTTAGTGTTAGAGTTAAATGTTATGGTTAGTGTTAGGTGTTAGGGTTTGGGATAAGGGTCAAGGGTTAGCATTATTTTTAGGTGTAGGGTTAGGATTGGGGTAAAGTTTAGGGTTAGTGTTAGGGTTGTTGTTAGGGTTATGGTTAGGTTTAGCGGTTTAGAATTAGGGTTAGGGATTAGGTGTTACAGTTATGGCTAGGAGTTAGAGTTAGAATTATGGGAAAGGGGTTGTTCTGTGGGTAAGTGTTATGCATTAACGTTAGAATAAGGGGTTAAAGTTAGGGTTACGGTGAGGTTTATGTGTTAAGGTGAGCAATAGGATCTAGGTTAAGTGTTATGTTCAGGGTTAGGGTTATGGGTGAGGGTTAGTGTTTATGCTTAGGGCACGGTCCCTGTCTGCACTAGGCAGGGGTTTAGAGGACTGGGATTGTCTCTGAGAACCCATTCTATCTTGCACTCGGTATGAGCCCCTGGGTTTCATGCAGGACACAATGGCAGAGGCTCCTTTCACGCATGGCATGGGAGGATTGTAGGATTTCTAGTCTCTGAGAAAACAAGAATTCTGAGAATTAGATTTAAGGTTAGGATTATGGTTAGGGTTAGGGATGAAGGTTAGTGTTAGGGTGAGGGCTTAGGGTTAGGGGTTAGGGTTAGGGTTCATGGTTAGGGTTATGTTTAGTGGTTAGGGTTATGGTTAAGGGATAGGATTAGGGTTAAGGGTTTGGCTTAGGGCTAGGGTAAAGTGTTAGTGTTAGGGTGGAGGGTTAGGGTTAGACTCAGGGTTAAGTGTTAGCATGAAAGTTAACCATTATGGTTAGGGTTATGTGTTAGGAGTAGTGTTTATGCTTATGGCACGGGATCTGTCTGCACTAGGTGTAGGGGTTACGGGGCTAGTATTCTCAATGGGAACCCACTCTATCGTACGCTGTGTATGGGCCCTGGGTTTCATGCAGGACACAGTTTCAGAGCCTCCTTTCACGCATGGCATGGGAGGATTGTAGGCTTTCTAAACTCTGAGAAAGCAAGAAGTCTCAGAAATAGATTTAGGGTTAGGATTATGGTTAGGGTTAGTGATGCAGGTTAGTGTTAGGGTGAGGGATTAGGGTTAGGCGTTAGGGTTAAAGGTTAGTGTTAGGTTTAACGGTTACAGTTAGGTTTAGACTGAGTGTCATCGTTAAGGGTTAGGGTTTGGTATGGGGTAAGGCTTAAGTGTTAGGTTTAGGGTTAAAGATTAGGATTAGGATAAGGTTTAATGGTTAGTATGAGGATTAACGGTTAGGGTTAAGGTTAAGTGTTAGGGGTTAGGGTTAAGGGTTCGAGTTATGTTTAGGTTTAGAGTTAAGGGTAATGGTTAGGGTTGGGGATTAGGGTTAGGTTTAGGGTTCAATTTTAGGGTTACGTTCTGGGGGTTAGGATTAGCTTTAAGCAATAGGATTAGGGTAGAGGTTTAGGCTCTGGCTAGGGTAAAGGGTTAGTGTTAGAGTTGAGGGTTAGTGTTAGGGTCAGGGTTAAGGGTTAGGGTGAGGGTTACTGGTTAGGGTTAAAGCTATGGGTTAGGGGTAGTGTTTATGCTTAGGGCACGGGCCCTGTCAGCACTAGGTGGGAGGAGGGGTTAGGGGGCTGGAATTGTCACCGGGAACCCACTCTATCGTACGTTGTGTGTGGGCCCCTGGGTTTCATGCAGGACACAGTGGCAGAGAATCCTTTCACGCATGGCATGGGAGGATTGTAGGCTTTCTAATCTCTGAGAAAGGAAGAAGTCTGAGAATTAGATTTAGGTTTGGGATTATGGTTAGTGTTAGGGATGAAGGTTAGTGTTAGTGTGAGGGCTTACAGGTAGGGGTTAGTGTTAGGGTCAGGGTTCAAGTTTAGTGTTAGGTTTAATGGTTACAGTTAGATTTATTGTTAAGTTTTAGTGTTAGGGTTAAGGTTAGGTGTTAGGTTTTGGTACAGGGTAAGGGTTAAGTGTTAGGTTTAGGGTTAAATATTAGGATTAGGGTTAGGATTAAGGGTTAGTGTGAGGGTTAACGGTTAGGGTTAAGGTCAAATGGTAGGGTTAGGGGTAAAGTTTAGTGTTAGGGTTAAGGGGTAGGATTAGGGTTAAGGGTTAGTGTTAGGGTTACGTGTTGGCGTTAGGGTTAAGGGTTAGGGTTAGGGTTACGGGATAGGGTTAGGGTTAGGGTTAGGTTTAGGGATCAGGGTTAAGTTTAGCATTAGGGGTTTGGGTTAGTATTAGGATTAGGTCTAGGCGTTAGGGTAAGGGTTACTGTTAGGGTTAAGTGGCTTAGGTTTAATTGCTAGGATTAGGATCAGGGTTAAGGGTTAGTGTTAGGGGTTACAGTTAGTGTTAAGAGTCAAAGGTTAGGGTAATTTTTAGGCATAGGTTTACGGTTAGGGTTTAGGATTAAGGTTAGTGTTAGGGTTTTTGGTAGGATTAAGGTTAGGTTTAGCGGTTTAGAATTAGGGTTAGGGATTAGGTTTTATGGTTATGACTAGCAGTTAGGGTTAGGATTATGGGATAGGATTTGTTTTCAAGGTAAGTGTTATGCATTAATGTTATCATAACGGGTTACAGATAGGATTACTGTGACATTTACGTGTTAAGGTGAGCAATGGGATCAGGTTAGGTGTTATGTTCAGGGTTAGCGTTATGGGTGAGGGGTAGTGTTTATGCTTAGCACATGGGCCTTGCCTGCACTAGGAAGGAGGCTTAGGGTGCTGGGATTATCACCGGGAACCCACTGTATCATACACTGTGTAACCGTAAACTAAACCCTTACCCTAACGCCCAACACTAACTCTAAACTCTTACCCTAAACCTAACCCCTAACCCTAACCTTAACACTTAACTCTAATCCTAAACCTAACACTAACACTTAACCCTAATCCCTAACCCTAAGACTTAAACCTAATCGTAATCCTAACCATTAAACCTAACCCTAAAACTAACCCTTACCCTAATGCCTAGACATAAACCTAACACTAACCTAACACCTAACACTAACACTAACCCCCTAATGCTAAACCTAACCCCGAAACCTAAACCTAACCCTATCCCTAACCCCTAAGCCTAACCCTAACCATTGATGCTGACCCTAACCCTTAACATTAACCCTAACCCTAAACCTTAACCCTGACACTAACACTGAACCCTAACCATAAGCCCAACGCTTAACCCTAATCCTATCCCTTAATCCTAACCCCTAACCCTAACACTAACCCTAACATGTAATCCCTAACCCCTAACCCACACTCTAACGCTAACCCCTAACCCCTAACCCCAATTCCCTAACTCTACCATAACCCTAATTCTCATACTTCCTCCATTCTCAGAGTTAAGCAAGCCTACAATACAGCCATGCCATGTGTGAGATGAGGTTCCACTTGAGTCCTGCATGTAGGTCTGGGTCCCAGGCCCAGGATACGATGGTGTGGCGTTGGGGTGACCCTGTCCGCACCCCTCTCACCCCTCTCATAGATTAAACAGGTCTTGTGCCCTTAAACTAACCACTAAATCTAAGCCCTAACACTAACCCTAACCCTAAAACCTAATCCTAAACCTACGCCTAAAAATAACCCTAACCATTAACACTTAACCCTAATCCTAACTCCTAACAATAACCATAACACTTAACTCTAACTCTAAAGCTAACACGAATGCTTAACCCTAACATTAACCCCTAACTCTACTCCTTAACCTTAACCCTACTGTTAACCCTCACACTAACACTTAATCCTAATCCTAATCCTAATCTTTAACCCTAAACCTAACACTTAAACGTAACCCTGTACCAAACGCAACCCCTAACCCTAAACCTTAACACGAAATCTAACTGTAACTGGTCAACGTAACACTAACTTTTAACCCTAACCCTAACCCTAACCCTAATCTTTAACCCTAAACCTAACACTTAAACGTAACCCTGTACCAAAAGCAACCCCTAACCCTAAACCTTAACACGAAACCTAACTGTAATGGTCAACGTAACACTAACTTTTAACCCTAACTGTAACCCTATCCCCTAAACCTAAGCCCTCACCCTAACACTAAACTTCATCCCTAACACTAACCATAATCCTAACCTTAAATCTAATTCTCAGACTTCTTGCTTTCTCAGAGTTTAGAAAGCCTCCCATGCCATGCATGAAAGGAGGCTCTGCCCCTGTGTCCTGCAGGAAACCAAAGGACCCATATCCAGCGTACGATGCAGTGGGTTCCCAGCGACAATCCCAGCCTCCGAACCCCCCACCTAGTGAAGACACGGCCTGTGCCCTAAGCATCAACTCTTCCCCTAACCCATTACCCTAACCCTGAACATAACACCTAACCCTGATCCCATTGCTCACCTTAACACATAAACCCCACTGTAACCCTAACTTTAACCCCTTATCCTAATGTTAATGCATAACAGTTAGCCTGAGACAACCCCTATCCCATAATTCTAACCCTAACACCTAGCCATAACTGTAACGCTTAATCTCTAACCCTAATTCTAAACCATAACACTAACCTTAACCCTACCAAAAACCCTAACAATAACCCTAACCGTAACCCCTAAACCTAACCCTACACCTAAAAAAAACCCTAACCCTTAACTCTAACGCCTAACCCTAACCATAACACTTAACTCTCACCCTAAACCTAACATGAACCCTTAACCCTAACCATAAACCTTCACCCCAACCCTAAACCTTATCCCTAACCCTTAACCCTGATCCTAATCCTAATAATTAAACCTAACCCTAACTCTTAACCCTAACACTAACCCTTACCCTAACGCCTAGAACTAACACTAACAATAAACCTAACCCCTAACCATAACCCCTAATGCTAACAATAACCCTGAACCCCAAACCTAACCCTAACCCTAACTCTTAACCCAAACTCTATTCTTAACCAGTAACACTAACCCTAAAGGTTAACCTTCACCCTAACACTTAACCCTCACCCTAACCTTAATTCTTAACCCTAACACTTAAACCAAACTCTAAGCATAACCCTTAACCCTAATCCTATCCCTTAACCCTTAACCTAACCCTAACCCCTACCCTAACCCTAACCCCTAACCCTAAACCTAACACTACCCCAACCCTAAACCTAACCATAGCTGCTTACCCAACCCTAACACCTAACCCATAAGGCTAACCCTTACACTAACCACTAATCTCTAACCCCTACCACTCACTCTAACCCCAAACCCATAACCCTAACTCTAACCCTAACCCTAATTCTCACAGTTCTTCCAGTCTCAGAGTTAAGCAAGCCCACAATACAGCCATGCCATACGAGAGATGAGGCTCTGCCTGAGTCTCGCATGTATGTGTGGGCCCAAGGGCCCAGGCACGATGGTGTGGTGTCGCGGCTACCCTGTATTCCACCTCTGACCATAGATTACACAAGTCTTGTGCCCTTAAACTAACTGCTACATCTAAGCCCTAACACTAACCCTAACCCCTTACACTAAACATAAGCCCTGACCCTAATGCCCAACACTAACTCTAAATCCTTACCATAAACCTAACCCCTAACCCTAACTCTCAACCCTAAAAGTAACCCTAATCAGGAACTGTAAACCTAACCCTAACCCCTAACCCTAACCATAACACTTAACTCTAACCCTAAACCTAACACAAACCCTTAACCCTAAACCTAAATCCTATCCCTAAGCCTTAACCTTGACACTAACTGTTAACCCTCACATGAACCCTTAAAACTAACCCTAATCCTAATCCTTAACCCTAAACCTAACACTTAACCCTAACGTTGTACCAAACCCTAACACCTAACCTTAAGCCTAACCCTAAAAGTAACCCTAAACTTAACTGTAACGATAAAACCTTACACTAAACTTTAACCCTAACCCCAAACCTAACCCCTAGACCTAAGCTCTCACCCTAACACTAACTTTCATCCCTAATCCTAACCATCATCCTAACCCTGAATCTAATTCTCAGACTTCTTGCTTTCTCAGAGTTTAGAAAGCCTACAATCCTCCCATGCCATGCGTGAAAGGGGGCTCTGCCACTGGGTATTGCATGAAACCCAGGGGCTCATACCCAGCATACCATAGATTGGGTTCCTGGCGACTATTCCCGGCCCCTAACACCCCAGCCTAGTGCAGACAGGTCCTGTGCCCTAAGCATAAACACTACCCGTCACCCATAACCCTTACCCTGAACATAACACCGAACCCTGATCCTATTGGTCATCTTAACATGTAAATCTCACCATAACCCTAACTTTTACCCCTTATGCTAACGTTAATGCATAACACTTACCCTGAGAACAACCCCTGTCCCATAATTCTAACCTTAGCTCCTAGCAATAGCTCTAACACCTAATCCCTAACCCTAATTATAAAGTGCTAAACCTAACGTTAACCCTACCAACAACCCTAATACTAACCCTAACCCTAAACCCCAATCCTAACCCTATGCCTAAAAATAACCCTAACACTTAAACCTTAAAACTAACCCCTAACCGTAAATATAGCACTTAACTCTAACCCTAAACCCAACACGAACACTTAACCCTAACCTTAACCCCTAACCCTAATGCTTAACCTTAACCCTAACCGTTAACCCTCACACTATCCCTTAATCCTAACCCTAATCCTAATTTTTAACCCTAAACCTAACACTTAACCCTATCCCTGTACCAAACCCTAACCCCTAAACTTAACCCTAACACTAAACCTTAACCCTAAACCTAACTGTAACTATTAAACCTAACACTAACCTTTAATCCTAACTCTAACCCTAACCCCTAACACTAAGCCCTCACCCTAACACTAACCTTGATTCGTAACCATAACCATAATCCTAACCCTAAATCTAATTCTCACACTTCATGCTCTCTCAGTTTAGAAAGCCTACAATCCTCCCATGCCATGCGTGAAAAGAGGCTCTGCCACTGTGTCCTGCATAAAACCCAGGGGCCCATATCCAGGGTACAATAGAGTGCATTCCCAGTGAGAGTCACAGCTCCCAAAATTCCCAGCCTAGAAAAGACAGGGCCCGTGCCCTAAGCATAAACACTACCCCGCACCCATAAACCTAACCCTGGACATAACACCTAATCCTGATCCTATTGCTCACCTTAACATGTAAACCTCACTGTATCCCTAACTTTAACCCCTTATCCTAACGTTAATGCATAACACTTTCCCACAGAACAACCATTATCCCTTAATTCTAACCCTAATCACCAGCCATAGACGTAACACCTAATAGGTAACCCTAATTCTAAACCACTAACCCTAACCTTAACCCTGCCAACAACCCTAACACTAACCCTAATCCTAACTGCTAACCATAACCCTGTGCCTAAAAATAACACTAATCCTTGACCTTAACCTTAACCCTAACCCCTAACCCTAAACCTAACCCTTAACCCTGATCCTAGTCCTAACAATTAAACCTAACCCTAACTCATAACCCTAACACTAACCCTTATCCTAACGCCTAGACTTAACGCTAACAGTAACCCTAACCCCTAACCCTAACACTAAGTCCTATGGTAACCCTAACCCTGAACCCTAAACCTAACCCTAACTCTTGACCCTAACTCTATCCCTAACCAATAACCCTAACCCTGACCGTTAACCTGCATCCTAATGGTTAACCCTGACCTAACACTAAAACTTAACCCTAACCCTAACACTTAACTCTAACTCGAACCGTAACCCTTAACCCTAATCCTATCCCTTAACCCTAACCCTAATCCTAATACCTAACGCTAACCCTAACACTAACCCCAAACCTAAACCTAACCCTAGCCCCTAATCCAACACTAACACCTATCCGTTAACCATAACATTAACCCTAACCCCTAAAACCTAACCCCTAACCCTCACTCAAACCCTAAGCCCAAATCACAAACCCCTAACCCAAAACCTAACTCTAATTATCACATTTCTTCCTTTCTCAGAGTCAAAGCAGCCCAAAATCAGCCATGCCATGCTTGAGATGAGGCTCCCCATGAGTCCTGCATGGAGATGAGAGCCCAAGGCCCAGGGTACAACGGTGTGGTGTCGCAGCAACCCTCTCTGCACCCCCTTCACCATATATTAAACACATCCTGTGCCTTTAAACTAACCTCTAAATCTAAGCCCTAACACTAACCCTAACCCCTGAACCTAACCCTAAGCCGTGACCGTAACGCCCAACACTAACTCTAAACCCTTACTCTAAACATAACCCCTAACCCTAACCTTAACCCTAACCCCTAAACATAACTGTAACCATGAATCTTAAATATAAGCCTAACCCCTAACCATAACCATAACACTTAACTGTAACCCTAAACCTAACATGAACCCTTAACCCTAACCCTAATGCTTAACCTTAAACCTAACCATTAACCCTCACACTAACCCTTAAACCTAACCCTAATCCTAATCCTAATATTTTACCCTAAACCTATCACTTAATCCTAACCCTGTACCAAACCCTAACCTCTAACCTTAACCCTCCCCTAAAGCATAACCCTAAACCTAACTGTAACTGATAAACCTAACACTAACCTTTAACCCTAAACTTAACCCTAACCCCTAACACTAAGCCCTTACCTTAACACTAAACTTCATCCCTAACCCTAATCATACTCCTAACGCTAAATATAATTCTCAGACTTCTTGCTCTCTCAGAGTTTAGAAAGCATACATTCCTAATATGCCATGCGTGAAAGGAGGCTCTGCCACTGTGTCTGGCATGAAACCCAGGGGTCCATACTCAGCATACGATAGAGTGGGTTCCCGGCAACAATTGCAGCCGAACCCCAACGCCTAGTGCAGAAAGGTCCTGTGCCCTAAGCGTAAACACTACCCCTCACCCATAACCCTAACCCTAAACATAACACCTAACCCTGATCCTAATGCTCACCTTATAACATATACCTCACCGTAACCCTAACTTTTTTGCCTTATCCTAACGCTAATGCATAACACTTACCCTGAGAACAACCCCTATCCCTTAATTCTAACACTAACTCCTAGCCATAACCATAACACCTAATTTCTAAAGCTAATTCTAACCCCCTAACCCTAACCTTAAACCTACCAAAAAAACCTAACACTAACCCTAACCCCTAACCCTAAACCTACGCCTAAAAATAACCCTAACCCTTGACCCTTAACCCTAACCCTAACCCTAAATCTTAACCCTGATCCTAATCCTAACAATTAAACCTAACCCTAATTCTTAACCCTAACGCTAACACTTGCCTTAACACC
Organism: Eulemur rufifrons; assembly: GCF_041146395.1. Classification (NCBI taxonomy): domain Eukaryota; kingdom Metazoa; phylum Chordata; class Mammalia; order Primates; family Lemuridae; genus Eulemur; species Eulemur rufifrons. The sequence continues at coordinate 72,590,456 of NC_091000.1, read as the reverse complement.
TAGACCTAACCCTAACAGTAACCCTAGCATCTAACCCTAACCCTAACCCTAACCCTAATCCTAATACTTAAATCTAACTCTATCCCTAACCCATAACCATAACCCTAACCATTAACCCTCACACTAACCTTTAACCGTGACCCTAACCCTAACCACTAACCCTAACCCTTAACACTAACCCTAAACCCTAACCCTAACCTGTAACCCTAATCCTATCCCTTAACCCGAGCCCAAACCGTAACCCCTATCCCTAACAATACGGCTAAAATTAACCCTAACCCTTGATCCTTAACCCTAATCCCTACCCCTTACCTTAACCCTTAACCCTAATCCTAATCCTAAGCATTAAACCTATCCCTATTTCTTAACCCTAACCCTAACCCTTACACTAACTCCTAGGTTTAACTCTAACACTTAACTAACACCTAGCCCTAACCCTAACCCCTAATGCTAATCCTAACCCTGAACCCTAATCCTAACCATAACCTTTAACACTAACCCGATCCATAATCCCTAACCCTGACCCTAACCATTAACCCACACCCTAACACTTAACCTTGAACCTAACCCTTAACCTTAACCATAACCCTAACACTTAACCTTAATCCTAATCCCAACCCTTAACCCTAATCCTATCCCTTGACCTTAAGCCTAACCCTAACCTCTAACACTAATCCTAACACTAACGCCAACCTTAAACCTCACCCTAGCCCCTAACCAAACCCTAACACATAACCCCTAACCCTAACACTAACCCTAACCCCCTAATCCCTAAACCCTAACCCTCACTCTAACCTTAACCCCTAACCCTAAGCCCCTAACCAGAACCCTAACCCTAATTCTCACACTTCTTCCATTCTCAGACTTAAACAAGCCTACAATACAGCCATGCCATGCCTGAGATGAGGCTCCACCTGAGTCCTGGGTGTAAGTCTGGGCCTAAGACACAGGGTACGATGGTGTGGTGTCATGGCAACCCTGTCTGCACCACTCTCAACATAGATTAAACAGGTCCTGTGCCCTTAAACTAACAGCTAAATCTAAGCCCTAACACTAACCCTAACCGCTAACCCTAAAATGAAGCCTTGACCATAACGTCCAACACTAACTCTAAACCCTTACCCTAAACCTAACCCCTAATCTTAACACTAACGCCTAAACATAACCCTAACCAGGGACCCTAAACCTCACCCTAACCCCTAACCATAACCGTAACACTTTAACCCTAAACCTAACACGAACCCTTAACCATAACCCTAACCCCAACCCTAACACTTAATCTTAACACTAACCGTTAACCCTCACATTAACCTTTAACCCTAACCTTAATCGTAATCTTTAACCCTAAACCTAACACTTAAGCCTAACCCTGCAACAAACCCTAAACCCTAACCTTAACCCTAACCCTAAAGCTAACGGTAACCGTTAAACTTAACACTAACCTTTAACCCTAACCCTAACCATAAGCCCTCACCCTAACACTAACCTTCATCCCTAATCCTACCCATAATCCTAACACTATATCTAATTCTCAGACTTCTTGCTTTCTCAGAGTTTAGAAAGCCTGCAATCCTCCCATGCCATGCGTGAAAAGATGCTCTGCCACTGTGTCCTGCATGAAACCCAGGGGCCCATACACAGTGTGTTCCCTGTGACAATCCCAGCCCCCTAACCTGCCCCCCCCACCTAGTGCAGATAAGGCCCATGCACTAAGCATAAACACTACCCCTAACCCCTAACCCTAACCCTGAACCTAAAACTTAACCCTGAACCTATCGCTCACTGTAACACGTAAACCTCACCGTAACCCTAACTTTAACCTCTTATCTTAATGTTACTGCCTAACACCCTGAGAACAAGCCCTATTGCATAATTCTAACCCTAACGCCTAGCCATAACCATAAAACCTAATCCCTAATTCTAAACCACTCACCCTAACCTTAACCCTACTAACAGCCATAATACTAACACTAACACTTACCCCTAAACCTAAACCTATGCCTAAAAATAACCCTAACAGTTGATCTTTGTCCATAACCCCTAACCTTAACCCTAACCCTTAACCCTAATCCTAATCCTAACCATTAAACATAACCCTCATTCTTAACCCTAACCCTAACATTTACCCTAATGCCTAGACCTAACCTTAACACTAAGCTAACACCTAAAACTAACCCTAACCCCTAATGCTAACCTCAAACTTGAATCCTAAACCTAACCCTAATCCTTAATCCTAACCCTATCCCTAAACCCTAAACCTAACCCTAACCGTTAAACCTCACCCTAACCCTTAACCCTGACCCTAACCCTAAACCTTACCCAAACCATAACTCTTAACCCTAACCCTTCCCTAATCCTATCCCTTAACCCTAACCATAACCCCTAACCCTAACACTAACCCCAACCCTAAAACTAACCCTGGCCCTTAACCAAACCTAACCCCTAACCCCTAACCCTAACCGTAACCCCTAATCCCTAACATCTTACCCTCACTAGAACCCTAACCACAAACCCCTAACCCTAACCCTAACCCTAATTCTCACACTTCTTCCATTCTCAGAGTTAAGCAAGCATACAATACAGCCATGGCATGCATGAGATGAGACTCAACCAGAGTCCTGCATGTAGGTATTGTCCCAAGTCCCAGGGAACGATGCTGTGGCATTGCGGTGACTCTGACCACACCTCTCTCTCTGTAGACCAAACAGATCCTATGACCTTAAACTAATCACTAAATCTAAACACGAACACTAACCCTAACCCCTGACCCTAAACCTAAGCCCTGACCCTAACGCCCAACACTAACTCTAAGCACTTACCCTAAACCTAACCCCTAAACATAACCCTAACCGTGAACCCTAAACCTAACCCTAACCCCTAACCATAACCATGACACTTAACTCTAACCCTAAACCTAACAAGAACACTTAACCTTACCCTAACCTTAAGCCTTAACCGTGATCCTAATCCTAACAAACCTAACGCTGACTCTTAACCTTAACACTAACCCTTACCCTAACTCCTAGACCTGACCCTAACAGTAACCATAACCCCAAGCCCTAATGCTAACTTAAACCTGAACCCTAAGCCTAACCCTCACCCTAACCCTTAACTCTGACCCCAACCATAACCCTTAACCCTAACCCTAAGCCTAACCTTTAACCCTAATCCTATACCTTAACCCTAAACCTAACACTAACTCTAACAGTAGCCCCAACCCTACACCTAACCCTATCCCCTATCCCAACACTAACTCCTAACCCCTAATGCAAACATTAACCCTAATCCCTAATCCCTAACACCTAACCCTCACTCTAACCCTATCCCCTAACCTCAAAGCCCTAACCCTAACCCTAAACCTAATTCTCACACTTCTTCCATTCTCAGAGTTAAGCAAGCCTACAATACAGCCATGCCATGCGAGAGATGAGGCTCCGCCTGAGTCCCACATGTATGTCTGGGCCCAAGGCCCAGGGTATGATGGTGCGGTGTCTTGACTACCCTGTTTGCCACTTCTGACCAAAGATTAGACAAGTCTTATGCCCTTAAACTAACCACTGAATCTAAGCTCTAACACAAACCCTAACCCCTAACCCTAAACATAAGTCCTGACCCTAACACCGAACACTAACTCTAAATCCTTACCATAAACCTAACCCCTAACCTTAAAAGTAACCCTAATCAGGAACTGTAAACCTAACCCTAACCCCTAATCCTAACCATAACACTTAACTCTAACCCTAAACCTAACATGAACCCTTAACCCTAATCCTAAACCCTAACCCTAACCCTTAACCTTGACCCTAACCATTAACCCTCACACAAACCCTTCAACCTAACCCTAATCCTAATCCTTAACCCTAAACTTAACACTTAACCCTAATGCTGTACCAAACCCTAACACCTAACCTTAAGCCTAACCCTAAAATTAACCGTAAACCTAACTGAAACCGTAAAAACTAACACTAAATTTTAACCCTAACCCCAACTCTAATCCCGAAACCCTAACCCTAATCCCTCACCCTAACACTAACCTTTATCCCTAATCCTAGCCATCATACTAACCCTGAATCTAATTCTCAGACTTCTTGCTTTCTCAGAGTTTAGAAAGCCTACAATCCTCTCATGTCATGCGTGAAAGGAGGCTCTGACACCGTGTCCTGCGTAAAACCCAGGGGCCCATACTCAACGTACGAGAGAGTGGGTTCCCAGCGACAATCATAGCCCCAAAATCCCCTCCTAGTGCAGACAGGGCCCGTGCCCTAAGCATAAACCCTATCCCTCACCCATAACCCTAACCCTGAATATAACACCTAACCCTGATCCTATTGCTAACCTTAACATGTAAATTTCACAATAACCTGTACCATTAACCCCTTATCCTAACGTTAATGCATAACACTTACCCTGAGAACAATCCTTAACCCATAATTCTAACCATAACTCCTAGACATAACCATAACACCTAATCCCTCACCCTAAATCTAAACTGCTAACCCTAACATTTACCCTACCAACAAAGCTAACACTAACCCTAATCCCTAACCCTAACATTATGCCTAAAAATAACCCTACCCCTTGACCTTTAACCCTAACCCTAATCCCTACCCTCACCTTAACCCTTAACCCTGATCCAAATCCTAACAATTAAACCTAACCCTAACACTAATATCTAACAGTAATCCTTAGTCTAATACCTAGACTTAACCCTCAGGTAACCCTAATTATTAATCCTAACCCTAACCCCTAATGCTAGCCCTAACCCTGAAACCTAAACCTAACCCTAACCCTTAACCCTAACTCTATCCCTACCCCATAACCCTAACTCTAACCGTTAACCCTCACCCTAACACTTAACCCTGATCTAACCCTAACCCTTAACCCTAACCCTAACACTTAACCCTTACCCTACGCCTAACCCTTAACCATAATATGATCCCTTAATCCTAACCCTAACCCTAAAACTAACCCCAACCCTATATCGAACCCTAGCCCATAACCCAATCCTAACACCTAACCCCTAACCCTAACAGTAACCCTAACCCCTAATCCCTAACCCCTAACCCTCACTCTAACCTAAAACCTCTAACCCTAACCCTAACCCTAATTCTCACACTTCTTCCATTCTCAGAGTTAAGCAAGCCTGCAATACAGCCATGCCATGATAGAATTGAGGCCCCGCCTGAGTCCAGCATGTAGGTCTGGGCCAAAGGCCCAGGGTAGGATGGTGTGGTGTCCCAGTGACCCTGTACGCCACCTCTCACCATAGATTAAACAGTTCCTGTGCCCTTAAAGTAACCACCAAATCTAAGCCCTAACACTGACCCAAACCCATTACCCTAAACCTAAGCCCTGACCCTAATGCCCAACACTAACTCTAAACCCTTATCCTAAAGCTAACACCTAACCCTAACACTAAGCCCTAAAAGTAACCATAACCATGAACCCTAAACCTAACCCTAACCCCTAACCCTAAACTTTAACCTTAACCGTAACTGTTAACCCTAACACTAACCCTTAACCCTAACCCTAATCTTAATCTTTAACCTTATACCTAACACTTAAACCCAACCCTGTACCAAACCCTAACCCCTAACCTTAACCCTAACCCTAAACTTAACTGTAACTGTTAAATCTAAAATGAACCTTTAAGCCTATCCCCTAACGCTAAGTGCTCACCCTAACACTAACCTTCATCCCTAACACTAAGCATAATCCTAACCCTAATTTAATTTTCAGATTTCTTGCTTTCTCAGAGTTTAGAAAGCCTACAATCCTCCCATGCCATGCGTGAAAGGAGGCTCTGCCACTGGGTACTGCATGAAACCCACGGGCCCATACCCAGCGTACATAGAATGGGTTCCCAGCTACAATTACAGCCCCCTAACCCCCGAGCCTAGTGCAGACAGGTCCTGTGCCCTAATCATAAACACTACCCGTCCCCATAACCCTTACCCTGAACATAACACCGAACCCTGATCCTATTGGTCATCTTGACATGTAAACCTCCCTTAACCCTAACTTTAACCCCTTATCCTAACGATAATGCATAACACACCCTGAGAACAACCCCTGTCCCATAAGTCTAATCTTAGCTCCTAGCAATAGCTCTAACACCTAATCTCTAACCCTAATTCTAAAGTGCTAAACCTAATGTTAACCCTACCAACAATCTTAATACTAACCCTAACCCTAACCCCTAATCTTAACCCTATGCCTAAAAATAACCCTAACACTTAAACCTTAACCCTAACCCCTAACCGTAAATATAACACTTAACTCTAAACCTAAACCCAACACGAACACTTAACCCTAACCTTAACCCCTAACCCTAACCCTTAAACTTAACCCTAACCATTAACTCTCACACTAACCCTTAATCCTAAGCCTAATCCTAATTTTTAACCCTAAACCTAACACTTAACCCTATACCTGTACCAAACCCTAACCCCTAAACTTAACCCTAACACTAAACCTTAACCCTAAACCACCTAACACTAACCTTTAATCCGAACTCTAACCCTAACCCCTAACACTAAGCCCTCACCCTAACACTAACCTTGATCCGTATCCGTAACCATAATCCTAACCCTAAATGTAATTCTCACACTTCATGCTCTCTGAGTTTAGAAAGCCTACAATCCTCTCATACCATGCGTGAAAGTAGGCTCTGCCACTGTGTCCTGCTTGAAACCCAGGGGCCCAGATACAGGGTATGATACAGTGTGTTCCCGGTGACAGTCACAGCCCCCTAACTCCCCAGCCTAGTAAAGACAGGTCTCATGCCCTAAGCATAAACAATACCGCTCACCCATAATCCTAACCCTGGACATAACACCTAACCCTGATCCTATTGCTCACTTTTATATGTAAACCTCACCGTATCACTAACTTTTACCCCTTATCCTAACGTTAATGCATAACACTTTCCCAGACAACCACTATCCCTTAATTCTTACCCTAACTGCCAGCCATAACCATAACACCTAATAGGTAACCCTAATTCTAAACCACTAACCCTAACCTTAACCCTGCCAACAACCCTAACACTAACCCTAATCCTAACTGCTAACCGTAACCCCATGCCTAAAAATAACACTAACCTTGACACTTAACCCTAACCCTAACCCTTAACCTTAAGCCTAACCCTTAACCCTGATCCTAGTCCTAACAATTAAACCTAACCCTAACTCATAACCCTAACACTAACCCTTATCCTAACGCCTAGACCTAACCCTAACAGTAACCCTAATCCCTAACCCTAACACTAAGTCCTATGGTAACCCTAACCCTGAACCCTAAACCTAACCCTAACTCTTGATCCTAACTCTATCCCTAACCCATATCCCAAACACTGACCGTTAACCCACATCCTAACAGTTAACCCTGACCCTAACTCTAACACTTAACCCTAACTCTAACCGGAACCCTTAACCCTAATGCTATCCCTTAACCCTAACACCTAACACTAACCCTAATCCCTAAAACCTAACCCCTAACCTTCACTCAAATGCTAAGCCCAAACCACAAACCCCTAACCCGAACCATAACTCTAATTCTCAAACTTCTTCCTTTCTCAGAGTCAAAGAAGCCCAAAATACAGCCATGCCATGCGTGAGATGAGGCTCCCCATGAGTCCTGCATGTAGGTGTGGGCCCAAGGCCCAGGGTACGACGGTGTGGTGTCGCAGCGACCCTCTCTGCAACCCCTTCACCATATATTAAACATGTCCTGTGCCTTTAAACTAACCTCTAAATCTAAGCCCTAACACTAACCCTATCCCCTGAACCTAACCCTAAGCCCTGACCCTAAGGCCTAAGAGTAACTCTAAACCCAACCCCTAACTCTAACCCCTAAACATAACCGTAACCATGAATCTTAAATATAACCCTAACCTCTAACCATAACAATAACAATTCTAACCATAAACCTAACATGAGCCCCAACCCTAACACTAAATCTTAACCTTAAACCTTACCATTAACCCTCACACTAACCCTTAAACCTAACCCTAATCCTAATCCTTAACCCTAAACCTATCACTTAAACCTAACCCTGTACCAAACCCTAACCCCCAACCTTAACTCTCACCCTAAGCCATAACCCTAAACCTAACTGTAACTGATAAACCTAACAGTAACATTTAACCATAACCTTAACCCTAACCCCTAGCCCTAAGCCCTCACCCTATCACTAAACTTCATCCCTAACCCTAATCATACTCCTAACGCTAAATCTAATTCTCAGACTTCTTGCTTTCTCAGAGTTTAGAGGGCATACATTCCTAAAATGCCATGCATGAAAGGAGGCTCTGCCACTGTGTCCGGCATGAAACCCAGGGGCCCATGCTCAGCGTACGATAGAGTGGGTTCCCAGCGACAATCGGAGCCCCAACCCCAATGCCTAGTGCAGACAGGTCCTGTGCCCTAAGTGTAAACACTACCTGTCACCCATAACCCTAACCCTAAACATAACACCTAACCCTGACCCTATTGCTCACCTTAAAACGTAAACATCATCATAACCCTAACTTTATTGCCTTATCCTAAGGCTAATGCATAACACTTACCCTGAGAACCCCTATCCCTTAATTCTAACCCTAACTCCTAGCCCTAACCGTAACGTCTAATTTCTAAAGCTAATTCTAAACCCCTAACCCTACCAAACCTTAAAGCTACCCCCTTAAACCTATCAAAAAATCCTAACACTTATACTAACCCCTAACCCTAAACCTACGCCTAAAAATAACCCTACTCCTTGACCCTTAACCCTAACCCTAACCCTAACTCTTAACCCTGATCCTAATCCTAACAATTAAACCTAACCCTAATTCTTAACCCTAACACTAACCGTTACCCTAACACCTAGACCTAACCCTAACAGTAACCCTAACCCCTAACCCTGACACAAACCCTTAATGCTAACCCTAACCCTGAACCCTAAACCTAACCGTAACCCTAATACTTAAACCTAACACTCTCCCTAACCCATAACCGTAACGCTAACCATTAACCCTCACCTTAACCCTTAACCCTGACCCTAACCCTAATCCCTAAACCCTAACCCTAACACTTAACCCTAATCCTATCTCTTAACCCGAGCCTAACCGTAACCCTTACCCCTAACAATACAGCTAAAAATAACCCTAACTCTTGATCCTTAACCCTAATCCCTACCCCTTACCTTAACCCTTAACCCTAATCCTAATCCTAAGCATTAAACCTAACCCTATCTCTTAACCCTAACCCTTACCCTAATGCCTACACCTAACCCTAACACTTAACTAACACCTAACCCTAATCCTAACCTCTAATGCTAATCCTAACCCTGAACCCTAATCCTAACCATAACCTTTAGCACTAACCCTATCCCTAACCCCTAACCCTGACCCTAATCATTAACCCGCACCCTAACACTTAACCTTGAACCTAACCCTTAACCTTAACCACAAACTTAACACTTAACCCTAATCCTAACCCCAACCCTTAACCCTAATCCTATCCCTTAACCTTAAGCCTAACCCTAACCCCAACACTAATCCTAACACTAACGCCAACCTTAAACCTCACCCTAGCCCCTAACGCAACCGTAACACATAACCCCCAACCCTAACACTAACCCTAACCCCCTAATCCCCAACCCCTAACCTTCACTCTAACCTTAACCACTAACCCTAACCCTAATTCTCACACTTCTTCCATTCTCAGACTTAAACAAGCCTACAGTACAGCCATGCCATGCCTGAGATGAGGCTCCGCCTGAGTCCTGCGTGTAGGTCTGGGCCTAAGAAGCAGGGTACGATGGTGTGGTGTCACGGCGACCCTGACTGTGCCCTCTCAACATAGATTAAACAGGTCCTGTGCCCTTAAATTAACAGCTAAATCTAAGCCCTAACACTAACCCTAACCCATAACCCTAAACTGAAGCCTTGACCATAATGTCCAACACTAACTCTAAACCCTTACCCTAAACCTAACCCATAACCCTAACACTAATGCCTAAACATAACCCTAACCACGGACCCTAAACCTAACCCTAACCCCTAACCATAACTGTAACACTTAACTCTAAACCTAAACCTAACATGAACACTTAACCGTGACCCGAACCCCAAACCTAACACTTAAACTTAACACTAACCATTAACCCTCACACTAACCTTTAACTCTAATCCTAATCGTAACCTTTAACCCTAAACCTAACACTTAAGCCTAACCCTGTAACAAACCCTAAACCCTAACCTTAACCCTAACCCTAAACCTTAACCCTAAACCTAACTGTAACCATTAAACCTAACAATAACCTTTAACCCTAACCCTAACCCTAAGCCCTCACCCTAAAACTAACCTTCATCACTAACCCTACCCATAATCCTAACACTATATCTAATTCTCAGACTTCTTGCTTTCTCAGAGTTTAGAAAGCCTACAATCCTCCCATGCCATGGGTGAAAGGACGCTCTGCCACTGTGTCCTGCATGAAACCCAGGGGCCAATATCCAGCGTATGATAGAGTGGGTTCCTTGGGACAATCCCAGACCCCTAACCCCCCGCCTTGGGCAGACAAGGCCAGTGTGCCAAGTGTAAACACTACCCCAACACCTAACCCTAACCCTGAACATAAAACCTAACCTGAGCCTATTGCTCACCATAACAGGTGAATCTCATTGTAACCCTAACTTTAACCTCTTATCCTAACGTTACTGCCTAACACTTACCCTGAGAACAACCCCTATCCCATAATTCTAACCCAACTAATAGCCATAACCGTAAGACCTAACCTGTAACCCTAATTCTAGACTGCTAATCCTAACCTTAACGTTACCAACAACCCTAACACTAACCCACTCTAACCCCTAACCCAAACCCTACCCCTAAAAATAACCCTAACCCTTATCCCTAAAAACTAACCCCCTAACGCTAACACTAACCCTTAACCCTAAGCCTAACCCTTACCCTTAAGCCTAACCCTAAGCCTTCACCTGAACCCTCAGCCTTACCCTAACGACTAGGCCTAAACCTCACCCTCATCCTAACCTCTAACCCTAAACCCTAACCTTAACCCTATCCCTAACCCCTAACCCTAACTGTTAACCATCACCCTAACCCTTAACCCTAACCCTAACCCTTAACCCTAACCATAAGCCTTTTAACCCTAATCCTATCCATTTACCCTAACCCTAACCCCTAATCCTAACTCTAACACTAACCCCCCTAATCCTAAGACCAACCCTAGCGCCTAACCCTAACCCTAACACTAACCCTAACCCCTATTCCCTAACCCCTAACACTCACTCTATACCTAACCCATAACCCCAAACGCCTAACCCTAACCCTAACCATATTTCTCACATTTCTTCCATTCTCAGAGTTAGCAAGCCTACAATACAGCCATGCCATGCTTGAGATGAGTCCTGCGTGACAGTCGGAGCCCAAGACCTAGGGTATGATAGAGTGCGGACGCAGCCCTGCTCCAATCGACAGTACCCCATAGATTAGACAAGACCCATGCCCTAACACTAAACATTAAACCTAAACCCTAACCCTAATACTAACCCAAACCCCTAGTCTTAACCGTAAGCCCTGAATCTAACTCCTAACTGTAACCCTAATCCCTAACCCTTACCCTTGTCTCACCCTAAACCCAAACCTAACCACTAAACATAATCCTAATCTCTAACCCTAATGGTAACCCTAACTGCAATTCTAACCTTGAACCATAACCCCTAAACCTAATCCTAGTCCCTAACACCTAACCTTAACCTTAATCCTAACCCCTTACCCTAAACCTAAATCTAATTCTCAGGCTTCTTCAATTCTAAAAGTTGAGGAAGCTTACAATCCACCCATGCCATGTGTGAGATGAGGCTCTGCCCCTGTGTCCTGTGTGACAGGCAGGGGCCTATGCCCAGGGTACTATAGAGTGGGGTACTGGGGTTGGTAGGCTTGCTAAACTCCAGTTTGGAAGAATTGCGATAGTAATATATAGGGATGCTTATATTTACTTATAGAAAGCAACTATTGGGGTGTGCTTTGTAGGCTTGCTTTACTTTAGTTTGGATGAAGTGGCTGAGTCATATATAGGAACGTTAACTTTGAGTTAAAGGAAGCATCTATGGGGGTTGCTTTGTAGGCTTGCTAAACTCTAGTTTGGAAGAAGTTCGAGAGTCATATATAGGAAGGATTTCATTCATTCAGAGAAAGCAATTATAGAGAGTTGGTTTGTAGGATTGCTAAGCTCTACTTTGGAGGAAGTCGAGAGTCATATATAGGAATGCTTACATTCACATAAAGGATGTATGGGGGGGGTGGTTTCCAGGCTGGCTAAACTCTAGTTTGGAAGAAGTGCGACAGTCATATATGAGAAGGCTTACATTCACTCAGACAAAGCAATTATGTGTGGGTGTATAGTAGGCATGCTAAACTCTAGTTTGGAAAAATTTCGAGAGCCATGTATAGGAAAGCTTACAGTCACATAGAGAAAGCAAAGAACGGGGGGTGGTGTGTAGGCTTGCAAAACTCTAGTTTGGAAGAAGTGCCATAGTCATATATAGGACCGCTTAAATTCATTCAGAGAAAACAGCTGTTAGGGATTGGCTTGTAGCCTTACTCAACTCTAGTTTGGAAGAAGTGCGAGAGTCATATATAGCAAGGTTTACATTCACTCAGAGAAAACAACTATGGGGGAGTGTTATTTTGGCATGCTAAACTCTATTTTGGAAGAAGTACGAGACTCATATATAGGAAGGCTTACATTGACTCAGAGACAGCAACTGTGGGGTAGTGTTAGGTAGGCATGCTAAATTCTATTTAGGAGAAGTTCCAGAGTCCTATATAGGAAAGGTAACAGCCACTTAGAAAAAGCAAGTCTTGGCAGGTGGTTTGTAGGCCTGCAAACCCCTATTTTTGCTGAAGTGTGAGAATCATATATGAGAATGCTTACATTCACTCAGAGAAAGTAACGTTGGGGTTGTGCTTTTTAGGCATACTAAACTGTAGTTTGGAGGAAGCACGAGAATGACATATAGGCACACTTACATTGACGCACTGAAAGCAACTATGGGGTGGTGTTTCTTAGGCATGCTAAACTCTGGTTTGGACGAAGTTTGAGAGTCACATAGAGGAAAGCAACTCTCTGGGAGTGGAATGTAGGCCTGCTACACTCTATTTTGGTTTAAGTGTCAGAGTCATATATGGGAACGCTTACATTCACTGAGAGAAAGCAACGATGAGGTTGTTTGTAGGCCTACTAAACTGCAGTTTGGAAGAAGCACGAGATTCACATATAGGAAGGCTTACATTCATGCACTGAAAGCAACTATGGGAAGGGGTTTTGTAGGCATGCTAAACTCGTTTGGACGAAGTTTGAGAATCACATATAAGAAAGCTTAGAGTCACTTAGAGAAAGCAACTCTCTGGGCGTGGAATGTAGGCCTGCTAAACTCTATTTGGTTTGTGTGAGAGTCATATATGGGAAGACTTACATTCACTCAGAGAAAGCAAGGATGGGGTGGTTGTTTGTAGGCATACTAAACTGTAGTTTGCAAGAAGTAGGAGAATGATATACGGGAAGGCTTACAGAGAAAGCAATTATGTGGTGGTGTTTTTATAGCCATGCTAAACTCTAGTGTGGAAGAAGTTCAAGAGTAATATATAGGAAAGCGTCCAGTCACTTCGAGAAAGCAACTGTTCGGAGGATGTTTTGTACACCTGCAAAACTCTACTTTGGAAGAAAGGCGAGAGACATATAGGGGAATGCCTACAGTCAGAGAAAGAAAAGATGGGGTTGTGGTTTGTAGGCATACTAAACTCTAGTTTGGAGGAAGTACGAGTGTCATACAAATGAACGCTTACATTCACACAGAGAAAGTAACCATCGGGGTGCTGATGTGTTGGCATGCTAAAGTATAGCTTGGAAGAAGTTCGAGAGTCATGTATGAGAAAGCTTTCAGTCACTTAGAGAAAGCAACGGTCTGTGGCGTTTTACATTCACTCAGAGAAAGCAATGATGGGGTGGTTGTTTGTAGGCATACTAAACTGTAGTTTGTAAGAAGTACGAGAGTCATTTTTTTTTTTTTTTTTTGTAGACCCACTGAATTTTATTTTTATTTTTTTTTTGTTTTTTTTTTGTTTTTTAATTTAATTTTACAGAATCAAAGAGTCTAACAGTATATCTTGTTAGATACAGTATGTCCTCATAATGTATACATTATTTCTTGTACAATGATATGAAATAATATGGGAAATATTCATGATAAATTATTAAGTGAACAGTGCAAGTTAAAAACAATAGTTTCATATTTTTTCCCCACCCCCCCCTTTCCCGAGTCAGCACCTTCAAGTGTTACCACTCCCCAAACGGTGCGCAATGCACTCATTGTGTAGGCATACCCCCATCCCCTCCCCCACCCCCCAGCTCAGTCTGATGTCCAATTGGTGTTGTTTCCAGATTTGTATTTAGGTGATGATCAAGGAAACCAATTTTCTGGTGAGTACATGTGATGCTTGTTTTTCCATTCTTGGGATACTTCACTTAATATAACAGTCCAGAGAGTCATTTTTTGAACGCCTACATTCACTCAGAGAAAGCACCTATGGCGTGGTGTTTTGCCGGCATGTTAAACTGCAGTTTGGAAGAAGTTCGAGAGCCTTATACAGTGAAAGATTACAGTCACCTAGAGAAAGCAACTCTCGGGAGGTTTTTATTGTACATCAGCGGAATTCTTATTTGGATGAAGTGTGTGAATCAAACATGGGAGCGCTTTCATTCCCACACAGAAAGCAAAGTTGGGGGTGGTTTTCTTGTAGGCATACTAAACTCTAGTGTGGAAGAAGTACAAGAAAGATATATGGGAAGGCTTACATTCACACAGAGAAAGCAACTATGGGGTGGTGTTTTGTAGGCATGCAAATCTCTAGTTTGGAAGAAGTTCAAGCATAATATAATAAAGCAACTCTCTCGGCGTGCATTGCAGGCCTGCTAAATTCCATTTTGGAAGAAGTGTGAGAGTCATATATGGGAACGCTTATTTTCTCTCAGAGAAAGCAACGATGGTGTGGTGCTTTGTTGGTATGCTATAGTTTGGAACAATTTGGAGATTCTCATGTAGGAAAGTTTACGGTCACCTAGAGAAAGCAACTCACGGGAGTGGTTTGTAGGCCTGCTAAACTCTAATTTGGATGAAGTGACAGAGGCATGTATGGAGACGCTTACATTCATTCAGAGAAAGCAAAGTTGGGGTGACGGTTTGTAAGCATAATAAACTGAAAGAAGTACCAGAGTCATATATGCAAACGCTTATGTTGACGCAGAGATAGCAACTATGGGGTGGTGTTTTGTAGGCATGCTAGATTATAGTTTGGAGGAAGTTCGAAAGTTCACAGTCACGTAGAGAAAGCAACTCTCGGCGGGTGACAGTTAGGTCTGCTAAATTGTATTTTGAAAGACGTACCAGAGTCATTTATACAAACGCTTACTTTCACGCAGAGAAAGCAACTATGGGGTGAAGTTTGCATGCCTGCTAAACTACAGTTTGGAGGAAGTTCGAGGGTCATATGTGGGAAGCTTACAGCCACTTAGAGAAAGCAACTCTCGGGGGTGGTTTGTAAGGCCTGCTAAACTCTATTTTTAATGACGTGTTTGAATGATATATGGGATCGCTTACATTCACTCAGAGAAAGCAACATTGGGGTGGTGGTTCGTAGGCATACTAACCTGTATTTGGAAGAAGCAAGAGAATCACATATAGAACCGCTTACATTCAGGCACTAAAAGCAACCATATGGTGCTGTTTCTTAGGCTTGCAAAACTCTACTTTGGACGAAGTTTGAGAGTCATATGTAGGGAAGGTTAGAGTCACTTAGAGAAAGTAAATCTCTGGGTGTGGAATGTAGGCCTGCTAAACTCTATTTGCTTTAAGTGTGAGAGTCATATATGGGAACGCTTACATGCATTCAGAGAAAACAACGCTGGGGTAGTGGCTTGTAGCATACTAAAGTTTAGTTTGGAAGAAGTACGAGAGTCATATATAGGAACACTTACATTCACGCAGAGAAAGCAATTATGGGGTGGTGTTTTGTAGCCATGCTAATACCTAGTTTGTAAGAAGCTAAGCAGTAATACGTAAGAAAGCCTGCAGTCACTTAGAGAAAGTAACTATTGGGGGATTGTTTGTAGGCGTGGTAAACTCTACTTTGGAAGAAGGGCGAGAGTCACACAGGGGAATGCCTACAGTCACTCAGAGAAAGCAACGATGGGATTGTGGTTTGTAGGCATAGTAAACTCTAGTTTGGAAGAAGAACGAGTGTCATATATACAAATGCTTACATTCACAGAGAGAAAGCAACTATGGGGTGGTGTTTTGTAGCCATGCTAATATCTAGTTTGTAAGAAGCTTAGGAGTAATACATAGGAAAGCCTGCAGTCACGTAGAGAAAGTAAATCTCAGGGGATTGTTTGTAGGCCTGGAAAACTCTACTTTGAAAGAAGGGCGAGAGTCACACAGGGGAATGCCTACAGTCACTCAGAGAAAGCAACGATAGGGTTGTGGTTTGTAGGCATAATAAACTCTAGTTTGGAAGAAGAACGAGAGTCCTATATTTGAAGGCTTACATTGACATAGAGAAAGCAACTATGAGGTGGTGTTTTGTTGGCATGCTAAACTAGAGTTTGGACGAAGTTCGAGAGTCATATATAGGAAAGCTTTCAGTCACTTAAAGAAAGTGTCAGGGGTGTTTTACATTCAGTAAGAGAAAGCAACGTTGGAGTGGTGGTTTGTAAGCATACTAAACTGTAGTTTGGAAGAAGTACGAGAGGCATATATACGAACGCTTACATTCACTCAGAGAAAGCACCTATGGCGTGGTGTTTTACTGGCATGCTAAACTGCAGTTTGGAAGAAGTCCGAGAGCCTTATACAGTGAAAGATTACAGTCACCTAGAGAAAGCAACTCTCAGGAGGTTTTTATTGTACATCTGCGGAACTCTTACTTGGATGAAGTGTGTGAATCAAACATGGGAGCGCTTTCCTTCCCCCACTGAAAGCAACGTTGGGGTGGTTTTCTTGTACGCATACTAAACTCTAGTTTAGAAGTATAAGAATGATATATGGGAACGCTTACATTCACACAGAGAAAGCAACTATGGGGTGGTGTTTTGTAGCCATGCTAATATCTAGTTTGTTGGAAGCTAAATAGTAAATACCTAAGAAGCTTGGCGTCACATAGAGAAATTAACCTTCGGGTGATTGTAGGCCTTTAAAACTCTACTTTGGAAGAAGGGCAAGAGACATACGCGGGAATGCCTACAGTCACTCAGAGAAGGCAGCGATGGCGCTGCTCTTTGTAGGCATAATAAACTCTAGTTTGGAAGTATAAAAGTCTTATATACGATCGCTTTCATTGACAGAGAAAGCAACTATGTTGTGGTGTTTTGTTGGCATGCTAAACTAGAATTTGGATGAAGTTCGAGTGTCATATATACAAAAGCTTTCAGTCACTTAAATAAAGCAACTGTCAGGGCTGTTTTACATTCCCTAAGAGAAAGCAACTTTGGGGTGTTTTTTTTTTTTTTTTTTTTTGTATGCATACTAAAGTCTGGTTTGGATGAAGTACGAGAATGATATATTGGAAATCTTACATTCACACAGAGAAAGCAATTATGGGGTGGTGTTTTTGTAGCCTTACTAATCTCTAGTTTGGAGAAAGTTCAAGAGTAATATAAAGGAAAGCGTACACTTATAGAAAGCAACTCTTTGGGGATGTTTTGTATGCCCGCAAAACTCAACTTTGTAAGAAGGGCGAGAGTCATATAGGGGACCGGGTACAGTCATTCAGAGAAATCAACGAAGGAGTTGTCATTTGTAGGCATACTAAACTCTAGTTTGGATGAAGTACGAGAGTCATATATAGGAATGCTTTCATTCACACAGAGAAAGCAACTACCGGGTGATGTTTGTATGCCTGCTAATCTATAGTTTGGAGGAAGTTCGAGGGTCTTCTCTGGGAAGCTTACAGTCACTTAGAGAAAGCAACTCTCGGGGGTGGTTTGTCGGCCTGCTATACTCTATTTTCAATGAAGTGTTAGAATCATACATGGGGACGCTTCCATTCACTTAGAGATAGCAAAGTTCGGGTGGTGGTTCCTAGGCATACTAACCTGTAATTTGGAAGAAGCAATAGCATCACATACACAACGGCTTACATTCAAGCACTGAAAGCAAGCATGGGGTGGTGTTTTGTAGGCTTGCAAACTCTAATTTGGACGAAGTTTGAGAGTCATATATAGGAAAGCTAGAGTCACTTAGAGGAAGCAACTCTCTGGGTTTGGAATGTAGGCCTGCTAAACTCTATTTGGTTTAAGTGTGAGAATCAGATATAGGAACACTTACATTCACTCAGAGAAAACCACATTGGGGTGGTGGTTCATAGGCATACTAAACTCTAGTTTGGAAGAAGTGCGAGAATGATAAGTGGGAAAGCTTACATTCACACAGAGAAAGCAATTATGGGGTGTTGTTTTTGTAGTCGTACTAATCTCTAGTTTGGAAAAAGTTCAAGAGTAATATATTGGAAAGCGTACAGTCACTAATAGAAAGCAACTCTCGCGGGATGGTTTGCATGCCTGTAAAGTCAACTTTGGAAGAAGGGCGAGAGTCATATATGGGAATGCTTATATTCACTCAGAGAAAGCAACGATAGTGTGGTTCTTCGCTGGCATGCTAGAGTTTGGAAGAAGTTGGAGATTCTTATATAGGAAAGTGTACAGTCACCTAGAGAAAGCAACTCACAGGGGGTGCTTTGCAGGCCCGCTAACCTCTAATTTGGATGAAGTGAGAGAGGCATATATGGAAACGCTTACATTCATTCAGAGAAAGCAAAGCTGGGGTGCCGGTTTGTAGGCATAATAAACTCTAGCTTGAAAAAAGTACCATAGTCATATATACAAACGCTTATACTGACGCAGAGAAAGCAACTGTGGGGTGGTGTTTTATAGTTTGGAAGAAGTTCAAAAGCTGACAGTCTCTTAGAGAACGCAACTCTCGGTGGGTGATTTTTTAAGGTCTGCTAAATTGTATTTTGAAAGAAGTACCAGAGTCATATATACAAGCGCTTACATTCACGCAGAGAAAGCAACGATGGGGTGATGTTTGTATGCCTGCTAAGCTATAGTGTGGAGGAAGTTAGAGAGTCGTATCTGGGAAGCTTATAGTCACTTAGAGAAAGCAACTGTCAGAGCTGGTTTGTAGGCCTTCTAGTCTCTATTTTCAATGTAGTGTTAGAATCATATATGGGAACGCTTCCATTAACTCAGAGAAAGCAACATTTGCCTGGTGGTTCGTAGGCATGATAACATGTAATTTAGAAGAAGCAAGAGAATCACATATAGAGCCGCTTACATTCAGGCACTGAAAGCATATATTTGGTGGTGTTTTTGTTGGCTTGCAAATCTCTACTTTGGACCAAGTTTGAGAGCCATGTGTAGGAAAGATTAGAGTCACTTAGAAAAAGCAACTCTCTGCGCGTGGAATGTAAGCCTGCTAAACTCTGTTTTGGTTTTACAGTGAGAGTCCTCTGTGAGAAGCCTTATATTCACTCAGAGAAAGCACCGACGGCGTGGTGCTTTGTAAGCATACTAACTCTAGTTTGGAAGAAGTAGGAGAATGATATATGGGAATGCTTACATTCATGCAAAGAAAGCAATTATGGGGTGGTGTTTTTGTAGCCATGCTAATCTCTAGTTTGGAAGAAGTTCAAGAGAAATATATAGGAAAGCTGACAGTCACTTAGAGAAAGCAACTCTCGGCGGGTGATTTTTAGGTCTTCTAAATTGTATTTTGAAAGAAGTACCAGAGCCATATATATATATATATATATATATATATATACACAAACTCTTACATTCACACAGAGAAAGCAACTATGGGGTGACGTTTTGTGGGCATGCTAAACTGTAGTTTGGAAGAAGTTCGAGTGTCTTATAGAGGAAAGCTTACATTCACCTAGAGAAAGCAACTCTCGGGAGACGGTTTGTAAGCCTGGGGAACTCTAACTTGCACCAAGTGTGAGAGACATACATGGGAACTCTTACATTCACTCAGAGAACCCAACTTTTGGGTGGTGGTTTTTAGACATACTAAACTGCACTTTAGAGGAAGTACGAGAGTCATTTGCAAACGCTTACATTCACGCAGAGAAAGCAACTCTGGGGTGGTATTTTGTTGGCATGCTAAACTGTGGTTTGGAAGAATTTCGAGAGTCTTATATAAGAAAGATTACAGTGACACGGACAAAACAACACTCTGTAGTTTGTCGGTAGACCTGTTAAACTCTAATTTGGATGGTGTGAGAACGCTTGCATTCACTCAGAAAAAGAAACGTTGTCGTGGTGGTTTGTAGGCATAATAACTGTAGTTCGGAAGAAGTAGAAGAGTCATATATACGAACGGTTACATTCACGCAGAGAAAGCAACTGTGGGGTGGTGTTTGTGTGCATGCTAATCTATAGTTTGGAGGAAGTTCAAGAGTCATATTTGGGGAAAATTACAGTCACTTAGAGAGCAACCTTCGGGGACTGGTTTGTAAGTCTAAATTCTATTTTGGAAGAAATGTGAGAGTCATACATGGGAACGCTTATGTTCACTCAGAGAAATCAAGGATTGGGTGGTGCTTTGTTGGCATGCTATACTGTAGTTTGGAAGACGTTCGAGAGTCTTATATAGGAAAACTTACAGTCACCTAGAAAAAGCAACTGGTGGTTTATAGGCCTGGTAAACTCTAATTTGGATCAACTGTGAGAGTCATATATGGGAGTTCCAAAATACAGTTTAGTATGCCTACAAACCACCAGCCCAACATTGCTTCTCTGAGTGAATGTAGGCGTTTCCATAGTGAGCTCCTACACACATCCTCAGGGACTGTGTGCACATTATGATGCTAGAGCTATTCCCTGACCAGGCAACACAGCTAAAATGCAACGTTCAGTTTTGCCTGACGATCTTGCCCAGTGCACCACCGATTGCACCCCCTGGGACGCCTGCTGTGGTGCTGAAATCCAAAATGCTATTTTTTCTTCAGCTAACTCAGAAAACATCGGTCCCTCCCCAAGAACCTGTTAGTATTATAGTTCCAATCATTTATGACATGGTTTCAGGTACAACCCAGCAGACAGACATTCCCAGACAGCAGAACTCTTCTGTTGCTGCTCCCATGATGGTCAGCAAGATTCTGAAGAGGTTTGCAGAGATGAATCCACCACGACAAGGTGAATGCACAATATTTGCAGCTGTTCGTGATTTAATGGCTAATCTTACACTGCTCCCTGGTGGGCGTCCATAGACACTATTGTTTTTAAACCAGGAAGGCTGACAAATGACAAAACAATAACAAAAAAAATCTGAATTCAGCCTTCAGTTTAAAAAAGAAAAAGGACTTTTTTTGTCTTCTTCTTCTTCTCCTTCTTCTTCTTCTTCTTCTTCTTCTTCTTCTTCTTCTTCTTCTTCTTCTTCTTCTTCTTTCTTCTTCTTCTTTTTTTTACTTTAAGAGCTAAATATTCTAAACTGGCCAAAATTTTCATGGTGCACTTCTTTTATCAAAAAGAGCATCAATCTTTTGTATAGTGAACTTGTATAGTGTGTTTAAATGGGACACATTTTAAGCTAGGAAATACATCACTGTCTGTTTGCCAGTAACAGATTTAATATTCTGTTTTATACAATAAAATTATGAAAATGCCAATCTTGTTTATTTAATTGTTTTCTTATGTTTTGGGTGTAATAGGATCCTTTTTTGGCTTTTATTTTGTTTTTTTAAGGCAGGTCTATCATTTTTGAATACTGTAAAACTGTGATAAACTTTATATTGAAGCTGTATTTTAATATGACCACTTTGAATCTTACATGAAAATGTTCTGGGAGTTGTTATAAACACATCCCAAAGGAGCAATATTTAACGAAATTAGGTTAAAAAAATGAAAAAAATTTCATCCAAATTAGTGTTTAGCAGGCCTACAAACCACCCCCCTTGAGTTGCTTTCTCCAGGTGACTGTAAACTTTCCTATATAAGAATCTCCAACTTCTTCCAAAGTATAGCATGCCAACAGAACACCACAGCATAATTGCTTTCTCTGAGTGAATATAAGCTTTCCCATATATGACTCTCACACTTCTTCCAAAATAGAATTTAGCAGACCTGCAAAGCACCCCCCGAGAGTTGCTTTATCTAAGTGACTGTAAGCTTTGCTATATATTATTCTTGAACTTCTTCCAAACTAGAGATTTGCATGCCTACAAATCACTACCCCATAGTTGCTTTCTCTGCGTGAATGTAAGCGTTCCTATGCATGACTCTCGTACTTCTAAACTATAGTTTAGAATGCCTACAAAACACTACCCCATAGTTGCTTTCAGTGTGTGAATGTAAGCGTTCCTATATGTCATTCTCGTGCTTCTTCCAATCTACAGTTTAGTATGCCTAAAAACCACCACCCCAACGGTCCTTATTATGCATGAATATAAGCTTTCCCATATATGACTCTCACACTTCAACCAAAATAGAGTTTTGCAGGCCTAAAAACCACCCACCAAGATTGCTTTTTCTAAGTGGCTGTTACTTTTCCTATATAGGACTCTGGAACTTCTCCCAAACTAGAGTTTAGGATGCCTACCTAACAGTACCCTGTAATTGCTCTCTCTGCGCGAATGTAAGCGTTCCTATATATGAGTCTCGTACTTCTTCCAAAATAGAGTTTAGCATGCCAAAATAACACCCCCCCATAGTTTTCTCTGAGTGTATGTAAACCTTCCTATATATGACTCTCACACTTCTTCCAAACTAGACTTGAGTAAGCCTACACACCACCCCCCGTTCATTGCTTTCTCTAAGTGACTGTAAGCTTTCCTATACATGGCTCTCGAAATTTTTCCAAACTAGAGTTTAGCATGCCTACTATATTCCCACTAACAGTTGCTTTGTCTGAGTGAATGTAAGCCTTCCTATATATGACTGTCGCACTTTTTCCAAACTAGAGTTTAGCCAGCCTGAAACCACCCCGATTGTTGCTTTCATTGAGTGAATGTTAACATTCCTATATATGAATCTCGCATTTTTTCCAATCTAAGATTTTAGCAATGCTACAAATCCCCCACAGAGAATTACTTCCTCTAAGTGTATGTAAGCGTTCTTATACATGAGTTTCCCCTTTTTCCAAATGAGAGTTTAGGAAGCCTAGAAATCACCCCCCCATAGATGGTTTATGTGAATGTAAGCGTTCCTATATATGACTCTTGACTTCCTCCAAACTAGAGCTTAGCAAGCCTACTAGCCCACACCCTATAATTGCTTTCTCTGAATGAATGAAATTGTTCCTATATATGATTATCAAACTTCTTCCAAACTAGAGGTTAGCAAGCCTAAAAAGCACCAGCCATAGATGCTTCCTCTAACTCAATGCTAACGTTCTTGTATATGAGTCAGCCACTTCATCCAAACTAGAGTAAGGCAAGCCTACAAAGCACACCTCAATAGTTGCTTTCTATAAGTAAATGTAAGCATCCCTATGTATGACTATCGCAATTCTTCCAAACTGGAGTTTAACAAGCCTACAACCCCCAGGACCAAACTCCATGGTACCCTGGGCATTGGCCCCTGCTTGTCATGCAGGACACAGGGGCGGAGCCTCATCTCACACATGGCATGGGTGGATTGTAGGCTTCCTTAACTTTTCGAATTGAAGAAGTCTGAGAATTAGATTTCAGTTTAAGGTAAGGGGTTAAGATTAAGGTTAAGGTTAGGTGTTAGGGACTAGGATTAGGTTTAGGGGTTAGGGTTCGAGGTTACAATTAGGGTTAGGGTTACCATTAGGGTTAGAGATTAGGATTATGTTTAGTGGTTAGGTTTAGGTTTAAGTTGAGAGGCAAGGGTGAGGGTTAAGAATTAGGGTTACTGTTAGGAGTTAGATTCAGGGCTTACGGTTAAGACTAGGGGTTTGGGTTAGTGTTAGTGTTAGAGCTTAGGTTTAATGCTTAGTGTTAGGGCACAGGTCCTGTCTAATCTACAGGGCACTGTCGGTGTGGAGCAGGGCTGCATCCCCACTCCATCGTACCCTGGGTTTTGAGCTCTGACTGTCATGCAGGACTCAGGCAGAGCCTCATCTCACGCATTGCATGGCTGTATTGTAGGCTTGCTAACTCTGAGAATGGAAAAAGTGTGAGAAATAGGGTTAGGGTTAGAGTTAGGTGTTTGGGGTTAGGGGTTAGGTATAGAGTGAGGGTTAGGGGTTAGGGATTAGGGGTTAGGGTTAGTGTTAGGGTTAGGGGGGTTAGGTGTTAGGGTTAGGGTTAGGAACTAGGGTTAGGCTTAGGGTTGGGGGTTAGTGTTAGGGTGAGGATTAGGGGTTACTGTTAGGGTTAGGGTTAAGGAATAGGGTTAGGGTTAAATGTTAGGCTTACAGTTAGGGTTAAGGGCTAGTGTTGGGGCTAAGGGTTAGGGTGAGGGTTAAAGTTTAGGGGTAGGGGTTAGGGATAGGGTTAGGGTTAGGTGTTAGGGTTAGTGTTAGGTTTAGGTCTAGTCGTTAGGGTAAGAGTTAGGGTTAAGGTTTAATGTTAGGCTTAAGTGTAAGGGTTAGGATTAGGTTTAATGGTCAGGGTAAGGGAGTTAGTATTAAGGATTAGGGTTATTTTTAGGTGTAGGTTTAGGGTTAGAGGTTAGAGTTAGGGTTAGAGTTAGAAGTTTTGGTATGGTTAAGGTTAGGGTTAGTGGTTTAGAATGAGGGTTATGGATTAGGTGTTAAGGTTATGGCTAGGAGTTAGGGTTAGAATTATGGGATAGGGGTTGTTCTCAGGGTAAGTGTTATGCATTAAAGTTAGGATAAGTGGTTAAAGTTAAGGTTA
Organism: Eulemur rufifrons; assembly: GCF_041146395.1. Taxonomy (NCBI): domain Eukaryota; kingdom Metazoa; phylum Chordata; class Mammalia; order Primates; family Lemuridae; genus Eulemur; species Eulemur rufifrons. The sequence goes on along the minus strand of NC_091000.1, from coordinate 72,565,569 downwards.
CAGTGAGGTTTACGTGTTAAGGTGAGCAATACGATCAGGGTTCAGTGTTATGTTCAGGGTTAGGGTTATGGGTTAGGGATAGTGTTTATGCTTAAGACATGTCCTCTTTCTGCACTAGGCGGGGGGTTAGGGGGCTGACATTGCGCCGGGAACCCACTCTATCGTACGCTGGGTATGGGCCCATGGATTTCATGCAGAACACAGTGGCAGAGCCTCCTTTCACGCATGGCATGGGAGGATAGTAGGCTTTCTAAACTCTCAGAAAGCAAGAAGTCTGAGAATTATATTTGTGGTTAGGGTTAGGGATGAAGTTTAGTGTTAGGGTGAGGCCTTAAGGTTCGGGTTAGAATTAGGGTTAGGGTTAAAATTTAATGTCAGGTTTAATGGTTACAGTTAAGTTTAGGGTTAAGTTTTAGGGTTAGGGTTAAGGTTAGGGGTTAGGATTTGGTACAGGGTTAGGTTTAAGTTTTAGGTTTAGTGTTAAAGATTAGGATTAGGGTCAGGGTTAAGGGTTAGTGTGAGGGTTAATCATTAGGGTTAAGGTTAAGTGTTAGGGTTAGGAGTTAAGGTTAGGGTTAATGGTTCGTGTTAGGTTTAGGGTTAGAGTTAAGCATTATGGTTATGGGTAGGGGATAGGGTTAGGTTTAGGTTTCATGATTAGGGTTATGTTTAGGGGTTTAGCGTTCAGGTTCAGGGTTAGCTTTAGGGTAAGCATTTAGAGTTAGTCTGGGCATTAGTGTCAGTGCTTATTTTTCTATGTTAGGGGTTAGGGTTAGTGTTAGGGCTGAGATTTAGCAGTTAGTTTAAGGGCACAGGACCTGTTTAATCTATGGTGAGAGGCATGTGGACAAGGTCACTGTGACACCACACAATCGTACCGTGGGCCTTGGGTGAAAACCTACATGCAGAAGTCAGGCGGAGCATCTTCTCACTCATGGCATGGCTGTATTGTAGACTTGCTTAAGCCTGAGAATGCAAGAAGTGTGAGAAATAGGGTTAGGGTTAGGGTTAGGGGTTTGGGGTTAGCGGTTAAGGTTAGAGGGAGTGTAAGGGGTTAGGGGTTAGGGATTAGGGTTAGTGTTAGGGTTAGTGATTGGGAGATAGGGTTGGGTTAGGGGATAGGGTTAGGTTTAGGGTTGGGGTTAGTGTTAGTGTTAGGGTTAGGGGTTAGGGTTACGCTTAGGGTTAAGGGATAGGATTAGGGTTAAGTGTTGGGCTTAGGGTTAGGGTTAAGAGTTAGGGCTATGGTTAAGGTTTACGTTTAGAGTCAGGGTTAAGGGTTAGGGTTAGGGTTAACGGTTAGTGTTGGGGGTTAGGGATAGATTTAGGGTTAAGGGTTAGGGTTAGGTTTAGGTTTCAGGGTTAGGGTTAGTATTAGGGATTAGGGTTAGGGTTAGGTGTTAGGTTAGTGTTAGGGTTAGGTTTAGGCGTTAGGGTAAGGGTTAGGGTTAGTGTTAAGAGGTAGGGGTAGGTTTGACGCTTAGGATTAGGATTAGGGTTAAGGGTTCAGGCTAAGGTTAGGGGTTAGGGTTAAGAATCAAGAGCTAGAGATATTTTTAGTCATAGGATTAGGGTTAGGGTTCCTGTTAGGGTTGATGGTAGGGTTAAGTTTAGGTTTAGCAGTATAGAATTAGGGATTAAGAGTTACGATATGGCTAGAAGTTAGGGTTAGGATTATGGAATAGGGGTTGTTCTCTGGGTAAGTGTTATACATTATCGTTAGGATAAGGGGTTAAGGTTAGGGTTCTGGTGAGGTTTATGTGTTAAGGTGAGCAAGAGGATCAGGGTTAGGAGTTATGTTCAGGGTCAGGGTTATGGGTTAGGAGTAGTATTTATGGTTGGGGCACAGGACCTGTCTGCACTAGGCTGTGGGGTTAAGGGGCTGGCATTGTCACTGAGAACCCACTCCATTGTACGCTGGGTATGAGCCCCTGGGTTTCATGCAGGACACAGTGGTACAGCCTCCTTTCACTCATGGTATGGGAAGATTGTTGGCTTTCTAAACTCTGAGAAAGCAAGAAGTCTGAGAATTAGATTTAGGGTTAGGATTATGGATAGGGTTAGGGACAAAGGTTACTATTAATTTTAACGGTTACAGTTAGGTTTAGGGTTAAGGTTTAGGGTTAGGGGTTAGGGTTTGGTACATGGTTAGGGTTAAGTGTTAGTGTTAGAGTTAAAGATTAGGATTAGGGTTAGGTTTAAGGATTACTGTCAGAGTTAACGGTTAGGGTTAATGTTAAGGGTTAGTGTTAGTGGTTAGTGTTAGGGTTAAGGGTTCGTGTTAGATTTAGAGTTAGAGTTAAGTGTTATGGTTAGGGTCAGGGTTTAGGTTTAGGTTCAAGGGTGCGTGTTCAAGTGAGGGTTAGTAATTAGGTGTTTCGGTTATGGCTAAGAATTATGGTTAGAATTATGGGATAGAGGTTGTTCTCCCATCAAGTGTTATGCATTAACGTTAGTATAAGTGGTTAAAGTAAGGGTTACGGTGAGGGTTACGTGTTAAGCTGAGTAATAGGATCAGGGTTAGGTGTTGTGTTCATGGTTAGGGTTATTGGTTAGTGGTAGGCTTTATGGTTAGGGCACGGCCCCTGTGTGCACTAGGCCGGATGTTAGAAGTCTAGGATTGTCACCGGGAGCCCAATCTATCCTTTGCTGGGTATGGGCCCCTCCGTTTCATGCAGGACACAGTGGCAGAGCCTCCTTTAATGCATGGCATGGGAGGACTGTAGGCTTTCTAAACTCTGAGAAAGAAAGAAATCTGAGATTTAGATTTAGGGTTAGGATTATGGTTAGGGTTAGGGATGAAGGTTAGTGTTAGGGTGAGTGCTTAGGGTTCAGGGTTAGGGTTAGGGTTAGTGATAAAGGTTAGTGTTAGGTTTAAAGGCTACAGTTAGGTTTAGGGTTAAGGTTTAGGGTAAGGGTTAAGGTTAGGCGTTAGGATTTTGTACACGGTTAGGGTTAAGCGTTAGGATTAGGGTTAAAGATTAAGATTAGGTTTAGGTTTAAGGGTTAGAGTGAGGGTTAATGGTTAGGGTTATGGTTAAGGGTCAGGGTTAAAGTTTAGGGTTAGGATTAAGGGTTGATGTTAGGTTTACAGTTAGGGGTAAGTGTTATGGGTTGGGTTAGGGTTTAGGTTTCGGTTCAGGGTTCATGGTTAGGGTTACGTTTAGGGGTTAGGGTTAGGGTTTAGGTTTAGTGTAAGGGCTTAGAGTTAGTTTTGAGTGTTAGGTTCAGGGTTTAGGTTTAGGGTTGGCAGTTAGGGACAGTGTTAGGTCTTAGATTTAGTGGTTAGTGTAAGGGCACAGGACCTGTTTAATCTATGGTGAGAGGGGTGTGGACAGGGTCGCCACGACACCACACCATCGTACCCTGGGCCTTGGGCCCAGAAGTACATGCCGGACTCAGGGGTAGCCTCTTCTCATGCATGTCATGGCTCTATTGTAGGCTTTGTTAATTCCGAGAATAGAAGAAGTGTGAGAATTAGGGTTAGGGGTTTGGGGTTAGGGGCTATGGTTCGAGTGAAGGTAAGGAATTATGGATTAGGGGTTAGGGTTAGTGTTAGGGTTAGGGGTTAGGTGTTTATGTTGGGTTTTGGGCTAGCGTTAGGTTTAGGGCTGGGGTTAGTGTTAGGGTTAAGGTTAGCGGTTAGGGTTAGGGTTGGGTTAAGAAATAGGATTAGGGTTAAGGTTTAGTCTTAGGGTTAGGGTTAGGGTTAATGATTATTTTTAGAGTCAAGGTTAAGGGTTAGGGTGAGGGTTAACGGTTAGGGTTAGGGTTAGGGTTTAGGGTTACTGTTAGGGGTAGGTCTAGGCATTAGGTTAAAGGTTAGAGTTAGGGTTAAGAGTTAAGGTTAGGTTTAATGGTTAGAATTAGGATCAGGGATATGTGTTAGGGTTAGGGTTAGGGATTATGGTTAGGGTTAAGTGTCAAGTGTCAGGGTTATTTATAGGCACAGGGTTAGGTTTAGTGGTTATGTTTAGGGTTACTGTTAGGGTTCTTTGTACGGTTAAGGTTAGTGTTAGTGGTTTAGAATTAGGATTAGGCATTAGGTGTTATGGTTATGGCTAGGTGTTAGGGTTAGAATTATGGGATAGGGGTTGTTCTCAGGGTAAGTGTTATACATTAATGTTAGGGTAAGTGGTTATAGTTAGGGTTACGGTGAGGTTTACATGTTAAGGGAAGCAATAGGATGACGGTTAGGTGTTATGTTCCGGGTTAGGTATATGGGATGGGGTAGAGTTTATGCTTAAGACATGGGCCCTGTCTGCACTAGACGGGGGTGTTAGGGAGCTGGGATTGTTGCCGGGAACCCACTCTAATGTACGCTGGGTATGGGCCCCTGGGTTTCATGCAGTACCCAGTGGCAGAGCCTCCTTTCGCACATGACATGGGAAGATTGTAGGCTTTCTAAACTCTGAGAAAGCAAGAAGTCTGAGAATTATATTTACGGTTAGGGTTAGGGATGAAGTTTAGTGTTAGGGTGAGGCCTTAAGTTTAGGGGTTCGGGTTAAGGTTAAAGTCTAGTGTTAGGTTTAAAGGATACAGTTAGGTTTAGTGTTAAGGTTTAGGGTTAGAGTTAACGTTAGGGGTTAGGGTTTGGTACAGGGTTAGGGATAAGTGTTAGGGTTAGGGTTAAAGATGAGGATTAAGGTTAGAGTTAAGGGCTAATGTGAGGTTTAACGGTCAGTGTTAAGGTTAAGGTTAGGGTTAGGGTTTAGGGTTAGGGTTAAGGGTTCGTGTTAGGTTTAGGGATAGAGTTAAGTATTATGGTTAGTGTTAGGTGTTAGGGTAAGAGTTAAGGGTTAAAGGGTTATGGTTATTTTTAGGCGTAAGGTTAGATTTAGGGGTCAGGGTTAGGGTTGGTGTTAGGTTTGTTTGTACGGTTATCATTAAGGTTAGCGGTTTAGAATTGGGATTATGTGTTAGGGTTATGGCTTGGAGTATGGTTTAGAATTATGGGATAGGGGTTGGATCCGGGTAAGTGTTATGCATTAAGTTTTGGATGAGTGGTTAAAGTTAGGGTTAGGGTGAGGTTTCCGTGTTAAGGTGAGCCATAGGATCAGGGTTAGGTGTTATATTCAGGGTTAGGGTTCTGGGTGAGGGGTAGAGTTTATGCTTAGGGCACGTGCCCTGTCTGAACTGGGCGGGGGAGTTAGGTGACTGGGATTGTCGCCGGGATCCCACTCTAGAGTACGCTGGGTATGGGCCCCTGGGTTTCATGCAGGACACAGTGGCAGAACCTCCTTTCACCCATGGCATGGGAGGATTGTAGGCTTTCTAAACTCTGAGAAAGCAAGAAGTCTGAGAATCAGATTTAGGGTTAGGATTATGGTTAGCGATAGGGATGAAGGTTAGTGTTAGGGTCCGTGCTTAGGGTTAGGTGTTAGGGTTAGGGTTTGGGTTAAAGGTTAGTGTTAGGTTTAACGGTTACAGTTAAGTTTAGGGTTTAAGGTTTAGGGTTACGGTTAAGGTTAGGCATTAGATTTTGGTACAGGGTTAGGGTTAAGTGTTAGGATTAGGGTTAAAGATGAGGATTAGGGTTAGTTTTAAGGGTTAGAGTGAGGGTTAACATTTGGGTTTAAGTTTAAGTTTAAGTTTTAGGGTTAGGGTTTAGTGTTAGGGCCAGGGTTAAATGTTCGTGTTAGGTTTAGGGTCAGAGTTAAGCGTTATGGTTAAGGTTAGGTTTTAGGTTTTAGGTTTAGGTTTAGAGTTCATGGTTAGGGTTATGGTTACGGGTTAGTGGTAGGGGTTAGTTTTAGTGTAAGTGCTTAGAGTTAGTGTTGGGCATTAGGGTCAGGGTTTCTGTTTAGGCTTAGGGGTTATGTTTTGCATTAACTTTAGGGTAAGTGGTTATAGTTAGGGTTATGGTGAGGTTTATGTGTTAAGGTGAGCAATAGGATGAGAGTTAGGTGTTATGTTCTGGGTTAGGTTTAACTTAAGACACGGGCCTTGTCTGCACTAAGCAGGGGTGATAGGGAGCTGGGATTGTCGCCGGGAACCCACTCTAACATACAGTGGGTATGGGCCCCTGGGTTTCACGCAGGACACAGTGGCATAGCCTTTTTTCACGCATGGCATGGGAGGATTGTAGGCTTTCTAAATTCTGAGAAAGCAAGAAGTCTGAGAATTAGATTTAGGGTTAGGATTATGGTTAGGGTTAGGGATGAAGGTTAGTTTTAGGGTGAGGGCTGAGGTTTAGGGGTTAGGGTTAGGGTTAAAGGTTAGTGTCAGGTTTAACGGTTACTTTAGGTTTAGGCTGAGGGTCAGGGTTAGGGGTTAGGTTTTGGTATAGGGTAAGGGTTAAGTGTTAGGTTTAGGGTTAAAGATTAGGATTGGGGTTAGGATTAAGGGTTAGTGTGAGAGTTAACAGTTAGGGTTAATGTTAAGGTTTAGGGTTAGGGGTTAGTGTTCAAAGTTCATGTTAGGCTTAGGGTTAGAGTTAAGTGTTATGGTTAGGGTTAGGGGTTAGTGTTAGGGTTAAGGGTTAAGGGTTAGGGTTATTTTTAGGCATAGGGTGAGGGTTAGGGGTTCAGGTTAGGGTTACTGTTAGGGTTCTTGGTAGGGTTCAGGTTAAGGTTAGCTGTTTAGAATTAGGGTTGGGGATTAGATGTTACGGTTATGGCTGGGAGTTAGGGTTAGAATTAAGGGATAGGGATTGTTCTCAGGGTAAGTGTTATGCATTAACGTTAGGATAAGTGGTTAAATTTAGGGTTATGTTGAGGTTTCCGTGTTAAGGTGAGCCATAGGATCAGGGTTAGGTGTTATGTTCAGGGTTAGGGTTATGGGTGAGGGGTAGAGTTTATGCTTAGGGCACGTGCCCTGTCTGCACTAGGCGGGGGAGTTAGGTGACTGGGATTGTCGCCGGGAACCCACTCTAGCGTACGCTGGGTATGGGCCCCTGGGTTTCATGCAGGACACAGTGGCAGAGCCTCCTTTCACCCATGGCATGGGAGGATTGTAGGCTTTCTAAACTCTGAGAAAGCAAGAAATCTCAGAATTAGATTTAGGGTTAGGATTATGGTTAGGCTTAGGGATGAAGGTTAGTGTTAGGGTCAGTGCTTAGGGTTAGGTGTTAGGGTTAGGGTTTGGGTTAAATGTTAGTGTTAGTTTTAACGGTTACAGTTAGGTTTAAGGTTTAAGATTTAGGGTTATGGTTAAGGTTAGGTGTTAGGGTTTGGTACAGGGTTAGGGTTAAGTGTTAGGATTAGGGTTAAAGATGAGGATTAGGGTTAGTTTTAAGGATTAGTGTGAGGGTTAACATTTAGGTTTAAGTTTAAGTTTTAGGGTTAGGGTTTAGTGTTAGGGTTAGGGTTAAGTGTTCATGTTACGTTTAGGGTTAGAGTTAAGTGTTATGGGTAAGGTTAGGTTGAGAGTTCATGGTTAGGGTTACGTTTAGGGGTTAGTGGTAGGTGTCAGTTTTAGGGTAAGTGCTTAGAGTTAGTGTTGGGCGTTAGGGTCAGGGATTCTGTTTAGGCTTAGTGGTCAGGTTTAGTGTTAGGTCTGAGATTTAACAGTTAGTTTAAGGGCACAAGACCTGTTTAATCTATGGTGAGAGGGGTGCAAATATGGTCGCCACGATACCACAATATCGTACCCTGGGCCTTGGGCCCAGAAGTACATGCAGGACTCAGGCAGATCCTCTTGTCACGCATGGCATGGGTGGATTGTAGGCTTGGTTAACTCTGAGAATGGAAGAAGTGTGAGAATTAGGGTTAGGGTTAGGGTTAGGTGTTTGAGTTTAGGGGTTAGGGTTCGAGTGAGGGTTAGGGTTTAGGGATTAGAGGTTAGGGTTAATGTTAGCATTAGGGGCAAGGTGTTATGGTTGGATTAGGGGCTATGGTTAGATTTAGGTTTGGGGTTAGTGTTAGGTTTAGGGTTAGGGGATAGGATTAGGGTTAAGGGTTAGGCTTAGGGTTAGGGTTAGGGTTAAGTGTTAGGGTTAGTGTCCGGGTTAAAATTTAGGGTAAGGTTTAATGGTTAGGGTTAGCATTGTGGTTTAGGGGTAGAGTTAGGGTTAAGGGTTAAGGGTTAGGTTTACAGTTCAGGGTTAGGGTTAGCATTAGGTGTTAGCATTAGGTTTACGTGTTAGGATTATGGTAAGAGTTAGGTCTGGACGTTAGGGTAAGTGTTAGGGTTAAGAGTTAGGTTTAGGTTTAATTGTTAGGATTAGGATCAGGGGTTAGAGTTAGGATTACCGTTATGTGTTCTGGTTAGGGGTAAGTGGCAAATGTTAGGGTTATATTAGGTGTAGGGTTAGGGTTAGGGTTTAGGTTTAGGTTTACTGTTAGTGTTTTTAATAGGGTTAAGGTTACACTTAGCGGTTTAGCATTAGGGTTAAGGATTAGCTGTTACAGTTATGGCTAGGAGTTAGGGTTAGAATTATGGGATAGCGGTTGTTCTCAGGGTGTGTTATGCATTAGCGTTAGGATAAGTGGTTAAAGTTTGGGTTACGGTGAGGTTTACATTCTAAGGTGAGAAATAGGATCACGGTTAGGTGTTATGTTCGTGGTTAGGGTTAAGTGTTAGGGTTAGTGTTTATGCTTAGGAAATGTCCTCTTTCTGCACTAGGCGGGGGGGTGTGGGTTACGGGGCTGGCATTGTCACTGGGAACCCACTCTATCGTACGCTGGGTATGGGCCCATGGGTTTCATGCAGGACAGAGTGGCAGAGCCTCCTTTCACGCATGGCATGGGAGGATTGTAGACTTTCTAAACTCTGAGAAAGCAAGAAGTCTGAGAATTAGATTTAGGGTTAGGATTATAGTTAGGGTTAGCAAGGAAGGTTAGTGTTAGGGTGAGAGGTTAGGGTTAGGGCTTAGGGTTAAGGTTAGGTATAAGGTTAGGGGTTAGGTTTTGTTACAGGGTTAGAATTAAGTGTTAGGTTTAGGATCCAAGATTAGCATTAGGTTTAGGGTTAAGGGTTAGTGTGAGGGTAAATGGTTAGTGTTAAGGTTGAGGTTTAGGATTAGAGGTTAGGGTTAGGCTTAAGTGTTCGTTTTAGGTTTAGGGTTAGAGTTAAGTGTTAGGGTTAGGGGTTAGGGTTAGGTTTAGGGTTCATGGTTAGGGTTATGTTTAGGGGTCAGTGTTCCAGGTTAAGTTGATGGTAAGGGTTCAGTGTTAGTGTTGGACATTAGGGTCAGGGCTTAGGTTTAGGGTTAGTGGTAGGGTTAGTGTTAGGGCTTACATTTAGCGGTTAGTTTATGACACAGGACCTGTTTAATCTATGGTGAGAGTGGTGTGGACAGGGTCGCCATGACACCACACCATCGTACCCTGGGCCAAGGTCCCTGACCTCCATGCAGAGTTCACACAGAGCCTATTCTCATGCATGGCATGGCCGTATTGTAGCGTTGCTGAACTCTGAGAATGGACTAAGTGTGAGAATTAGGTTTAGGGCTAAGATTAGGGGTTCGGGGTTTGGCGTTAGGGTTTGAGTGAGGTTTAGGTGTTACAGATTAGCAGTTATGGTTAGTGTTAGGTTAGGTGTTAGGGGTTAGGTGGTAGGATTGGGCTAGGGACTAGGGTTAGGTTTAGGGTTGGGGTTAGTGTTAGGTTTAGCGTTAAAGTTTAGGGTTAGGGTTAGGTTTACAGTTAGCATTAGGGGTTAGGGTTCGGGTTAGGGGATAGGGTTACTGTTAGGGTGGGTCTAGGCGTTAGGGTAAAGGTTAGTGTTAGGGTTAAGAGTCAGGGTTAGGGTTAGGGGTTAGGTTTAGGGTTAAGGGTTTGTGTTAGGTTTAGGGTTAGAGTTATGTGTTATGGTTAGTGTTAGGGTTATGGTTTAAGGGATAGGGTTATTTTTAGGCATAGGGTTAGGATTAGGGGTTAGGGTTAGGGTTACTGTTGGGGTTTTTGGTAAGGTTAATGTTAGGGTTAGCAGTTTAGAATTAGGGTTAGTGATTAGGAGTTATGGTTCTGGCTAGCATTTAGGGTTAGAATTATAGGATAGGGGTTGTTCTCAAGGTAAGTTTTATGCATTAAAGTTAGGGTAAGTGGTTAAAGTTAGGTTTACGGTGAGGTTGACGTGTTAAGGTGAGTCATAGGATCAGGGTTAGGTGTTATGTTCAGGGTTAGGGTTATGGGTAAAGGGGAGTGTTTATGCTTCGGTCACGGACCCTGTCTGCACTAGGAGAGGGGTTTAGGTGGCTGAGATCATCGCCAGATCCCACTCTATTTCACACTGGGTATGGGTCCCTGGGTTTCATGCTGGACACAGTAGCAGAGCCCCCTTTCACGCATGGCATGGGTGGATTGTATGCTTTCTAAACTCTGAGAAAGCAATAAGTCTGAGAATTAGATTTAGGGTTAATATTATGGTTAGGGTTAGGGATGAAGGTTAGTGTTAGGGTGAGGGCTTAGGGTTAGGGGTTAGGGTCAGGGTTAGGGTTAAAGGTCAGTGTTAGGTTTAATGGCTACAGTTAGGTTTCAGGTTAAGTTTTCGGGTTAGGGTTAATGTTAGGGATTAGGGTTTGGTACAGAATTAGGGTTAAGTTTAGGTTTAGGGTTAAAGATTAGAGTTAAGGGTTAGTGTTAGGGTTAAGGTTTAGGCTTAAGGTTAAATGTTAGGGTTAGGGGTTAGGTTTAGGGTTAAGTGTTCGTGTTAGGTTTAGGGTTAGAGTTAAGTGTTATGGTTATGGATAGGGATTAGGGTTAGGGTTAAGGGTTAAGGGTTTGTGTTACTTTCAGGCATTGGGTTAGGATTAGGGGTTAGGTTTAGGGTTAGTATTAGGATTTTTGGTAAGGTTCAGGTTAGGGTTAACAGTTTAGAATTAGGTTTAGTGATTAGGTGTTACTGTTATCGCTATGTGTTAGGTTTGGAATTACTGGATAGGGGTGTTCTCAGGGTAAGTGTTCTGCATTAACGTTAGGATAAGGGATTAAAATTAGGGTTACAGTGAGGTCTACGTGTTAAAGTGAGCCATAAGTTCAGGGTTAGGTTTTATGTACAGGGTTACGGTTATGGGTTAGGTGTAGTGTTTATGTTGAGGGCACGGTCCCTGTCTGCACTAGGCAGGGGGGTTAGGGGTCTAGGGAGACCACTCTATCGTATGCTGGGAATGGGCCCCTGGGTTTCATGCAGAACACAGTGGCAGATCCTCCTTTCATGCATGGCATGGGAGGACTGTAGGCTTTCTAAAATATGAGAAAGCAATAAGTCTGAGAATAAGATTTAGGGTTAGGATTATGGTTAGGTTTAGGGATGAAGGTTAGTGGTAGGGTGAGGGCTTAGGGTAGAGATTAGGGTTAGAGTTAGGGTTAAAAGTTAGTGTTAGGTTTAACAGTTACAGTTACGTTTAGGGTTACGGTTTAGGGTTAGGGTTAAAGTTAGTGGTTAGGATTTTGTACAGGGTTAGGGTTAAGTGTTAGGTTTAGGTTTAAAGAGTAGGATTAGGGTTAGGGTCTAAGGTTAGTTTGAGGGTTATTGGTTAGGTTTAAGTTTCTAGGTTAGGGATAGGGTTAAGTTTTCGTGTTAGGTTTAGGGTTAGATTTAAGTGTTATGTTTAGTGTTAGGGGTTAAGGGTTAGGGTTATTTTGAGGCATAGTGTTAGAATTAGGGGTTAGAGTTAGGTTTACTGTTAGGGTTTTTGGTAGGGTTAATGTTAGGGTTACCAGTTAGAATTAGGGTTAGGGATTAGCTTTTAAGGTTATGGCTAGGTTTTAGGGTTAGAATTATGGGATAGGAGTTGTTCTCAGGGTAAGTGTTATGTATTAACGTTAGGATAAGGGGTTAAAGTTAGGGTTATGGTGAGGTTTACATTCTAAGGTGAGCAATAGGATCAGGTTTAGGTGTTATGTTCATTGTTAGGGTTATGGGTTAGGGGTAGGGTTTATGCTTAGGACATGGGCCCTGTCTGCACTATGCGAGGTGGTTAGGGGGCTAGGATTGTAGCCGGGAACACACTCTATCATACCCTGGGTATGGGCCCCTGGTTTTCATGCAGGCCACATTAGCAAAGCTTCCTTTCACGCATGACATGGGAGGAATGTAGACTTTCTATACTCTGAGAAAGCAAGAAATCTGAGATTTAGATTTAGGGTTAGGATTATGGTTAGGGTTAGGGATGAAGGATAGTGTAAGGGTCAGCACTTAGGGTTAGGGGCTAGGGTTAAAGTTAGGGTTAAAGGTTAGCGTTAGGTTTAACGGTTACACTTAGGTTTAGGTTAAAGTTTAAGGTTAGGGTTAAAGTTAATGGCTAGGGTTTGGTACATGGTTAGGGTTGAGTGTTAGAGTTAGGGTTAAAGATCAGGATTAGGGTTAGGGTTAAGGGTTAGTGTGAGGGTTAACTGTTCGGGTTAAGGATAAGGGTTAGGGTTAGGATTATTTTTAGGCATTGGTTTAGGATTAGGGGTTAGGTTTAGGGTTGTTTGCAGGGTTAATGTTACGGTTAGCGGTTTAAAATTAGGGTTAAGGATTAGGTGTTATGGTTATGGCTAGGAGTTAGGGTTAGAATTATTGGATAGGGGTTACTCTCAGGGTAAGTGTTGTGCATTAACGTTACGATAAGGGGTTAAAGTTAAGGTTACGGTGAGGTTTACATGGTAAGGTGAGGAATAGGATTAGGGTTAGGTGTTATGTTCTTGGTTATGGTTATGGGAGAGGGGTAGTGTTTATGCCCAGGGAACGGGCCCTTTCTGCACTAGGCCAGGTGGTTAGGGGTCTAGGACTGTCACCGGGATCCCACTCTATCGTACGCTGGGTAGGGGGTCCCTGGGTTTCATGTAGGACACAGTGGCAGAGACTCCTTTCACGCATGGTATAGGAAGATAGTAGGCTTTATAAACTCTGAGAAAGCAAGAAGTCTGAGAATTAGATTTAGGGTTAGGATTATGGTTAGGGTTATGGATGAAGGTTAGTGTTATGTTTAGGGCTTAGATTTAGGGGTTACGGTTAGGGCCAGTGTTAAAGTTTAGTGTTAGGTTTAATGGTTACAGTTAGGTTTAGGGTTAAGTGTTTGGGTTAGGGTTAAGTTTAGGGGTTAGGGTTTGGTACAGGGTAAGGGTTAAGTGTTAGCTTTAGGGCTAAAGATTAGGATTAGATTTTGGTTTATTGTTAGTGTGAGAGTTAACGGTTAGCGTTAAGGTTAATTGTTAGGGTTAGGGTTTAGTGTTAGGGTTCAGGGTTCGTGTTAGGTTTAGGGTTAGAGTTAAGTGTTATGGTTAGGGTTAGGGGTTAGGGTTAGGTTTAGGGGTCATGGTTAGGGTTAGGGTTAGGGGTTGGTGTTAAGGGGTAGGTTTAGTGTAAGGCTTTAGATTTAGTGCTGGGCGTTAGACTCAGGGATTAGGTTTAGGGTTGGGGTTATGGTTAGTTTTAGGGCTGAGATTTAGCGGTAGTTTAAGAGCACAGGACCTGTTTAATCTATGGGGAGAGGGGTGCGGACAGGGTCACCGCAACACTGCACCATCGATCCCTGGGTCTTGGGGCCAGACTTAAAAGCAGGACTCTGGCAGACCCACTTCGAACTCATTTCATGGCTGTATTGTAGCCTTGCTGAAGTCTGAGAATGGAGAAGTGTGAGAATTAGGGTTAGGGGTTTGGGGCTTGGGGTTAGGGTTCGAGTCAGGGGTAGGGGTTAGGGGTTAGGGATTAGGTGTTCGGGTTAGTGTTAGTGGTAGGGGTTAGGTGTTAGGGTTGGGTTAGAGCCTACAGTTAGGTTTAGGGTGGGGGTTAGTGCTAGTGTTAGGGTTAGGGTTAGGGTGAGGGTTCACGGTGAGGGTTAGGGTTATGTGTTAGGGATAGAGTTAGGCTTAAGGGTTAGGGTTAGGGTTAAGTCTAGGGTTAGCATTAGGGGTTTGGGTCAGGGGTTAGGGTTACTGTTAGGGTTATGGTTGTCAGGGTTAGGTTTAAATGTTAGGACTAGGTTTGGGGTTAAGGATTAGGTTTAAGGTTAGCGTTTAATGTAGAGTTAAGGGTCAATTTTTAGGGTTATTTTTAGGCATTGGGTTAGGGTTAGGGGTTAAGGTTAAGGTTAGTGTTAAGGTTGTTGTTAGGGTTAAGGTTATGGTTAGCAGTTTAGAATAGGGTTAGGGATTAAGTGTTACGGTAATGGCTAGGAGTTAGGGTTAGAATTAAGGGATAGGGGTTGCTCTTAGGGTAATTGTTATGCATTAACGTTAGGATAAGGGGTTAAAGTTAGGGTTACAGTGAGGTTTACGTAGTAAAATGAGCAATAGGATCAGGGTTAGGTGTTATGCTCAGGGTTAGAGTTATGGGTGAGGGGTAGTGTTTATGCTTAGGCACGGGCCCTGTCTGCATTAGGCGGGGGGCTTAGGGGGCTGTGATTGTCGCTGGAAACACACTCTATCATACGCTGGTATGGGCCCTTGGGTTTCATGCAGGACACAGTGGCAGAGCCTCCTTTCTCTCATGGTATGGGAGGATTGTAGGCTTTCTAAACACTGAGATAGCAAGAAGTCTGAGAATTAGATTTAGAGTTAGGATTATGGTTAGAGTTAGGGATGAAGGTTAGTGTTAGGGTGAATGCTTATGGTTAGGAGTTAGGGTTAACGGTTAGTGTTAGGTTTATCGGTTACAGTTAGGTTTAGCGTTAAGTTTTAGGGTTAGGGTTAAGTTTAGGGGTTAGGGTTTAGTATAGGGTTAGGGTTAAGTGTTAGGTTCAGGGTTAAAGATTAGGATTAGTGTCAGGGTTAAGGGTTAGTGTGAGGGTTAACGGTTAGTGTTAAGGTTAAGGTTTAGGGTTAGGGTTAAGGGATAGGTTTAAGAGTTTGTGTTAGATTTAGGGTTAGTGTTAAGTGTTATGTTTAGGGTTAGGGGTTAGGGTTAGGTTTACAGTTCATGTTTAGGGTTATGGTTAGCGGTTATGCTAGGGGTTAGGTTTAGTACATGGGTTTAGAGTTAGTGTTGGGCGTTAAGGTCAGGTCTTAGGTTTAGTGTTATTGGTTAGGGTTCGTGTTAGGGCTTAGATTTAGTGGTTAGTTTAAGGGCACAGGGGCTGTGTAATCTATGGTGAGAGGGGTGCGGACAGGGTTGCCGTGACACCACACCATCGTACCCTGGGCCTTGGGCCCAGACCTGCATGCAGGAATCAGGTGGAGCCTCATCTCACGCATGGCTTGGCTGTATTTTATGTTTGCTTAACTCAGAGAAAGGAAGAAGTGTGAGAATTAGGGTTAGGGTTAGGGGTTTGTGGTTAGGGGTTAGGGTTAGAGTGAAGGTTAGGGTTTAGCGATTAGGGATTAGGGTAAGTGTTAGGGTTAGGGCTTAAGTGTTACAGTTGGGTCTCGGGCTAGGCTTAGGTTTAGGTTTGGGTTTAGTGTTAGGGTTAGGAATATGGATTAGGGTTAGGCTTAAGGGATAGGATTAGGATTAACGGTTAGGGTTATGATTAAAGGTTAGCATTAGGGTTAAGGGTTAGTGTTAGGGTTATGGGATAGTGTTAGTGTTAGGTTTAGGGTTCAGGGTTAGGGTTAGCATTAGGGGTTAGGGTTAGTATTAAGGTTAGGTCCAGACCTTAGTGTAAGGGTTAGTGCTAGGGTTAAGAGTTAGGGTTAGGATTAATTGTTAGGATTAGGGTCAGGGTTAAGGGTTAGGGTTAGGGTTAGTGTTTAGGATTAGGATTAGCGTTAGGGTAGATGGTAGGGTTAAGGTTAGGTTTAGCAGTTTAGAATTATGGTTCGGGATTATGTGTTACGGTTATGTCTAGGAGTTAAGTTAGAATTATGGGATAGGGGTTGTTATCAGAGTAAGTGTTATGCATTGACGTTAGGATAAGGGGTTAAAGTTAGGGTTATGGTCTGGTTTACATGTGAAGGTGAGCAATAGGGTCAGAGTTAGGTGGTATGTTTAGGGTTCGCGTTATTGGTGAGGGGTAGTGTTTATGCTTCGGGCCTGGGCCCTGTCTGTACTAGGAGGGTGGTATAGGGGTTGGGATTTATGTCAGGAACCCACTCTATCATATGCTGTGTAAGCCTAAACCTAAACCCTGACCCTATCGCCAAACACTAACTCAAAACCCTTACCCTAAACCTAACCTGAAGCCCAACACTAACCGCTAAAAGTAACCCTAACAATGAACCCTAAACCTAACCATAACCCCTAACCCTAACCATAACACTTAACTATGATGCTAAACCTAACACGAACACTTAATCCTAATCCTAACCCCTAACCCTAACACTTAACCTTTACCCTAAACGTTAATGCTCACACTAACCCTTTACCCTAATCCTAATTCTAATCTTTAACCCTAAACCTAACACTTATAACTAACCCTGTACCAAAACCTAACCCGTAACCTTAATGCTAACCCTAAACCTTAACCCTAAACCTAATTGTAACCATTAAAACTAACACTAACCTTTAACCATAACCCTAACCCTAACCCTAAGCCCTCACCCTAACACTAACCTTCAGCCTTAACCTTAACCATAATCCTAACCCTAAATCTAATTCTCAGACTTCTTGCTTTCTCAGAGTTTAGGAAGCCTACAATCCTCCCATGCCATGCGTGAAAGAAGGCTCTGCCACTGTGGCCTGCAGAAAACCCAGGGGCCCATACCCAGCATACCATAGAGTGCGTTCCCGGCAACAATCCCAGCCCCCTAACCATCCTGCCTAGTGCAGACAGGGCCCATGCCCTAAGCATAAACACTACCCCTCACCTATAACCCTAACCCTGAACATAACACCTAACCCAGATCCTATTGCTCACCTAAAAATGTAAACATCATATAACCCTAACTTTAACACCCTATCCTAACTTTAATGCATAACACTTACCAGGAGAACAATCCCTATCCCTGAATTTTAACCCTAACTCTTAGCCATAACTGTAACACCTAATACCTAACCCAAATTGTAAACCACTAACCCTAACCCTAACCTTAACAACAACCCTAACACTAACCCTAACCCTAACCCTAACCCTAAACCTAACACTAACACTTACCACTAACCCCTAACACTAACACTTATCCTTAACCCTAACCGTTAACCCTCACACTAACGCTTAACCCTAATCCTAATCTTTAACCCTAAACTTAACACTTAACCCTAACCCTGTACCAAACCTTAAACCCTAATGTTAACCCTAACCTTAAGCCTTAACCCTAAACCTAACTGTAACTGTTAAACCTAACACTAACCTTTAACCCTAACTCTAACCCTAACCCCTAAACCTAATCCCTGACCATAACCCTAATCTTCTCCCTAACCCTAACCACAATTCTACCCTAAATCTAATTCTCAGACATCTTGCTTTCTCAGAGTTTAGAAAGCCTACAATCCACCCATGCAATTCTTGAAAGGAGGCTCTGCCACTGTGTCCTTCATGAAACCCAAGGGCCAATATGCACCATAGGATAGAGTGGGCACCCTGCGCCATTCACAGCCCCCTAACCCCCGGCCTAGTGCAGCCAGGGACTGTGCCCTCAGCATAAACACTACCCCTAACCCATAACCCTAACCCTGAACATAACACCTAACCCTGATCCTATTGCTCACTTTAACACATAGACCTCCCTGTAACCCTAAATTTAACCCCTTATTTTAGTGTTAATGCGTAACACTTACCTTGAGAACAAACCCTATCCCATAATTCTATAACTAACTCATAGCCATAACTATAACACCTAATCCCTAACCCTAATTCTAAACCGCTAAACCTAACCTTCACCCTACCAACAACCCTAACATTAACCCTAACCCTCATAACTAATCCAAAACCTATGCCTAAAAATGATGCTAAACCTTAAATCTTAACCCTATCCCTAACACCTAACACTAACCATAACACTTAACTTTAACCCTAAACCTAACACGAACCATTAATCCTAACCCTAACCAGAAACCCTAACCCTTAAACTTAACCCTAACCGTTAACCCTCAAGTAACCCTTAAACCTAACCCTAATCCTAATTTTTAACCGTAAACCTAACACTTAAACCTAACCCTGTATGAAACCCTAACCCCTAACCTTAACCCTAACCTTAACACTAAACCTAACTGTAATCCTTAAACCTCATACTAACCTTTAACCCTAACCCTTACCCTAACCCCTAAACCTAAGCCCTCACCCTAACACTAACCTTCATCCCTAACCCTAACCATAATCCTAACCCTAAATCTAATTCTCAGACTTCTTGCTTTCTCAGAGTTTAGAAAGCCTACAATCCTCCCATGCCATGGGTGAAAGGAGGCTATGCTACTGTGTCCTGCATGAAACCCAGTGGCCCATACCCAGCGTACGATAGAGTGGGTTCCTGGACAAAATCCCAGCCGCCCAATCCCCCCGAGTAGTGCAGACAGGGCCTGTGCCCTAAGCATAAACAGTACCCCTAACCCATAACCCTAACCCTGAACATAACACCTAGCTCTGAACCCATTTCTCATCTTAACATGTAAACCTCACCATAGCCCTAACATTAACCCCTTATCCTAACGTTAATGCATAATACTTACCCTGAGAACAACCCCTATGCCACAATTCTAACGCTAACTCACAGCCATAATTGTAATACCTAATTCCTAACACTAATTCTAAACTGCTAACCCTAATCTTAACCCTACCCACAACATTAACACTAACCCTAACCCTAACCCCTAATCTTAACCTAAAATAAACGTGCACCTAAAAATAACCCTACCCCTTAATCCTTAACCCTAACCACTAATGCTAACCATAAAGGGGCCCTGTCTGCACTAGCTGTTTAGAATTAGGGATTAGGTGTTACAGTTATGGCTAGGGGTTAGGGTTAGAATAATGGGATAAGGATTGTTCTCAGGGTAAGTGTTATGCATTAACGTTAAGATAAGGGGTTAAAGTTAAGGTTACAGGGAGGTATACGTGTTAAGGTGAGCAATAGGATCAGGGTTAGGTGTTGTGTTCAGGGTTAGGGTTATGGGTTGGGGTAGTGTTTATGCTGAGGGCACGGTCACTGTCTGCACTAGTCGGGGGGTTTAGGGGTCTAGGGTTGGCACCAGGAGACCACCCTATCATACGCTGGGTATGGGCCCCTGGCTTTCTTTCAGGAAACAGTGGCTAAGCGTCCTTTGATGCATGGCATGGGAGGATTGTAGGCTTTCTAAACTCTGAGAAAGCAAGAAGTCTGAGAATTAGATTTAGGATTAGGATTACGGTTAGGGTTAGGGATGAAGGTTACTGCTAGGGTGAGGGATTAGGGTTAGGGGTTAGGGGTAGTGTTACATTTAAAGTTTAGTGTTACGTTTAACAGTTACAATTAGGTTTAGGTTAGGGTTAACGTTAGGGGTTACGGCTTGGTAGACTGTAAGGGTTAAGTGTTAAGGTTAGGGTTAAACATTAGGATTAGGGTTAGGGTTAAATGCTAGTGTGAGAGTTAAAGGTTAGGGTTAAGGTTAAGAGTTTGGGTTAGGTGTTAGGTTTAGGGTTAAAGGTTCGTGTTAGGTTTAGGGTTAGAGTTAACTGTTATGGTTAGGGTTAGGGGTTATGGTTAGGTTTAGGGTTCATGTTTAGAGTTACGTTTAGGGGATAGTGTTAGGGGTTAGGATGAGGGTAAGGGTTTAGTGTTAGTGTTGGGCATTAGGGTCAGGGCTTAGGTTGAGGGTTAGTGGTAGGGTTAGTGTTAAGGCTTAGATTTAGCGATTAGTTTAAGGGCACAGGACCTGTTTGATCTATATGAACGTGGTGCAGACAGAGTAGCCATGACACCACACCATAGTACCCTGGGCCAAGGGCTCAGACGTACATTCAGGAGTCAGGCAGAGGCTGTTTTCATGCATCGCATGGCTGTATTGTAGGCTTGCTTAACTCTGAGAATGGAAGAAGTGTGAGAATTAGGGTTAGGGTTAGGATTAGGGGTTAGGGGTTAAGGGTTAGTGTTCCAGTGAGGGTTAGGGTTTAGGGATTAGGGGTTAGGGTTAATGTTAAGGTTAGGGGAGAGGTGTTATGGTTGGGTTAGGGGCTAGGGTTAGGACTAGGATTGGGGTTAGTGTTAGGGTCAGCATTAAGTGTTAGGGTTAGGGTTAGGGTTAAGGGTTACGGTGAGGGTTAATGGTTAGAGTTATGGGTTAGGGATAGACTTAGGGTTAAGTGTTAGGGTTAGGGTTAAGTTTAGGGTTCAGTTTTAGGTTTAGAATTAAGGGTTATTCTTAGGAATTGGGGTTACTTTTAGGGTAGGTCTTGGTGTTAGGGTAAGGGTTAGTGTTAGGGTTAAGAGTTAGGGTTAGGTTTAATTGTTAGGATTAGGATCAGGGTTAGGGTTAGGGTTAGGGTTAAGGGTCAAGTGTTAGGGCTATTTTTAGGTGCAGGGTTAGGGTTGGCATTTAGGGTTAGGGTTAGTGTTAGGTTTTTGGTTGGGTTAAGGGTATGTTTAGTGGTTTATAATTAGTGTTAGGGATTAGGTTTTACGGTTATGGCTGGGAGATAGGGTTAGAATTAAGGGATAGGGTTTTGTCTCAGGTAAGTGTTATGCATTAATGTTAGGATAAGGGGTTAAAGTTAGGGTTACCGTGAGGTTTATGTGTTAAGGTGAGCAATAGGATCAGTTTTAGGTGTTATGTTCAGGGTTAGGGTTATGGGTGAAGCGTAGTGTTTATGCTTAGGTCACGGGCCTTGTCTGCACTTGGAGCAGGGGCGAGGATGCTGTGATTTTTGCTGAGAACCCACTCTATCATACGCAGGGTATGGGCCCCTGGATTTCCTGCAGGACATTGTGGCAGAGCCTCCTTCCCGCATGGCATGGGAGGATTGTAGGCTTTCAAATCTCTGAGAAAGCAAGAAGTCTGAGAATTAGATTTAGGGTTAGGATTATGGTTATATTTTGCGATGAAGTTTAGTGTTAGGGTGAGGGCTTAGGGTTAGGGGTTAGAGTTAGGGTCAGGGTTAAAGTTTAGTGTTAGGTTTAATGGTTCCAGTTAGGTTAGGGTTAAGTTTTAGGTTTAGGGTTAAGGTTAGGGGTTATGGTTTGGTATAGGGTAAGGGTTAAGTGTTAGGTTTAGGGTTAAAGATTAAGATTAGGGTTAAGTTTAAGGGTTAGTGTGAGGGTTAATGTTACTAGTTAGGGTTAGGGTTCAGGGATAGGGTTCAGGGTTCGTGTTAGGTTTAGGGTTAGAGTTAAGTGTTATGGTTAGGGTTAGGGGTTAGGGTTAGGTGTAGGGGTCATGTTTTGGGTTATGTTTAGGGGTTACGTTAGGGGTTAGGTTTACGGCATGGGTTTAGAGTTATTGATGAGCATTAGGGTCAGGGCTTAGGATTAGATTTAGGGGTTAGGTTTAGTGTTAGGGCTTAGATTTAGCAGTTAGTTTACGGGCAATGGGCCTGTTTAATCTATGGTGAGAGGGGTGCGGACAGGGTCACCGTGACACCATAGCATCGTACCCTGGGCCTTGGGCCCGGACCAACATGCAGGTTTCAGGTGGAGCCTCATCTCACGCATGGCTTGCCCGTATTTTAGGCTTGCTTAACTCTGAGAATGGAAGTAGTGTGAGAATTATGGTTAGAGTTACGGGTTTGTGGTTAGGGGTTAGGGTTAGAGTCAAGGGTAGGGGTGATGGATTAGGGGTTAGGATATGTGTTAGGCTTAGGGGATAAGTGTTAGGGTTGGGTTGCGGGCTAGGCTTAGGTTTAGTGTTGGGGTTAGCGTTAGGGTTAGGGATAGGGGTTAGGGTTAGGGTTAAAGGATAGGATTAGGGTTAAGGTTAGGGTGAGGGTTAAGGGTTAGGTTTAGGGTTATGTGATAGGTTTAGGGTTAAGGTTATGTTTAGGGTTCAGGGTTAGGGTTAGCAGTAGGGTTTAGGGTTAGTATTAGGGTTAGGTCTAGGCTTTAGAGTGAGAATTAGGGTTGAGTTAGGGTTAGGTTTAATTGTTAGGATTAGGATCGGGGTTAAGGGTTAGGGTTAGGGCTAGGGGTTAGGGTTATTTTTTAGGCATGGGGTTAGGGTTAGGGTTTAGGATTAGGATTAGGGTTAGGGTTGTTGGTAGGGTTAAGGTTAGGGTTAGCGGTTTAGAATTAGGGTTAGGCATTAGGTGTTACGGTTATGGGTAAATGTTAGGTTTAGAATTATGGAATAAGGCTTGTTATTAAGGAAAGTGTTATGCATTAACGTTAACAAAAGGGGTTAAAGTTAGGGTTATGGTGAGGTTTTTGTGTGAAGGTGAGCAATAGAGTCACAGTTAGATGTTATGTTCAGGGTTAGCGTTATGGGTGAGGGGTAGCATAACGCTTAGGGCACTGGCCCTGTCTGCACTAGGAGCGGTGTTTAGGAGGCTTAAATTGTCGCTGGGAACCCACTCTATCATACGCTTTGTAACCCTAAAGCTAAACCCTGACCCTAATGCCCAAAACGAACTCTAGGCCGTTAACCTAAACCTAGAAACTAACCCTAACCATAACACTTAACTCTAACCCTAAACCTAACACAAAGCCTGAACCTTAAGCCCTAACCCTAACTGTAACCTTTAACCCTAATCGTAAGCCCAACTATTAAACCTATCCTTAACTCTTAACCCTAACACTAACCTAACAGCTAACACTAACACTAACGCCTAATGCTAACCCTAACACTGAGCCCTAAACCTAACCCTTAACCCTAACACTATCCCTAACCCCAACCCTAACCCTATCCCTAAGCCAAAGCATTAACCCTAATCCTATCCCTTAACCATAACCCTAACCCTAACCACTAACCCTAACACTAACCCTAACCCCTAATCCCTCTGCCCTAACACACACTCTAAACTTAACCCTTAACTGTAACCCCCTAACCCTACCATAACCCTAATTCTCAGACTTCCTCCATTATCAGAGTTAAGCAAGCCTACAATATAGCCATGCCATGCATGAGATGAGGCTCCCCTTGAGTCCTGCATGTAGGTCTGGGTCCAGGCGCAGGGTACAATGGAGTGGTGTCGCAGTGACCCTGTCAGCACCCCTCTTACTATAGATTAAAAGGGTCCTGTGCCCTTAAACTAACCACTAAATCTAAGCCCTAACACTAACCCTAACCCGTAACTCTAAAACTAAGCCCTGACCCTAATGCCCAACACTCACTCTATACCCTTACCCTAAACCTAACCCCTAAGCCCAACCCTAACCCCTAAAAGTAATCCTAACCATTAACCCTAAACCTAACCCTAACCCCTACCCCTAACCATAACACTTAACTCTAACTCTAAACCTAACATGAACCCTTAATCTTAACCCTAACCCCTAACCCTAACCCTTAACCTTTTTTTTTTTTTTTTTTTTTGAGACAGAGTCTCACTCTGTTGCCCAGGCTAGAGTGAGTGCTGTGGCGTCAGCCTAGCTCACAGCAACCTCAAACTCCTAGGCTCAAGCGATCCTCCTGTCTCAGCCTCCCGAGTAGCTGGGACTACAGGCATGCACCACCATGCCCAGCTAATTTTTTCTATATATATATTTTTTTTAGCTGTCCATATAATTTCTTTCTATTTTTAGTAGAGATGGGGTCTCGCTGTTGCTCAGGCTGGTCTCGAACTCCTGAGCTCAAACGATCCGCCCACCTCGGCCTCCCAGAGTGCTAGGATTACAGGCATGAGCCACCGCGCCCGGCCCCTAACCCTTAAGCTTAACACTAAAAGTTAACCCTCACATTAACCCTTAACCCTAACTCTAATGCTAATCTTTAACCTAAACCTAACACTTAAACCTAACCCTGTACCAAACCCTAACCCCTAACCTTAATCCTAACTCTAAACATTAACACTAAACCTAACTGTAACCGGTCAACCTAACACTAACCTTTATCCCTAACCCCAACGCGAACTCCAAAACCTAAGCCCTCACCCTAACACTAACCTTCATCCCTAACCCTACCATAATCCTAACCCTATATCTTATTCACAGAGTACTTGCTTTCTCAGAGATTAGATAGCCTACAGTCCTCTCATGCCATTCGTGAAAGGAGGCTCTGCCACTGTGTCCTGCATGAAACCCAGGGGCCCATACCCAGTGTATGATAGAGTGGGTCCCCGGCGACAATCCCAGCCCCCTAACCCGCCTGCCTAGTGCACACAAGGCCCATGCCCTAAGCATAAACACTAACCCTCAACCATAACCCTAACCCTGAACATAACACGTAACCCAGGTCCTATTGCTCATCTTAACATGTAAACCTCAGTGAAACATTAACTTTAACCCCTTATCTGAACATTAATGCATAACACTTATGCTGAGAACATCCACAATCCGATAATTCTAACCCTAACTCCTAGCCATAACCATAACACCTAATCCCTAACCTTAATTCTAAACCAGTAAACCTAACCTAAACCCTACCAACAACCCTAACCCTAACCCTTAACCCTAACACCTAACCCTAACCATAACACTTAATCTAATGCTAAATCCAACACGAACCCTTAACACTAATACGAACTCCTAAATCTAACCCTTAACGTTAACACTAAACCTTAACCCTCACACTCACCCTTAACCCTAACACTAATCCTAATCTTTTACCCTAAACCTAACACTTAACCCTAGCCCTGTCCCAAACCCTAACTGCTAACCTTAATCTTAACCCTAAAACTTAACTCGAAACTTGACTGTAACAGTTAAACCTAACACTAAACTTTAACCCTAACTCTAACCCTAACCCCTAAACCTAAGCCCTCACCCTAACACTAACCTTCATCACTAACCCTGACCATAATCCTAACCTTATATCTAATTCTCAGACTTCTTCCTTTCTCAGAGTTTAGAAAGCCTACAGTCCTCTCATGCCATTCGTGAAAGGAGGCTCTGCCACTGTGTCCTGCATGAAACCCAGGGGCCCATACCCAGCGTATGATAGATGGGGTTCCTGGCGACATTCTCAGACCCCTAACCCCCCCGCCTAGTGCAGACAGGGCATGTGTGCTAAGCATAAACTCTACCCCTCACCCATAACCATTACCCTGAACATAACACCTAACCCTGATCCTATTGCTCACCTTAAAACGTAAACATTACCGTTACCCTAATTTTAACCCCTTATCCTAATTTTAGTGCATAACACTTACTGTGAGAACAACCCCATTCCTTAATTCTAACCTTGAATCCTAGCCATAACTGTAACACCTAATCCCGAACCCTAATTCTAAACCTCTACCCCTAACCTTAACCCTACCAACAACACTAACACTAACTCTAACACCTAACCCTAACCCTACGCCTAAAAATAACCCTAACCCTTGACCCATAGCCCTACCCCTAACCCCTAACCCTAACCCTTAACCATGATCCTAATCCTAACAAACCTAACCCTAACTCTGAACCCTAAACCTAACCCTTACCATAACGCCTAGACCAAAGCCTAGCAATAACCCTAACCCCTAACCCTAACCCTAACCCCTAATGCTAACCCTAACCCTGAACACTAAACCTAACCCTAACCCTTAACCTTAACCCTATCGCTAAACCCTAACCCTAACACTTACCGATAAACATCACCCTAACCCTAATCCTAACCTTTAACCCTAAACCTAACACTTAACCCTAACCATAACTCTAGCAATAAAACTTAACCCTAAACATAACTGTAACCATTAAAACTAATACTAACCTTTAACCCTAACTCTAAACCTAACACCTAAACCTAAGCACTCACCCTAACACTAACTTTCATCCCTAACTCTAACCATAATCGTAACCCTAAATCTAATTCTGAGACTTCTTGCTTTCTCAGAGTTTGAAAAGCCTACAATGCAACCATGCCATTCATGAAACGAGGCTCTGCCACTGTATCCTTCATGAAACCCAAGGGCCAATACCTACCATATGATAGAGTGGTTTCCCCGTGACAATTGCAACCCCCTAACCCCCTCGCCTAGTGCAGACAGGGACCGTGCTCTAATCATAAACCCTACCCCTCACCCATAACCTTAACCCTGAACATAACACCTAACCCTGATCCTATTGCTCCTTTTAACATGTAAATATCACCGTAACCCTAACTTGAACATCTTATCCTAACGTTAATGCATAACACTTACCTTGAGAACAATCCCTATCCCCTAATTCTAAAACTAACTCATAGCCATAACGATAACACCTAATCTGTAACCCTAATTCTAAACTGCTAAACCTAACCTTAACCCTAGCAACAACCCTAACACTAACCCTAACCCTAACCAATAATTCTAATCCTATGCCTAAAACTAACCCTAACCCTTAAACCTTAACCCTAACCCTAACACCTAACACCAACCATAACACTTAACTCTATTGGTAAACCTAACATGAACCCTTAACCCTAACCCTAATACCTAACCCTAACCCTTAACATTAACCCTTACTGTTACCCCTCACACTAACCCTGAAACCTCACCCTAATCCTAATCTTTAACCATAAACCTAACACTTAAACCTAACCCTGTACCAAACCCTAACACCTAAACTTAACCCTCACCTTAAAACTTACCCATAAACCTAACTGTAACCCTTACACCTAACACTAACCTTTAACCCTAACTCTAACCCTAAGGCCTCACCCTAAAACTAACCTTCATCCCTAACCCTAACCGTAATCCTAACCCTAAAAGGTAACCTTAAACCTAAATGTAACTGGTCAAGCTAACAGTAACATTTTACCCTAAACCTAACCGTAATCCCTAACTCTAAGCCCTCATCCTAACACTAATATTCATCGCTAACCCTAACCATAATCCTAACCCTAAATCTAATTCTCAGACATCTTGCTTTCTCAGAGTTTAGAAAGCCTACAATCCTGCCATACCATGTGTGAAAAGTGGGTTTGCCACTGTGTCCTGCATGAAACCCAGGGGCCTATACCAAGCAAATGATATGGTGTGTTCCCTGCAACAATCCCAGCCCCCTAAACCCCCAGCCTAGTGCAGACAGGGCCCATGCCCTAAGCATAAACACTACGCCTCACCCATAACCCTAAACCTGAACATAACACCTAACCCTTATCCTATTGCTGATCTTAACATGTAAACCCCACCGTAACCCTAACTTTAACCCCTTATCCAAACGTTAATGCATAACACTTATGCTAAGAACAGACTCTATCCAAATTCTAACCCTAACTCCTAGCCATAACTGTAACATCTAATCCCTAACCCTAATTCTAAACCATTAACCCTAACCTTAACCCTACCAAAAACCCTAACACTAACCCTAACCCTAACCCCTCATCCTAACCCTACACACCTAAAAATAACCCTAACCGTTAACACTTAACCTTAACCCTAAATCCAACACGAACCCTTAACCCTAATCCTAAACACTAACCATAACACTTAATATTAACACTAACCATTAACCCTCACATTAACGCTTAACCCTAACCCTAATCTTTAACCCTAATGCTAAGTCTTAACCCTAATCCTGTACCAAACCCTAACCCCTAACGTTAACCCTAACCTTAAGCCTTAACCCTAAACCTAACTGTAATCATTAAAACTAACACTATACTTTAACCCAATCTCTAACCCTAACCCCTAACCCTAAGCCCTCACCTACGACTAAACTTCATCACTAACCCTAACCATAGTGCTAACCCTAAATCTAATTCTCAGACTTCTTGCTTTCTCAGAGTTTAGAAAGCCTACAATCCTCCCATGCCATGCGTGAAAGGAGGCTCAGCTACTGTGTTCTGCCTGAAACCCAGGGGCCCATAACCAGCATACTATAGAGTAGGTTCCCGGAGACAATCCCAGCCTCCTAATCCCCCCGCCTAGTGCAGACAGGGCCCTTGTCCTAAGCATAAAAACTACCCCTAATCGATAACTCTAACCCTGAGCATAACACCCAACTCTGATCCCATTGCTCATCTTAACATGTAAACCTCACCATAACCCTAGCTTTAACCCCTTATCCTAATGTTAATGCATAACACTTACCCTGAGAACACCCCTATCTCATAATTCTAACTTTAACTACCAGCCATAACTGTAATACCTAATTCCTAATTCTCAACCGGTAACCCTAACCTTAACCCTATCAACAACACTAACACTAACAATAACCCTAACCACTTATCTTAACCTAAAAATAATCTATGCCTAAAAATATCCCTAACCCTTAACCCTTAACCCTAACCCCTAAACCTAACCAAAAATTGGCCCTGTCTGCACTAGGCAGGGAGGTTAGGGGCTGCGATTGTCACCGGCAACCCACTCTATTGTACGCTGGGTATGGGCCCCTGGTTTCATGCAGGACACAGTGGCAGAGCCTCCTTTCACGAATGGCATGAGAGGACTGTAGGCTTTCTAAACTCTGAGAAAGGAAGAAGTCTGAGAATTAGATTTAGTGTTACGATTATGGTTACTGATATGGATGAAGGTTAGTGTTAGGGTTAGGGCTTAGGGTTAGGGGTTATGGTTATGGTTATGGTTAAAGGTTAGTGTTAGGTTTAACGGTTACAGTTAGGTTTAGGGTTAAGGTTTAGTGTTAGGGTTAAGGTTAGGGTTTAGGGTTTGGTACAGGGTTAGGGTTAAGTGTTAGGTTTAGGGTTAAAGATTAGGATTAGCATTAGGGTTAAGGGTTAGTGTGAGGGTTAACGGTTAGGGTTAACATTAAAGGATGGTGTTAGGGGTTAGGGTTAGGGTTAAGGGTTCGTTTTAGGTTTAGGGTTAGAGTTAAGTGTTATGGTTAGTTTTAGGCATTAGGGTTAGGGATAAAGGTTAAGGGTTATGGTTATTTTTAGACATAGGGTTAGGATTAGGGTTAGGGTTAGGGGTGTTGGTAGGGTTAAGGTTAGGGTTAGCGGTTTAGAATTATCGTTAGGGTTCAGGTGTTACGGTTTTGGCTAGGAGTTAGGGATAGAATTAAGGGATGGGGTGGTTCACAGGGTAAGTGTTATGCATTAACATTAGGATAAGGGGTTAAAATTAGGGTTATGGTGAGGTTTATGTTTTAGTGTGAGCAATAGGATCAGGGTTAGGTGTTTTGCTCAGGGTTAGGGTTATGGGTGAGGGTTAGCATTTATGCTTAGGGCATGGGCCCTGTCTGCATTAGGCGGGGGGGTAAGGGGGCTGCGATTGCCGCTGGGACCACACTCTAATATGCACTGGTATGGGCCCCTAGTTTTCATGCAGGACACAGTGGCACAGCCTCCTTTCACTCATGGCATGGGAGTAATGTAGGCTTTCTGAACTCCGAGAAAGCAAGAAGTCTGAGAATTAGATTTAGGATTAGGATTATGGTTAGGGTTATGGATCAAGGTTAGTTTTAGGGTGAGGGCTTAGTTTTAGGGGTTAGAGTTAGAGTTAGTGTTAAATGTTAGCGTTAGTTTTATCGGTTACAGTTAGGTTTAGGGTTAAGTTTTAGTGTTAGGGTGAAGGTTAGGTGTTAGGGTTTGGTATAGTGTTAGGGTTAAGTGTTAGGTTCAGGGTTAAAGATTAGGATTAGGGTTAGGGTTAAGGGTTAGTGTGAGGGTTAACCGTTAGGTTTAAGGTTTACGGTTAGGGTTCCTGGGCACGTATAGGGTTAAAGGTTCGTGTTATGTTCAGAGTTAGAGTTAACTGTTATGATTAGGGTTAGGGGTTAGGGTTAGGTTTAGGGTTTATGTTTAGGGTAATTTTTAGGGGTTACTTTAGGGGTTAGGTTTAGAACATGGGTTTTGAGTTAGTGTTGGGTGTTAGGGTCAGGGCTTGGGTTTAGAGTTAGTTGTTAGGGTTAATGTTTGGGCTTAGATTTAGCGGTTAGTTTAAGGGCACCGTGCCTGTTTAATCTATGATGAGAGGGGTGCGGTCAGGGTCACCGTGACACCACACCGTCGTACCCTGGGCCTTGGGCCCAGACCTACATGCAGGACTCAGGCAGAATCTCATCTGACGCATCGCTTGGCTGTATTTTAGGCTTGCTTAACTCAGAGAAAGGAAGAAGTGTGAGAATTAGGGTTAGGGTTAGGGGTTTGTGGTTAGGGGTCAGGGTTACAGTGAGGGTTCAGGTTTAGGGATTAGGGGTTAGGGTAAGTGTTAGGGTTAGGGCTTAAGTGTTAGAGTTGGGTTTGGGGCTTGGCTTAGGTTTAGGAATGGGTAGGGTTAGGGTTAGAGATAGGGGTTAGGGTTAGGGTTAAAGGATAGGATATGGGTTAAGGGTTAGGATTAAGGGTTAGCGTTAGGGTTAAGGGTTAGGGTTATGGGATAGGGTTAGGATTAGGGTTAGGTTGAGGGTTCAGGGTTAGGGTTAGCATTAGGGTCTAGGGTTAGTATTAAGGTTAGGCTAGGCATTAGGGTAAGGGTTATTGTTAGGGTTAAGAATTAGGGTTAGGTTTAATTGTTAGGATTAGGATCAGGGTTAAGGGTTAGGGTTAGGGTTAGGGGTTAGGGTAACTTTTAGGGGTTAGGTTTAGGGTTAAGTGTTAAGGGTTAGGCTTATTTGTCAGTGTAGGGTTAGGATGAAGGTTTAGGGTTAGGGATAGTGTTAGGGTTGTTGGCAGGGTTAAGTTTAGGTTTAGAGGTTTAGAATTAGGATTCGGG
Organism: Eulemur rufifrons; assembly: GCF_041146395.1. NCBI lineage: Eukaryota > Metazoa > Chordata > Mammalia > Primates > Lemuridae > Eulemur > Eulemur rufifrons. The sequence goes on along the minus strand of NC_091000.1, from coordinate 72,535,190 downwards.
ATAAAGTACTACACTTATGGCTAGAATTATGGGATGGGGGTTGTTATCAGGGTAAGTGTTATGCATTAACGTTAGGATAAGTGGTTAAAGTTAGGATTCCGGTCAGGTTTACGTGTGAAGATGAGCAATAGGATCAGAAATAGGCGTTATGTTCAGGGTTAGCATTATGGGTGAAGGGTAGTTTTTATGCTTAGGGCACGGGCCCTGTCTGTACGAGGAGGGGGGTTTACGGGGCTGGGATTGTCACCGGCAACCTACTCAATCATACACTGTGTAACCCTAAACCTCAACTCTGACCATAACGCCCGACACTAACTCTAAACGCTTACCTTAAACCTAATCCCTAAGCCCAACACTAACCCCTAAAGGTAACCCTAATAATGAACCCTAAACCTAACTTTAACCCCTAACCCTAACCATAACACTTAACTCTAACACTAAACCTAACACAAACACTTAATCCTAACCCTAAACCCTAACCCTTATCCTTAACCTTAACCCTAAACATTAACCCTCACAATAACCATTTACCCTAATCCTAATCCTAATCTTTAACCCTAAACCTAACACTTAAACCTAAACCTGTACCAAACCCTAACCCCTAACCTTAACGCTAACCCTAAACCTTAACCCTAAACCCAAATGTAACTGTTAAAACTAACACTAACCTTTAACCCTAAACTTATCCCTACGCCTTCACCCTAACACTAACCTTCATCCCTAATTGTTACCCTAATCCTAACCCTAAATCTAATTCTCTGAGTTCTTGCTTTCTCAGAGTTTAGAAAGGCTACAATCCTCCCATGCCATGCGTGAAAAGAGGATCTGCTACTGTGTCCTGCATGAAACCCAGGGACCCATACGGAGTGTACGATAGAGTGGATTCCCAGCGACAATCACAGACCCCTAACCCCCTGCCTAGTGCAGACAGGGACCGTGCCCTAAGCATAAACTCTACCCCTCACCCATAACCCTAACCCTAAACATAGCACCTAACCCTAATCCTATTGCTCACCTTAAAATGTAGACCTCACCATAACCTTAACTTTAACCCCTTATCCTAACATTAGTGCATAATACTTATCATGAGAACAAACCCTATCCCTTAATTCTAACCCTAACTCCTAGCCATAAGTGTAATACCAAATCCTGAACCCTAATTCTAAATCTCTAAACCTAACCTTAACCCTACCAACAACCCTAACCTTAACCCCTAACGCTAACCCTACACCTATGAATAACCCTATCCCTTGACACATAGCCCTAATCATAACCCCTAACCCTAACCCTAAACCTAAGCATAAACACTACCCCTCCCCCATAAGCCTGACCCTGAACATAACACCTAACTCTGATTCTATTGCTCATATTAACATGTAAACCTCACCCTAACCCTAACTTTAACCCCTTGTCCTAACGTTAATGCATAACACTTACCCTGAGAACAAATCATATCCCATAATTCTAACCCTAACTCCTAGACATAACCATAACACCTAATCCCTACCCCAAATTCTAAACTGCTAACCCTAACTTTAACCCTACCAACAACCCTAACACTAAACCTAACTTTAACCCCTAAACCCAAACCTACACCTAAAAATAACCCTAACCCTTAACCCTTAACCCTAACCCTAACACTTAAAACTAACCATAACTCTTAACTCTAAACCTAAACCTAACATGATCCCTTAAACCTAAAACTAAACACTACCCTAACCCTTAACTTTAACCCTAACTTTTAACCCTCACACGAACCCTTAACCCTAACCCTAGTCCAAATCTTTAACCCTGAACCTAACAATTAACCCTAACCCTGTACCAAACCCTAACACCTAACCTTAACCCTAAACCTAAACCTAACTGTAACCATTAAAATTAACACTAAGCTTTAACCCTAACCCTAACTCTAACCCCTAACCCTAAGCCCTCACTCTAACACTAACCTTCACTTCTAACCCTAACCATAATCCTAACCCTAAATCTAATTCTCAGACTTCTTGTTTTCTCAGAGTTTAGAAAGCCTACAATCCTTCCATGCCACGCGTGAAAGGAGGCTCTGAAACTGTGTCCTGCGTGAAACCCATGGGCCCATACCAAGTGTACGATAGAGTGGGTTCGTGGCGAGAATCCCAGCCCCCTAACCCCCCCGCCTAGTGCAGAGAGGGCCTAAGCCCTAAGCATAAACTCTACCCCTCACCCATAACCCTAACCCTGAACATAACACCTAACCCTTATCCTATTGCTGATCTTAACATGTAAACCTCACTGTAACCTAATTTTAACCCCTTATCCTAACGTTAATGCATAACACTTATGCTAAGAACAGACCCTATCCAAATTCTAACCCTAACTCCTAGCCATAACCGTAACACCTAATCCCTAACCCTAATTCTAAACCACTAACCCTAACCTTAACCCTACCAAAAACCCTAACACTAACCCTAACCCTAACCCGTCATCCTAACCCTACACACCTAAAAATAACCCTAACCGTTAACACTTAACCTTAACCCTAAATCCAACACGAACCCTTAACCCTAATCCTAAACACTAACCCTGACACTTAATATTAACTCTAACTGTTAACCCTCACATTAACGCTTAACCCTAACCGTAATCCTAATTTTGAACCCTAGCACTAACTCTTAACCCTAACCCTGTACCAAACCCTAACCCCTAACGTTAACCCTAACCTTAAGCCTTAACCCTAAACCTAACTGTAATCGTTAAAACTAACACTATACTTTAACCCGAGCTCTAACCCTAACCCCTAACCCTAAGCCCTCACCTACGACTAAACTTCATCACTAACCCTAACCATAATACTAACCCTAAATCTAATTATCAGACTTCTTGCTTTCTCAGAGTTTAGAAAGCCTACAATCCTCCCATGCCATGCGTGAAAGGAGGCTCTGCTACTGTGTTCTTCATGAAACTCAGGTGCCCATACCCAGCATACAATAGAGTGGGTTTCCAGAGACAATCCCAGCCACCTAATCCCCCCGCCTAGTGCAGACAGGGCCCTTGCCCTAAGCATAAACACTACCCCTCACCCATAACCCTAACCCTGAACATAACATCTAACTCTGATCCCATTGGTCATCTTAACATGTAAACCTCACCATAACCCTAACTTTAACCCCTTATCCTAATGTCAATGTGTAACACTTACCCTGAGAACAGCCCTATTCCATAATTCTAACCCTAACTACTAGCCATAACTGTAATACCTAATTCCTAACCCTAATTCTCAACCAATAACCCTAACCTTAATCCTACCAGAAACACTAACACTAACAATAACCGTAACCCCTAATCCTAACCTAAAAATAACCTATGCCTAAAAATAACTCCAACCCTTAAACCGTAACCCTAACCCCTCAACCTAACCATAAATCGGCACTGTCTGCACTAGGCGGGGGGTTAGTTGGCTGAGATTGTCACTGGGAACACATTCTATTGTATGCTGGGTATCGGCCCCTGGGTTTCATGCAGGATACAGTAGCAGAGCCTCCTTTCAAGCATGGCATGGGAGGTTTGTAAGCTTTCTAAACTCTGAGAAAGGAAGAAGTCTGAAAATTAGAATTAGGTTTAGGATTATGGTTAGAGTTGGGGATGAAGTTTAGTGTTAGTTTTCATGGTTACAGTTAGGTTTAGGGTTAAGGTTTAGGGTCCATGTTAAGATTAGGGGTCAGGGTTTGGTACAGGTTTAGGGTTAAGTGTTAGCGTTAGGGTTAAAGATTAGTATTAGGGTTAGGGTTAAGGGCTAGTGTGAGGGTTACCAGTTAGGGTAAAAGTTCAGGGTTAGGATTATGGGTTAGGGTTAGGGTTAAGGATTCGTGTTAGGTTTAGGATTAAAGTTAAGTGTTATGGTTAGGGTTAGGGGTTACGGTTAGGTATAGGGTTCATGGTTAGGGTGACGTTTTGGCATTAGTGTTAGGGTTAGGGGATAGGTTTAGGGTAAGTGGTTAGAGTTAGTGTTAGGCGTTAGGGTCATGGGTTAGGTTTAGGGTTAGGGGTTAGGTTTAGTGTTAGGGCTTAGATTTTGTGGTTAGTTTAAGGGCACAGGACCTGTTTAATCTATGGTGAGAAGTGCGTGGACAGGGTCACCGTGACACCACATCATTGTACCCTGGGCCTTGGGCCTAGACTTACATGCAAGACTCAGGTGGATCCTCACCTCACACATTACATGGCTGTATTGTAGGCTTGCATAACTGTGTGAATGGAAGAATTGTGAGAATTAGGGTTAGGGTTATGATTAGGTGTTTGGGGTTAGGGGTTAGGGTTAGAGTGAGAGTTAGCGGTTAGGTATTAGGTGTTAGGGTTAGTGTTAGGGTTAGGGGTTAGGCTGGGGGTTAATGGTTAGGGTGAGGGTTAGGGGTTAGGTATAGGGTTAGAGTTAAAGGTTAGGGTTAGTGTTAAGGGTTCGTGTTAGGATTAGGGTAGAGTTAAGTGTTATGGTTAGGGTTTAGGATTCATTGTTAGGGTTACATTTAGGGTTAGGTGTTAGGGGTTAAGTTTAGGGTAAGGGTTTAGAGTTAGTGTTGGGCATTAAGGTCAGGTCTTAGGATTAGGGTGGGTGGTTCGGGCTAGTGTTAGGGCTTAGATTTAGTGGTCAGTTTAAGGGCACAGGACCTGTTTAATCTATGGTGAGAGGGGTGCAGACACAGTTGCCGCAGCACCACACCATCATACCCTGGGCCTTGGGCCCAGACCTACATGCAGGACTCAGGCGGAGCCTCATCTCACGCATGGCATGGCTGTATGGTAGGCTTGCTTAACTCTCAGAATGGACGAAATGTGAGCATGAGGGTTAGGGTTAGGGTTAGGGGTTTCGGTTAGGGGTTAGGGTTCGAGTCAGGGATAGGTGTTAGGGCTTAGGGGTTAGGGTTAGTGTTAGGGTTAGGGGTTAGCTCTTAGGATTGGGTTAGGGGGTAGGGTTAGGTTTAGGTTTGAGGTTACTGTTAGGGTTAGGGTTAGGTGTTAGAGTTAGTGTTAAGGGTTAGGGTTAGGATTAAGGTTAGTGTTAGGGCCAGGGTGAAGGGTTAGAGTGAGAGTTAACGGTTAGGGTAAGGGTTATGGGTTAGGGATAGAGTTAGGGTTAAGGGTTAGGGTTAAGGTTAGGTTTAGGGTTAGCATAAGGGGTTAGGGTCAGGGTTAGGTGTTAGGTTACTGTTAGGGTCAGGTCTAGGCGTTAGGGTAAGGTTGGTGTTAGGGTTAAGAGTTAGGGTTAGGTTTAATTGTTAGGATTAGGATCAGGGTTAAGGGTTAGGATTAGGGTTAAGGGTCAAGTGTTAGGGTTATTTTTAGGTGTAGGGTTAGGTTTAGGTGTTAGGGGTAGGGTTAGGGTATTAGGGTTAGGGTCAGGATTAGGGTTAGGGTTAAGGTTAGTATTAGGGGCTAGGGTTAGGTTTAGGGGTTAGGGTTAGTGTTAGGGTTAGGTCTAGGAGTTAGGGTAAGGGATAGGGTTAGGGTTAAGAGTTAGGATTAAGATCAGGGTTAAGAGTTAGCTTTAGGGTTAGGGGTTAGGGTTAGGTTTAAAGGTGAAGAGTTAGGGTTATTTTTAGGCACAGGTTTAGGGTTAGGGGTTAGGGTTAGGGTTAGTGTTAGGGTTGTTTGTCGGGTTAAGGTTAGGGTTAGCGGTACACAATTAGATTTACGGAGTAGGTGTTACTGTTATGGCCAGGAGATAGAGTTACTATTATGGGATAGGATTTAGAAAGCAAGAAGTCAGAGAATTAGATTTAGGGTTAGGGTTATGGTTAGGGTTACGGATGAAAGTTAGTGTTAGGGTGAGGGCTTAGGGTTAGGAGTTAGGGTTAAAGGTTAGTGTTACGTTTAATGGTTACAGTTAGGTTTAGGATTAAGGTTTAGGGATAGAGTTAAGGTTAGTGTTTAGGGTTTGGTACACGGTTAGGTTTAAGTGTTAGGATTTGGTTAAAGATTAGAATTAGGGTTAGGGTTAAGGGTTAGTGTGAGGGTTAATGGTTGGGGTTAATGTTAAGGGTTAGGGTTAGGGCTTAGGGTTAGCATTAGGGGTAGGGTTAGGGTTAAGGTTTAGGGTTACGTTCAGGGTTAAGGGTTAGTGTGAGGGTTAATGGTTAGGGTTAGGGTTAGGGGTTAGGGATACAGTTAGGGTTAAGTGTTAGGGTTATGGTTATGTTTAGGGTTCAGGGTTAGGGTTAGCATTAGGAGTTAGGGTTAGGTTTAGGGGTTAGGGTTACTGTTAGTGTTAGATTTAAGTGTTAGTGTAAGTGATAGGGTTAGGGTTACGAGTTAAGATTAGGTTTAAATTTTGGGATTAGGATCAGGTTTAAGGGTTAGGTTTAGTGTTAGGGATTAGGGTTAGGTTAAGGGTCAAGGGTTAGGGTTATTTTTATGCGTAGTGTTAGTGTTATGCGTTAGGGTTAGGCTTTTGTTAAGGTTCTTGGTAGAGTTAATATTAGGGTTAGTGGTTTATAATTAGGGTTACAAATTAGGTGTTATGGTTATGGCTAGGAGTTATGGTTAGAATTATGGGATAGGGGTTGTTCTTAGGATAAGTGTTATCCATTAATGTTAGGATAAGGGGTTAAATTTAGGGTTAGGGTGAAGTTTATGCGTTAAGGTGAGCAATAGGATCAGGGTTCGGTGTTATGTTCAGGGTTAGGGTTATGGGTTAGGGGTAGTGTTTATGCTTAGGGCACTGGCCCTGTCTGCACTAGTCGCGGGGCTTAAAGGGGCTGGGACTGTCGCTAGGAATCCACTCTATCATACCCTGCGTATGGACCCATGGGTTTCATGCAGGACACAGTGGCAGAGCCTCCTTTCATACATGGCATGGGAGGATTGTAGGCTTTCTAAACTCTGAAAAAGCAAGAAGTCAGAGAATTAGATTTATGGTTAGGATTATGGTTAGGGTTAGAGATGAAGGTTAGTGTTAGTGTGAGGGCTTAGGGTTAGGAGTTAGAATTAGAGTTAGGGTTAAAGGTTGTTGTTAGCTTTAACGGTTACAGTTAGGTTTAGGGTTAAGTTTTAGTGTGAGGGTTAATGTAAGGGGTTAGGTTTTGGTACAGGGTTACGTTTAAGTGTTAGATTTAGGGTTAAAGTTTAGGATTAGGTTTAGTGTTAAGGGTTAGTGTGAGGGTTAATGGTTAGGGTTAAGGTTTAGCATTATGTTTAGGGGATAGGATTAGGTTCAGGGTTCATTGTTAGGGTTACATTTAGGAGTTAGCGTTAGGGTTTGGGGTTACTTTTAGGGTAAGGGTTTAGAGTTAGTTTTGGGCGTTAGGGTCAGGGCTTCGTTTTAGGGTTAGGGGTTAGGGTTAATGTTAGGGCTTAGATTTAGCGGTTAGTTTAAGGGCACATGACCTGTTTAATCTATGGTGAAAGGGGTGCGGACAGGGTCACCACGGCACCACACCATCATATCCTGGGCCTTGGGCCTAGACCTACATGCAGGAGTCAGGCAGAGCTTCATCTCATGCATGGCATAACTTTATTGTAGGCTTGCTTAATTCTGAGAATGGAGGGAGTGTGAGATTTGGGTTAGGGTTAGGGTTAGGGGTTTGGGGTTAGGAGTTAGAGTTTGAGTGAGTGTTAGGGTTAGGGATTAGGGGTTAGGGTTAGTGTTAGTGTTAGCAGTTAGGTGTTAGAGTTGGGTTAGGGGCTAGGGTTAAGTTTAAGATTGGGGTTAGTGTTAGGGTTAGGGTTAGGTGTTAGGGTTAGGGTTAACGGATAGGATTAGCGTTAAGGGTTGGACTTAGGGTTAGGGTTAAGGTTTAAAGTTAGGGTTAAGATTTAGGGCTAGGGTCAGGGTTAACAGTTAGGGTTATGGTTAGGGGTTAGGGATAGAGTTAGGGTTAAGGGTTAGGGTTAGGGTTAGGGTTAGTGTTCAGAGTTGGGGTTAGCATTAGGGGTTAGGATTTGGTTTAGGGGATAGGGTTAGTGTTAGGGTTAGGTCTAGGAGTTAAGGTAAGGGTTACGATTAGGGTTAAGAGTTAGTTTTAGTTTTAATTTTTAGGATTAGGATCATGGTTAGGCGTTAGGTTTAGGGTTAGGGGTTAGGGTTAGGGTTAAAGGTCAAGGGTTAGGGTTATTTTTAGGCGTAGTGTTAGGGTTGGGGTTAGGGTTAGCATTAGGCTTGTTGGTAGGGTTAAGGATAGGGTTTGTGGTTTAGAATTAGTGTTAGGGATTAGGTGATACAGTTATGTCCAGGAGTTAGGGTTAGAATTATGGGATAGGGGTTGTTCCTAGGGTAAGTGCTATGCATTAACGTTAAGATAAGGGGTTAAAGTTAGGGTTATGGTGAGGTTTACATGTTAAGGTCAGCAATAGGATCAGGGTTAGGTGTTATGTTCAGGGTTAGGGTTATGGGTGAAGGGTAGTGTTTATGCTTAGGGCACGGGCCCTGTCTGCACTAAGCGTGGGGTTTAAGGGGCTGGGAACCCACACTATTGTACGCTGCATATGGGCCTCTAGGTTTCATGCATGACACAGTGGCAGAGCCTCCTTTCACGCATGGCTTGGGAGGATTGTAAGCTTTCTAAACTCTGAGAAAGCAAGAATTCTGAGAATTAGATTTAGGGTTAGGATTATGGTTAGGTCTAGGGATGAAGGTTAGTGTTTGGGTGAGGGCTTAGGGTTAGGGGTTAGGGTTAAGGTGAGGGTTAAAGGTTAATATTAGGTTTAATGGTTACAGTTAGGTTTAGGGTTAAGGTTTAGGGTGAGGTATAAGGTTAGGGTTTAGGGTTTGGTACAGGGTTAGCATTAAGTGTTAGGTTTAGGGTTAAAGATTAGTATCAGTGTTAGTGTTAAGGGTTAGTGTGAGGGTTAATGGTTAGGGTTAAGGTTAAGGGTTAAGGTTAGGGGTTAGGGTTAGGGTTAAGGGTTCATGGTTAGGGTTACGTTTAGGGGTTATTGTTAGGGGTTTGATATAGGGTAAGGGTTTAGATTTAGTGTTGGGCATTTGGTTCAGGGCTTAGTTTTAGTGTTTGGGGTTAGGGTTAGTGTTAGGTCGTAGAGTTAGTGGTTAGTTTAAGGGCACAGGACCTGTTTAATCTATGGTTATAGGAGTGTGGACAGGGTCTCCTTGACACCATGCCAATGTACCCTGGGCCTTGGGCCTAGACCTACTTGCAGGATTAAGGCGGAGCCTCATGTCCCGCATGGTATGGCTGTATTGTAGGCTTGCTTCTCTCAGAGTGAAGAAGTGTTACAATTAGGGTTAGGGTTAGGGGTTTGGGGTTAGTGGTTATGGACAGGGGAGTGTTAGGGGTTAGGTATTAGGGGTTAGGGTTAGTGTTAGTGTTGGGTTAGGGGCTAGGGTAAAGTTTAGGGTTGGGGTTAGTGTTACGATTAGGGTTAGGGGTTAGGGTTAGGGTTAGTGTTAAGGGATAGGGTTAGGGTTAGCATTTTAGGGTTAGTGTGCTTGTGGTTGGGTATTATGGGTTTGATTATGCGTTAGTGTTAGGGTTACGGGTTAGGGGTTGAGTTTAGGGTTAGAGTTAGGGGTGAGGGTTACAGTTTGGGGTTAGGTTAAGTTTAGTGTTAGGTTTAGGGGTTAGGGTTACAGTTAGGGTTAGAGTTGGGTGTTATTATTGGGGTTAGGGTTATGGGAGAGTTAAGGATTAGGGTTAAGGCTTGGGCCTTATCTGCTCTATGCGGGGTCGGGACTAGGTGTATCACTGGGACACCACTCCATTGTATGCAGGGCATGGGACGCTGCCTCTCACCTGGACACATGGGCGGAGCCTCACCTCATGCATTGCATAGGTAGGATGCAGGCTTGATATCTCTGCGAATGTAAGAAGTGTGAGAATTACAATTCGGGTAAGGGTAAGGGGTTAGGATTATAGTTAGTGTTAGGGTTGGGGTTCAGGGTTAGCCCCAAACCCCAACCCTAACGCTAACTCTAACCCCTAACTCCTAACCTTAACACTAACCATAACGCCTAACCCCTAACCCTAACCCTAACCCTATATCTCATACTTCTTCCATTCTCAGAGTTAAGCAAGCCTACAATTCAGCCATGCCATGTGTGAGATGAGGCTCAGCCTGAGTGCTGCATGACAGTCAGGGCCCTAGGCCCAAGGTACGATGGAGTGGTGTTGCAGCGACCCTGCATGACCTCCTCTCACCATAGATTAGACAGGCCCTCTGCCATTAAACTAATGGCTAAATCAAAGCCCTAACACTAAGCCTAACACCTAACCCTAAACCTAACCCTTGACCCTAACACCAAACCCTAATTCAAAACACTAACCTAAACCCTAACCCCTAACCCTAACCCCTAAACCTACTCCTAATTCCTAACCCTAACCTAATCCTAACCCCTTACCCTAACGCTAAATGTAATTCTCACACGTCTTCCATTCACAGAGATAAGCAAGCCTACAACCAACACAACCCATGCATGAGATGAGACTCCACAACAGGGTCAAAAAGAGGCAGGATCCCATGCCCTGGGTACAATGGAGTGGGGTCCGGGTGATACTCCCTGTCCCTGAAGCCACATAGAGCAGATAGGGCCCATGCATTAACTATAATCCCCAACCCAAACTGCTACCCCAGATACTAACCAAAAAAACTAACCCTAACCCTATTGCAAAACCTAACCCTAACCCTAACACTAAACCCAACCCCTAACCCTAGCCCCTAACACTAACCCTAACCTTACCCTAACCCTAACACTACTGTAACCCTAACCCGAACCCAAAACTCTAAACCCATCCCCTAACCCTGACCCTAACCCCAACCCATATCCCTACCACGAAACTTACCCTTAACCCTAACCCTAACCCCCTAACACTAACCCTACCCCTACACCTAACCCCTAACCCTAACCCTAACCCCTAACCCTAACCTTAAACTCTAACCCTAACCATAACCCTACTCTAACCTTACCCTACCCCAACACTAAATCTACCCTAACCCTACACTTACCCTAATGCTAATCCCAACCCTAACCCTAACCCTACCCTAACCCTAACCCTAACGCAATCCTACTCCTACACTAACAATAATCCTAACCCCTAAATTTAACCCCTTACCCATACTCTAACCCTAAACCTAAACCCAGACTCTGCCACAGCCCCAAAACTAACACAACCCTAACCCTAACCCCAACCCAAACCACAACCCTAACACTAACCCTACCATAAACCTACCCTCACCCTTACCCTTCCCTATGCCTATCAATACCTTAAACCTACCCATAACTCTAACCGTACACCTATGCCTAACACTACCCCTATGCTACCCCCTAACCCTAATCCTAACCCTACCCTAACACTATCGTAACCCAACCCTAACTCTACCCTAACACTAACTCTAACCCTAACCACTAACACTTAACCCTTACCCTAACCGTAACCCGACCCTAACCCTACCCTAACCATAACGCTAACCTTAACTCTATCCTACTTATATGCTACCCTATCCCTACCCCTGACACTGACCCTGACCCTGACCTCTAACCCTAACCCTACCCTAACCCTAACCCTACCCTAAACGTAACACTAAGCCTACCCTAACCCTACCCTACCGTAAACCAGCCCTAACCCTAACCCTGCCCCTAACCCTACAACTACCTCTAACCCTACACCTACACCTAATCCTGCCCCTAACACTAACCAAAACCACTAACCCTAAACCTAAACCTACGCCTAACCCTACCACCACACTAACCCTAATCCTAACACCAACCCCAAACCCAAACATAAACCCTAACAACCTAACCCTAACCCTACCCTAAGACTATCCCTACCCTAACCTTAACCATAACCCCAAACCCTAACCCTAAACCCTAACCCTAACCCTAACACTAACCCTACCCCTAACACAAATCTTGCCTCCGTACTCATAACCCTAGCCATACCCCTACCTTATGCCTAACCCCAACCCCCACCCCAAAGCCTAAAGCTAACCCTACCCTAATCCTGTCCTAACCTAACCCTAAACTTACCTTACCTTAATGCTAACACTAATCTCTAACCCTAAACCTACACGTACCCTAACCTAACCACAACCCCAACCCTAACACCTAACCCTAAAGCTAACCCTACCCAACCCTACCCAACCCTACCCAACCCTATGCAAACCTTACGCCAACCCCAACCACAACACCGAACCCCAACCGTATACCCAAACCCTAACCCAAACCCTACCCTAACCGTAACCTTACCCTTACCCTAACCCTAAACCTATCCTACCCAAACCATAACCCTAACCCTAACCCTACCCTAACCCTACCCTAACCTTAACCCTAACCCCTAACCCTAACCCTAAACCTACCCTAACCCTACCCTAATGCTAACTACAACCCTAGCCTCAACCCCAACCCCAACGAGAACCCTAACTCCACCACCACCTCTAACCCTAACCCTAAACCCATAGCACCCTAATCCTAACTCTAACCCAACCCCAGCAATATCCCTAACCTCTACCCTCTGCCCTCTACCCTTTCTCTAACCCTAACCCCAACCCCAACACCTACCCCTACCCCAACCCTAAACCTACACCCTAACCCTAACCCTACCCGTAACCTCACCCTACACTAACCCTAACCCTACCCTAACCCTAACCCTAAACTTAACCTCTAAACCTAACCCTAACCCTACCTTGACCCTAAACCTAAACCTAACCCTACCCTGACTCTACCCTAATCCTAATCCCTAACCCTAAACCTCACCCGAACCCTAATCCCAACCCCTAACAGTAACCCCAACCCCAACACCAACAGTAACACAAACCCTAACTCCAACCCCTAAACCTAACCCTAACCCTGTCCTTCAATCTAACCCCTAACTCCAACCCCGACGCCGACCCTTACCCTAACCCCAAACCCGAACCACTCACCCTAAACCCTAACCCTAGCCAAGCCTAGGCACCCTACCCTAACCCCTACTACCCTAACCATAACCCTACCCTAACCTTAATTTCCACTTAGCCGAACCTGAAACCTAACACTACCCCAACCACAAACCCCATCCCCCACCCTATCGCTAACACTAACTCTAACCCTACTCTAAACATAATCATCACCCCTAACCCTAACACAGCCCTACCCTGCCCTGCCTTAACCCTAAACCATAAACCTAAACCTAAGACTACCCCTACGTCAACCCCAACCCTAAGCCCCAAACATAACTGTATCCCTAGCCCTAAACCTACCCTTATCCTTACCCTTACCCTAACCCTAATCCTAATACCAATCATACCCTACCCTACCCCTAACCACAACACCAAACACTAACCCTCAGCCTAACCCCCTAACACTCTAACCCTAACACTGACCCCTAACTGTAACTTCTAATGCTAACCCTAACACCAACCCCAATTCCCAAATCCAACCCCTAACCCTAAACCCTACCCTAACCCTAACCCTAATGCTAACACCTAACCCTAACCCGAACCCCAACCCACCCACCCCTAATCCTAATCCTAACCCTATACCTAACCCAAACCCTAAAACCGACCCTGACCCCAAGCCTCACCCTAACCCATAACCCAAACCCCTAACCCCTAACCCTAACCCTAATCTCTAACCCTAACCCTAACCATACCATGCACCACATACGCATAACAAGCATTTTGCGCACCAAGTGCAACACCGGAATAGCACACGATCTGCCCACCGAGCATGACATGGACATACTGCACACAGCACACTGCATGCAACACTCGAATATAGAGCACTACATGCACCGCTCGCAATATGCGCATATTGCCTGTCCAGCAAACAGTGCACTACATGTGGATACCAGGCACCGCACACCACGCGTGAAACACGCATAATGCACCCTTCGAGGACCATGCATGACACTTGCACATAGCACGTTCCACGTACCGTGTGCTGCACATGCATACCACGCATTCCGTGCACCGTGTCCGACACACACATACCGCATGCGCCGCCCGCCACATGTTGCCCACGCATACCCCAAGCTCCGTGCACCACGTGCCACATGCGCATACGTGGGATCTGTGCACCAAGCGCTGCACACCACAGGCGACACATGCATAATGCACGCACCATGCACTGCGTGGGACAAGCACATACCGCACGCTCCATGCATTGCGTGCGATACTCACATACCACGTGATCCTCACACCATGCACCAAACACGCATAATTCCCACACCGCGCACTGTGATAGAAATGCACTTGCTGCGCACCAAGCACCACATGTGCATACCGCATACCGATCTCCGAGCGCAACACATAGTTACTGCACACTCTGCATACTGTGCATGACCACAGCATATCACGTGCTCTGTGCACCCCGTGTGACAGGCACACACAGCACAGTCTGTGTACCGTGAACATCTGTACACTGTGTGCCACACATGCATAACACACGTCCCACACACCGCATGCAACACTCACATACCACGTGATCCAGGCACCGAGTGCGACACACGCATACTGTGTGCTGCACCCTGCGGACCACACGCGCATGACACACACTCCATGCACTACGTGGGACACACACATACCATGTGATCCATGCACAGTGTGCCACATGTGCATAACTCATGCTCTGCGCCCCGTGTGCAACACACACATACATGTCATCCATGCACCAAACACTGCACACCGTGGATGACATGTGCATAATGCATGATCCATGCACTGCATGGGACATGTGCATACCGCGTGACCTGTGCACCACGTGAGACACGCACATACCACGCGATCCTCACATCATGCACCAAACACACATAAGGTGCGCACTGTGCCCCATGAACCAAACGCACTTATTGCAGACCATGCACCATGAGTGACATGTGCATACCGACAGCACAACACACCATGTGTGATGCGCGCATAACACATGCTCCGTGCACTGAGCGCGACACGTGCATACTGCATGCTGCTCTCTGCATGCAACACGCACTTACTGCACACTCCGCATACCATGTGCGACCACAACATACTATGTGCTCCATGCACCAAGTGTGATAGGCACATAATGCATGCTCAGTGCAACATACATGACACGTGCATACCACGTGATGCACGCACTGTGCACCACACACACATAACGCATGTTCTGTGCACTGTATGCAACACCCACATACCACACGATCCGTGCACCATGCCCCACAAGTGCATAACACCTTTTGCACGCACTACGTGCAACACATGCATACCACATGATCCACAAACCCAGCATGACATGTGCATAATGCACACCATACAGCATTGGCAACACGTGAATAACGTACGCCCCATGCACTGCGTGTGACACACACCTACCATGTGCTCTGTGTACTGTGTGTGACACACACCCACCACACGATCTGCACACTGTTAGTCAAACATGCATAACATGCATTCCGTGCACCACATGCAAAATGCGCATACCAGGTGATCAGGACTATAAGTGCAATAGGCACATACTGCGTGCTCAGAGCACCACGCCCATAACGCAAGCTCCGTGTACCATGCACCACCAGTCCATACCACATGCTCTGCATACCGCGAGCAAGAGGTGCATACCACATGCTCAGCCCACCATGTGTGACACATGCATATCACATGATTCGTGCACTGTGTACTGCATGCACATAATGCGTGTTTTGTGCACCATGTGCATCACGTGCATTCTTGTGATCCACCTACTGACTGCGACACATGCATACCAAGCACCAGACACTGTGGGTGACATGCACATAACGCATGCTCCATTTGCTTCGTGGGACATGCCCATACTGCATGCTCTGGCACCATGTGCGACACATGCATACCACGTGATCCATGAACCATGCACCAAACACACATAATGTGTGCAGCGTGCACTGTGAATGAAATGTGCTTGCCGCACACTGCGTACGACATGCACATACCAAATACACCACACAATAATGAGTGACACATTCTTTTTTTTTTTTTTTTTTTTTTTTTTTTTTTGTTGAGACAGAGTCTCACTTTGTTGCCCAGGCTAGAGTGAGTGCCGTGGCGTCAGCTTAGCTCACAGCAACCTCAGACTCCTCGGCTTAAGCGATCCTACTGCCTCAGCCTCCCGAGTAGCTGGGACTACAGGCATGCGCCACTATGCCCGGCTAATTTTTTCTATATAGATTTTTAGTTGTCCATATAATGTCTTTCTATTTTTAGTAGAGACGGGGTCTCGCTCAGGCTGGTCTCGAACTCCTGACCTTGAGCAATCCACCCGCCTTGGCCTCCCAGAGTGCTAGGATTACAGGCGTGAGCCACCGCGCCCGGCCGAGTGACACATTCTTAACGTGTGCTCTGTGCACCGACTGTGACATCCATATAGCACACACCACACTCCGCATGCAATACACACATACTGTGCACTCCGCATATCATGTGTGACCAGAGCATACCACATGCTCCGTGCACCATGCATAACAGGCGCATAAAGTGCACACTGCACACTGTGTGCAACAGGCACATACCACGCCATGAGTGCACCTCTCATGACCAGCTCATAATACATGTTCTACCACTGTGTGTGACATGTGCATAAAACGCAATCCGTACAATGTGCGCCAAATATGCATGATGCGCATTCCACGTACTGTGTGCTACACGTGCATACCACATGATGTGTGCACTGAGCATGACATGCGCATACCACGCACTGCACACCATGGGCAAGACGCACATCACACACAATCCATGCACTGCATGGGACACACACATACCATGCACTCTGTACACAGTATAGCCACAGGCATGCATAGAGATCTGCGCACCATGCACCAAACATGCATATGGCGAGTTCCATGCACTGCATGCCCAATGAGCATACCACGTGATCCGGGCACTCAGCGCGACAGGCACATATCGTGCGCTCAGCACACCACAAACGACACATGCATAATGTGCGCTCTGTGTAAAATAGGCAACCAGTCAATACCGTCTTCTCTGTGCACCGCACAAGACAGGCACATACCGCACACTCAGTGCACATTATGCTACATGTGCATACCACATGCACTGCACACCCTAACACCACCTCAACGCCAACCCAAACCGCTAGGCCTACCACTGACCCTGACACTTACCCTTATGCTAACACTAACACATATCCTTACCCTGACCCCAACTGAGACCCCGATCCGGAACACAACCGCTAACACCGAACCACAAAACTAACCCCAAAAGCCATCACTAACCCTAACCCTTAACCCTAAACCTAAGCCCACTCTACCCCTGACCCTAATCCTACCCTAACCCTAAACCTAGGCTTAGCCATAACCCTAACCCTAACCCTAACCCTAAACTTACCCTAACCCTAACCCTTACCCTACCCCCTACCCCAACCCTTACACTACCCTACCATAATGCTAATCCTATCCCTAACCCTAACCCTTACCCTACCCCCTACCCCAACCCTTACACTACCCTACCATAATGCTAATCCTATCCCTAACCCTAACCCTAAATGCAACCCCCAACTCCAAACACTAACCCTAAACCTAACACCCTAACATCCTAGCACACTATCCCTACCCTGACTCTAAACCTAAGCCTACCCCTACCCTTACCCCTAACCCTACTGTAACCCTAACCCTAACCCTAACACCAACCATACCCTACCCTACACTAACCCTAATCCCAACACCAACCCCAACCCCTAACCCTAACCCAAACCCTGTCCTTCACCCTAACATCTAACCCCAACCCTGGCCCTGACCCTGACCATTGCCCTGACCCTGACCCTAACTCAAATTCGAACCCCTCACTCTAAACCCTAACCCTAACCAAGCCTACCCACCCTACCCTAACCCACCCTACCCTAACCTTAACCTTCCCCATACCCGAGTCTGAAACCTAACACTAACCCCACCACCAATCCCAACTCCCCACCCTATCACTAACACTAACCCTAACCCTACCCTAAACATAACTCTCAACCCTAACCCTAACCATACCCTACCCTAGCTTAACCCTAACCCATAAACCTAAACCTAAGACTACCCCTACCCCCAACCCCAACCCTAACCCCCAAACATAACTGTAACCCTAGCCCTAAATCTACCCTTAACCTTACCCTTACCCTTACCCTAACCCTAACCCTAATACGAATGCTACCCTACTGTAACCCTAACCACAACCCTAAACACTAACCCTCAGCCTAACCCCTTAACACTCGAACCCTAACCCTAACCCCTAACCCTAACTTCTAACACTAACCTTAACACCAACCCCAATCCCCAAATGCAACCCCTAACCCTAACCATAACCCAAAACCCTAACCCTAATGCTAACACCTAAGCCTTTCCGAAACCCCAACCCACCCACACCTAACCCTAATCCTAACCCTATATCTAACTCAAACGCCAAAGCCAACCCCGACCCCGACCCTGAACCTAACCCATACCCCAAACCCCTAACCCCTAACCCTAACCCTAATCTCTATCCCTAACCCTAACCATACCATGTGCCACATGTGCATAACGAGCATTTTGTGCACCATGTGCAACACGCGAATAGCACAGGATCTGCCCACCGAGCATGACACTCACATACCGCACACAGCAAACCTCATGCAACATGTGAATATAGAGTGCTACACGCACCGCTCGCAACATGTGCATATTGCCTGTCCAGCAAACAGTGTGCTATACGCAGATAGCAGGCACCGCACACTGTGCGTGAAATGCGCATAACCCACCATTTGTGGACCACATGTGACACACACACCATGAGTTCCAAGCGCCGCGTGCTGCAGGTGCATACCATGCATTCCGTGCACCACTCCTGGCACACGCATACCACATGCGCTGCCCACCACATGCTGCCCGCGCATACCCCAAGCTCTGTGCACCACATGCCACATGGGCACACACGGGATCCATGCACCGAGCACCGCACACCACAGGCGACACATGCATAATGCACGTGCTGCGCACTGCGTGGGACAAGCACATACCACACGTTCCGTGCACTGTGTGCGAAACACACATACTACATGATCCTCGCTCCATGCACCAAACACGCATAATGCTTGCACTGAGCACCGTGAATGAAACACGCTTGCCGCGCACCATGATCTGAGCACCACACATGCATACCGCACACTGCTCTCTGAGTGCAACACACACTTACTGCACACTCTGTGTACTGTGCGAGAGCAGAGCATAATGCGTGCTATTTGCACCCCATGTGACAGGCACACACAGCGCAGTCCGTGCACTGCTAATGACATCCGCGCACCGTGTGCCACGCGTGCATAAAACATGTCCCACGCACCGAGTGCAATGCACGTTATATACTTGTGGTGCATGGTGCATGGATCATGTGGTATGCGGGTGTTGCACATGGTGTGCAAAACGTGCGTTCTGTGTGTGTGGTTCATGGCACAGGGATCACATATGCACATGTCACGCATGTTGCACTGAGCACGTGATATGTGCGTGTCACGCGTGGTGCACAGAGCATGCAGTACGCTGTGGTTGTGCTCGGTATGTGAAGTGCGCAGTAAGTACGTGTTGCACGCGGAGAGTAACGTGCAGTATGCACATGTCGCACTCGGTGCATGGAGCATGTGTTATGCACGCATCACGCATGGTGCGTGCTGCAGTTGGTATGCGCATGTCACTCACGGTGCATGGTCTGCGGTAAGTGCGTTTGGTTCATGGGGCGTGGTGCATGCTTTATGTGTGTTTGGTGCATGGTGCAAGGATCGTGTGGTATACACATGTCTCACGTGGTGCACAGGTCACGCGGTATGCGCATGTCCCACGCAGTGTGTGGATCGTGCATTATGCACGTGTCGTCCACAGTGTGCGGTGCTCGGTGCATGTATGACATGTATGCACGTGTTTTACATGGGGCACAGAACGCGAGTTATGCACATGTGGCTCACTGTGCACTGATTGCGTGGTATGCACATGTCCCACATACTGCGTGGAGTGTGTGTCATGCGTGTGTGGTCTGCAGGGTGCAGCACATGGTATGCGCGTGTCACACTCCGTGACCAGATCATGTGGTATGTCAGTGTTGCATGCGGTGCGTGGGACGTGTGTTATGTGTGTGTGGCCACGGTGCATGGATGTCGTTCACGATGCATGGACCACGCTGGTGTGCCTGTCATATGGGGTGCACAGAGCACACGGTATGCTCTGGTCGTGCACAGTACATGGAGTGTGCAGTGTGTGTTGCACTCAGAGAGTGGTGTGCGGTATGCATGTGTGGCACTTGGCGCACGGTGTACAGCAAGTGCGTTTCGTTCAGGGTGCACGGTGTGGGCATTATGCATATTTGGTGCATGGTGCAAGGATCACGTGGTGTGTGCATATCGCATGCAGTGCACAGAGAGTGCGGTATGTGCTTGTCCCACGCAGTGCACAGTGCGCGTGTTATGCGCATGTCGTCTGTGGTATGCGGTGCTTGGTGCACAGATCCTATATATGCACATGTGGCACGTGGTGCGCAGAGCTTGGGGTATGCATGGGCTGCATGTGGTGGGTGGTGCATGCAGTATGCATGTGTTGGGCACGGTGCATGGAATGCGTGGTATGCACGTGCAGCATGCGGCGCATGGAACACGTGGTGTGTGTGTCACACATGATCCTTGAAGGGTGTGTTATGCGCATTTCACGGGTGGTGTTCGGTGCCTGGTATCCAGGTGTAGCGCACTGTTTGCTGTTCAGGCAATATGTGCGTGTTGCGAGCGGTGCGTGTAGCACTCTATATTCATGTGTTGCATGCAGTGTGCTGTGTGAGGTATGTGCATGTTGTGCTCGGTGGGCGGATCGTGTGCTATTTGTGTGTTGCACACGCTGCACAAAACACTCGTTATGCACATGTGGCACACGGTATCATTAGGGTTAGGGTTAGAGATTCAGGTTAGGGTTAGGGGTTAGGGGTTTGGGTTATGGGTTAGGGTCAGGGTCGGGGTCAGGTTCGGCTTTGGGGTTTGGGTTAGGTATAGGGTTAGGATTAGGGTTAGGGGTGGTGGGTTGGCGTTCAGGTTAATGTTAGGTGTTAGCTTTAGGGTTAGGGTTAGGGGTTGGATTTGAGGATTGGGGTTGGTTTAGGGTTAGCATTAGAAGTTAGGGTTAGGGGTTACAGTAGGGTTAGGGTTAGGGTGTTAGCAGGTTAGGCTGAGGGTTAGGGTTTGGGGTTAGGGTAGGGTAGGGTTGGTATTAAGGTTAGGGTTCGGGTAAGGGTAAGGATAAGGGTAGGTTTAGAGCTAGGGTTACAGTTATGTTCGGGGGTTAGGGTTGGGGTTGGGGTATGGGTAGTCTTATGTTTAGGTTTATGGGTTAGGGTTAAGGCAGGGTAGGGTAGGGTTTGGTTAGTGTTAGGGGTGAGGGTTATGCTTAGGGTAGGGTTAGGGTTAGTGGTAGTGATAGGGTGAGGGTTGGGGTTGGTGATGGTGTTAGTGTTAGGTTTTGAGTTTGAGTAAGGGTAAGGGTAAGGTTAGGGTAGGGTTATGGTTAGTGTAGGGTGGGTTAGGGTAGGGTGGGTATGCTTGGTTAGGGTTAGAGGTTAGGGTGAGGGGGTCGGATTTGAGGTTAGGGTCAGGGTCAAGGCAAGAGTCAGGGTTGGGGTTGGGCTTGGATTTAGATGTTAGAGTGAAGGGCAGGTTAGGGTTAGGGTTAGGGGTTGGGGTTCGTGTTAGTGTTAGTGTTAAGGGTTAGTGTTACTGTTACAGTTTGGGATTAGGGTTAGGGTTAGTGTTGGTGTTGGGATTGGGTTTAGGGCTAGGGGTTGGGGTTAGGGTTAGTGTAGGGTAGGGTAGGGTTGGTGTTAGGGTTAGGGTTTGGGTTACGGTAGGATTAGGGGTGGGGTAGGGGTAGGGTTATGGTTGGATTTAGAGTCATGGTAGGGTCAGGGTGTTAGGGTGTTAGGGTTAGGGTTAGTGGTTGGAGTTGGGGTTGCGGTTAGGGTTAGGGATAGGGTTAGCGTTAGGGTAGGGTAGTGTAAGGGTAGGGGTAGGGGTAGAGTAAGGGTTAGGATTAGGGTATGGTTAGGGTTAGGGGTTAGTGTTAGGGTTGGGATTGAGGTTGGGTTTAAGGTTAGGGTTTCATACGTTTAGGGTTGCATTGGGGTTAGGATTAGGGTTAGGGTTATGGCTAGGGTGAGGTTTAGGTTTAGGGTAGGCTTAGTGTCGGGGTAGGGTAGGGTTAGGTTTAGTGTTGGGGTTTGGGGTTAGTTTTGCGGTTTGGTGTTAGCGGTTGTGTTCCGGGTTGAGGTTGCGGTTGGGTTCAGGCTACGTGCATATGTTATGGTTAGGGTAAGGGTAAGTTTCAGGGTCAGTGGTAGGCCTAGCGGTTGTGATTGGCACTGGGGTTGGTGTTAGGGTGTGCAGAGCGTGTCCTATGTCCATGTAGCGTGAGGTGCGCTGAGCGTCCGGTATGTGCCTTTCATGAGCGCTGCACAGAGCAGGTGGTATGGTCCGGTTGCCTATTTTACATGGAGCTCACGTTATGTGCATGTCGTGTGTGGTGTGCCGAGTGCACGGTATGTGCTTGTCGTGCTCAGTGCCCGGATCATGTGGTATGTGCATTTGGCATGCGGTGCATGAACGTGCCATATGCATGTTTGGCACATGGTGCACGGATCATGTGGTATGTGCCTGTGTCACACAGTGCGCGGAATGCATGTTATGCCCATGTCCCACGCAGTACGTGGATCATGCATGATGTGTGTGTTGCCCATGGTGTGTGGTGCGTGGTTTGCACATGTCATGCTCAGTGCACACATCATGTTGTCTACACTTGTTGCACATGGTACGCGGGAGGCGTGTCATGTGTGTTTGGTGCATGGGGTATGGATCGCATTTTATGCACATGTCACGCACGGTGGCAGAACGTGCATTATGAGCTGGTCATGAGAGGTCTGTGCACGGCTTGGTATGGCCTGTTGTGCACTGTGAGCTGTGTGCATGTTTTGTGCCTGCTGTGCATGGTGCGCGGAGCATGCGGTATGCTCAGGTCGTCCATGATATGCAGAGTACACAGTATGTGCGTGTTGAGTGCGGAGTGTGGTGTGTGCTATACGTGTGTCATGGTCGGTGTGCAGAGCGCGTGTTAAGCGTGTGTCCCACATCGTTGTGTAGTGCAGTTGGTATGTGCATGTCATACGCAGTGCGTGGTGCACGGCAAGCACGTTTTGTTCACAGTGTACACTGCACAGGTTATGCGTGTTTGGTGCATGGTTCGCAGATCAGGTGGTATGTGCGTGTCGCACGCGGTGCAAGAGCATGTGGTATGGGCGTGTTCCATGAAGAAAATGGAGCATGCATTATGCGCATGTCGCCCATGGTGTGATGTGTGTGGTATGTGCATGTCACGCTCGGTGGGTGGATCACATGTATGTGCGTGTTGCACACAGTGCACACAATGTTCATTAAGAGTGTGCGCCATATGGTGCGTGGATCGTGTGATATGCATTTGTCGCACATGGTGGTCTGAGCCCACGGTATGCGCTTTTTGCTCGCAGTTCGTGGAGCACGTCGTATGGCCCGGTGGCACACGGTACACGGAGCATGCATTATGGGTGTGTTGCTCATGGTGCACCGAGCACACGGTATGTGCCTATCGCACTTGTAGTCCTGATCACCTGGTATGTTCATTTTGCATGCGGTGCACAGAATGTACATTATGCATGTTTGGTGAACAGTATGCAGATTGCGTGGTAGGCATGTGTCACACACAGTGCACAGAGAACATGGTAGGTTCATGTCCCACACAGTGCATGGGGCGTACGCTATTCACGTGCTGCCCACGCTGTATGGTGCGTGTTATGTGCGTGTCGTGCTCGGCTCATGGATCACGTGGTATGCACATGTTGCATGCGGTGCATGCAATGTGTGTTATGTACTTGTGGCACACAGTGCATGGATTGTGTGGTTTGTGGGTGTTGCACATGGTGTATGGAACGTGTGTTATGTGTGTGTGGTGCACAGTACGTGGATCACGTGGTATGCACGTGTCACACGTGTTGTGCTGAGCATGTGATATGTGCCTGTTGTGCGTGGTGCACAGACCACGTGGTATGCTATGGTCACGCATGATACACGCAGTGTGCATTAAGTGCGTGTTGCACACGGAGAGCAGCATGCTGTATGCACATGTCGCTTTCGGTGCATGGAGCATGCATTATGCACACATTATGCATGGTGCGTGGTGCAGTCAGTATGCGCATGTCATTCACAGTACATGGTCTGCGGTAAGTCCATTTGGTTCATGGGGCTCAGTGTGCACCTTATGTGTGTTTGGTGCATGGTGCGAGGATCATGTGGTATGTGCATGTCTCATGTAGTGCACGGGTCATGCGGTATGCGCATGTCCCACGCAGTGCTCAGATCATGCATTATGCACGTGTTGTCCACAGTGTGCAGTGCTCAGTGTGCAGATGATGTGGATGCACGTGTTGCACATGGGATGCAGAATGTGAGTTATGCACACATGGCACACTGTGCACGGATCACGTGATATGCGCATGTCCTACGTAGTGTGTGGAGTGTGTGTCATGCATGTGTCATCTGCAGGGTGTGGCACACAGTATGCGCATGCCACATGCCATGCCCGGATCACGTGGTATGTGCATATTGCACACAGTGCGTGGGACGTGTGTTATGCATGTGTGGCACATGGTGCATGGATGTTGTTCACGGTGCACAGACCATGCTGTGTGTGCCTGTCACATGGGGTCCACAGAGCATGTGGTATGCTCTGGTCACGCACAGTAAGCGGAGTGTGCAGTAAGTGTGTGTTGCGCTCGGACAGTGGTGTGCAGTATGCACGTGTGGTGCTCGGTGCATGGTGTGTGGCAAGCGCGTTTCATTCACGCTGCATGGTGTGGGCATTATGCATGTTTGGTGCATGGTGCGAGGATCATGTGGTATGTGTGTATCTCACGCAGTGCGCGGAGTTGCGATATGTACCTGTCCCATGAAGTGCACGGTGCGTGCATTATTCACGTGTCACCTGTGGTGTGCGATGCTCGGTGCACAGATCCCGTGTATTCGCACGTGGCATGTGCTGCACGGAGCTTGGGGTATGCGTGGGCAGCACGTGGTGGGTGGCGCATGCGGTATGCGTGTGTTAGGCGCGGTGCATGGAATGTGTGGTATGCACGCACAGCATGCAGCGCGTGGAACGCGTGCTGTGCATGTGTCACACTTGGTCTTTGAAGGGTGCATTATGCATGTTTCACATGTGGTGTGCGGTGCCTGGTATCTGCATGTAGCGCACTGTTTGCTGGACAGGCGATATGCACATGTTGCAAGCAGTGTGTGTAGTGCTCTGTATTTGCATGTTGCATGTGGTGTGCTGTGTGTGGTATGTGCGTTTTGTGCTCAGTGGGAGGATTGTGTGCTAATCATGTATTGCACGCGGTGCGCAAAATGCTTGTTATGCACATGTGGCACACGGCATGGTTAGGGTTAGGGTTAGAGATTAGGGTTAGGGTTAGGGTTAGGGGTTTGGGTTATGGGTTAGGGTGAGGGTCGGTTTTCGGGTTTGGGTTAGGTATAGGGTTAGGATTAGGATTAGGGGTGGGTGGGTTGGGGTTCGGGTTAGGGTTAGGTGTTAGATTAGGGTTAGGGTTAGGGTAGGGTTTAGGGTTAGGGGTTGGATTTGGGAATTGGGGTTGGTGTTAGGGTTAGCGTTAAAAGTTACGGTTAGGGGTGAGTGTTAGGGTTAGGGTGTTAGGGGGTTAGGCTGAGGGTTAGTGTTTGGTGTTGTGGTTAGGGTTAGGGTTGGAGTAAGGGTAAGGATAGGGTAGGTTCAGGGCTAGGGTTACAGTTATGTTTGGAGGTTAGAGTGGGGTTGGGGTAAGGGTAGTCTTAGGTTAAGTTTTATGGTTTAGGGTTAAGGTAGGGTAGGGTAGGGTTGGGTTAGGGTTAGGGTTGAGGGTTATGTTTAGGGTAGGGTTAGGGTTAGCGGTAGTGATAGGATGGAGGTTGGGGTCGGTGGTGGTGTTAGTGTTAGGTTTCGGGTTTGGGTAAGGGTAAGTTTAAGGTTAGGGTAGGGTTAGGGTTAGGGTTAGTGTAGGGTAAGTTAGGGTAGGGTGTGTATGCTTGGTTAGGGTTAGAGGTTAGGGTGAGGGGTTCGGGTTTGGGGTTAGGGTCAGGGTCAAGGCAAGGGTGAGGGTCGAGGTTGGGCTTGGATTTAGATGTTAGAGTGAAGGACAGGGTTAGGGTTAGGGGTTGGGGTTCGTGTTAGTGTTAGTGTTAAGGGTTAGTGTTATTGTTACAGTTTGGGATTAGGGTTAGGGTTAGTGTTGGTGTTGGGGTTGGGTTTAAGGTTAGGGTTTGGGGTTAGGGTTAGTGTAGGGTAGGGCAGGGTTGGTGTTAGGGTTAGGGTTAGGGTTATGGTAGGGTTAGGGGTAGGGTTAGAGGTAGGTTTAGGTTTAGGTTTAGAGTCAGGGTAGGGGCAGGATGTTAAGGTGTTAGGGTTAGGGTAGTGGTTGGAGTTGGGATTGCCTTTAGGGTTAGGGTTAGGGATAGGGTTACCGTTAGGGTAGGGTAGTGTAACAGTAGGGTAGGGGTAGGGTAAAGGTTAGGGTTAGGGTAGTTTTAGGGTTAGGGTTTAGTGTTAGGGTTTGTGTTGATTTTGGGATTAGGGTTAGTGTTGGGTAAGGGGAGGGTTGCGTTATGGTTAGGGTTAGATTTAGGGTTATGGCTAGGTCTAGGTTTAGGGTTAGGGTAGGATTAGGGTCGGAGGTAGAGTAGGATTAGGTTTCGGTTTAAAGGTTAGTGTTTCGCCTAATTATACAGAGTTACAGATATGCCACCTATATTTCTGCAGACAAGATATGATTTCAGAAGTCAAATAAGGCTTTTCCTTACAGAAAAAAATAAATGTGTTAGTACAAAATCTGCCTCGTCTCAGGAGGGCATCTCATTGGTCAGTAATAGCTGCACTTCAAAGAGACAGCTGTAAACTGGGCCTATGGTTCTCACCTGTTTTGAAAGACAAGGCAGGCCTCTCCCTTAGAACCAAAAGTTTGCCGGAGCTGACAGGTGTAGACCCCCAGAGATGAGAGTTGATGAGATAGATATACTAATGCCCAAGCCGGGCCCAGGCAGGAACCATGCAGTTAAAGTAATTAACACAAAGCACAGCCCATGTTGACTTCTGGGATCATCTCTGTCTCCAAAGACACAATCACTGGAGCCAAGATGTCTCTGTTTTTTGCAAAAGTAATAGCCCTATCATAAAACTTAGAAGTTTGCCCCAAGAAGGTTTTATAACTCATTGTTCCCCTAGTTAGAGTTAGTTAAAGGATTTGTAGTAGCCTTTTAGGAGACTTTGACCCTAAAGCAAACTGCCTGTTAGTATGTAAATCCCATTACCCTTGGCAATGGGAGCCTGTATCTACCCTATAAAATACCTGTGTGGTGTTTCAGTCAGGGATATATTTTATGCGGGAAGAAATATATCCATCGGGATACTCTCTTTTTATATATTTTCATAAACCTTTACTTTATAAACTATATCTTTGGCTGTGTGTATTACTATCATTATTTTACTTTTATTTCTGTTTCCTACTATTTTTTCATCCTTTGTGATGACCACTGCCTGAGAGACCTAATCGGAAGAAAAAAACCTCCTTGCAGGGAGCATAGCTAACTCCCCGCAGGTTAGGGTTAGTGTTGGGGTTTGTGGTTAGTTTTGCGGGTTGGTGTTAGTGGTTGTGTTCTGGTTCAGGGTCGCGGTTGGGGTCAGGGTAAGGTAAGGGTAAGTGTCAGGGTCAGTGGTAGGCCTAGCGGTTGGGGTTGGCGTTAGGGTTGGTGTTAGGGTGTGCAGAGCGTGTTGTATGCACATGTAGCATGAGGTGCGCTGAGCATGTGGTATGTACCTGTCATGTGCAGTGCACAAAGCAGGTGGTATGGTCTGGTTGCCTATTTTACACGGAGTGTGCATTATGCACGTGTCATGTGTGGTGTGCCGAGCATGTGGTATGTGCCTGTCACCCTCAGTGCGTGGATCATGTGGTATGCACATTTGGAATGCAGTGCACGGAACGTGCCATATGCATGTTTGGCGCATGGTGCATGGATCGCATGGTATGCGCCTGTGGCACACTGTGTGTGGAGTGCACGGTATGCGCGTGTCCCACGCAGTACATGGATTGTGCGTGATGTGTGTGTTGCCCACGGTGTGCGGTGCATGGTTGCGCATGTCATGCTCAGTGCATGCATCATGTGGTATGCACATGTAGCACATGTTATGCAGAATGCGCATCATGTGTGTTTGGCTCACGGTGTATGGATCACATTTTATGCACATGTCACGTATGGTGATGCAACCTGCATTAAGAGCCAGTCACGTGAGGTGCATGCACGGCGTGGTATGCACCTGTTGTGCATGGTGCACGGATAATGCAGTATGCTCCAGTCGCGCATGATATGCGTAGTGCACAGTATGTGCATGTTGCATGCGGAGTGTGGTGTGCGCTATATGCATGTCATGTTCGGTGCACGGAGCGTGTGTTAAGTGTGTGTCACGCATCATCTGGTGCAGTCAGTATGTGCATGTCGTACGCAGTGCACGGTGCGCGGCAATCACATTTCATTCATGGAGCGCGCTGCACACATTATGCATGTTTGGTGCATGGTTTGCAGATCACGTGGTATGAACATGTCACACGCAGTGCCAGAGTGTGCGATATGGGTGTGTACCATGAAGCAAATGGAACATGTGTTATGCGCATGTTGCCCACTGTGTGCAGTGCACAGTATGCACGTGTCACGCTCAGTGGGCAAATCACATGTATGTGTGTGTTGCACATGGTGCACAGAATGCACGTTATGAGCATGTGGCACACAGTGCATGGTTCGTGTGATACGTGTGTGTTGCACGTGGTGGACTGAGCATGCAGTATGCGCCTCTTGATCGCAGTGTGCAGAGCACGTGGTATGGACCAGTGGTGCACGGTACACGGAGCATGCATTATGGGCGTTTCATGCGTGGTGCACCGAGCACGTGGTATGTGCCTATCGCGCTTGTAGTCCTGACCACCTGGTATGCGCATTTTGCATGCAGTGCACGGAATGCACGTTATGCATGTTTGGCAAACAGTGTGTGGATCGTGTGGTAGGCGGGTGTCACACACAGTGCACAGAGCACATGGTAGGTGCGTGTCCCACACAGTGCATGGGTCATACATTATTCACGTGTTGCCCACGCTGTATAGTGTGTGTTACCCGCATGTCGTGTTCGGTTTGCAGATCATATAGTATGCACGTGTTGCACGCAGTGTGTGGATTGTGCATGATGTGTGTGTTGCCCACAGTGTGCGGTGCGTGGTTTGCACATGTCATGTTCAGTGTATCATGTGGTATGCCCATGTAGCACAAGGTATGCAGAATGCACATCATGCATGTTTGGTGCACGGGGTATGGATCGCATTTTATGCACATGTCACGCACAGTGATGGAACATGCATTAAGAGTGAGTCACGCGAGGTGTGCGCACGGCATGGTATGTGCCTGTTGTGCACGGTGCACAGTGTGCACATTATGCACCTTTTGTGCACGGTGCATGGAGCATGCAGTATGATCTGGTTGTGCATGATATGTGGAGTGCACAGTATGTGCATGTTGTGTGTGGAGTGTGGTGTGCGCTATACGGTGTCACGGTTGGTGCGCAGAGCGTGCGTTAAGCATGTGTCGTGCATCATTGTCTGGTGCAGTCAGTATGTGCATGTCGTATGCAGTGCGCCGTGCGTCGCAATCACATTTCGTTCACGGTGCGCGCTGCACATGTTATGCGTGTTTGGTGCATGGTTTGCAGAAAACGTGGTATGCGCATGTCACACGTGGTGCCAGAGCGTGCGGTATGGGTTTGTCCCACGAAGCAAATGGAACACGCATTATGTACATGTCGCCCACTGTGTGCGGTGTGCAGTATGCACGTGTCATGCTCGGTGGGCAGATCACATGTATGTGCGTGTTGCACAAGGCACACAGAATGCGCATTATGAGTGTGTGGCACATGGTGCACAGTTTGTGTGACATGCGTGTGTCGCACATGGTGGACTGAGCGCACGGTATGCGCCTCTTGATCGCAGTGCGTGGAGCACATGGTATGAACCAGTGGTGCATGGTACGTGGAGCGTGCATTATGGGCATGTCACGCTTGGTGCACCGAGTGTGTGGTATGTGCCTATCATGCTTGTAGTCCTAATCACCTGATATGCACATTTTGCACACAGTTCACGGAATGCACGTTATGCATGTTTGGCAAACAGTGTGTGGATCATGTGGTAGGCGGGTGTCACACACAGTGCACAGAGCACATGGTAGGTGCGTGTCCCATGCCATGCATGGAGCGTACATTATTCATGTTTTGTCCATGCTGTATGGTGCGCATTATGCGCATGTCATGCTCGGTTCACAGATCATGTGGTATGCGCATGTTGCACGCATTGTGTGCAATGTGCGTTATGTGCTTGTGGCACACAGTGCACGGGTCACGTGCTTTGTGTGTGTGGCACATGGTGCATGGATGTCATTTGCGGTGCATGGACCGTGCTGTGTGTGCCTGTCACACGGGGCGTACAGAGCACGCGGTATGCTCTGGTCCCACACAGTACATGGAGTGTGGTGTGTGTGTTACGCTTGGAGAGTGGTGTGCAGTATGCACATCTGGGGCTCGGTGCATGGTGCGTGGCAAGCACTTTTCGCTCACGGTGCGTGGGGTGGGCATTATGCGTGTTTGGTGCATGGTGTGAGGATCATGTGGTATATGCGTATCACACGCAGTGCGCAGAGCATGCAGTATGCGCTTGTCCCACACAGTGCACGGTGCATGGGTAATGCAGGTGTCACCTGTGGTGTGCGGCGCTCGGTGCACGGATCCCGTGTATGCGCATGTGTCACGTGGTGCGCGGAGCTTGGGGTATGTGCAGGCAGCACGTGGTGGGCGGTGCATGGGGTATGCATGTGTCGGGCATGGTGCACAGAATGCGTGGTATGCACCTGCAACACGCAGCACATGGAACATGCGGTGTGCGTGTGTAACATGTGGTCCTCGAAGGGTGCATTATGTGCATTTCACACGTGGTGTGTGGTGCCTGGTATCCACGTGTAGCACACTGTTTCCTGGACAGGTGATATGCACATGTTGTGAGTGGTGCATGTAGCACTCTATATTCACGTGTTGCATGTGGTGTGCTGTGTGTGGTATGTGTGTGTCACGGTCGGTGTGCGGAGAGTGTGCTATTCGCGTGTTGCACGCACTGTGCAAAACACTCGTTATGCACATGTGGCATACGGTATGGTTAGGGTTAGGGTTAGGGTTGGAGATTAGGGTTAGGGTTAATGGTTAGGGGTTTGGGTTATGGATTAGGGTCAGGGTCGGGGTCGGGGTCGGCTTTGGGGTTTGGGTTAGGTATAGGGTTAGGATTAGGGTTAGGTGTTAGCGTTAGGGTTAGGGTTTCGGATTAGGGTTAGGGTTAGTGGTGGGATTTTGGGATTGGGGTTGGTGTTAGGGTTAGCGTTAGAAGTTAGGGTTAGGGGTTAGGGTTAGGGTTAGAGTGTGGATTTGGCTGAGGGTTAGGGTTTGAGGTTGAAGTTAGGGTTAGGGTAGGGTAGGGTTGGTATTAGGGTTAGGGTTAGGGTAAGGGTAAGGGTAAGGGTAGGTTTAGGGCTAGGGTTACAGTTATGTTTGGGGGTTAGGGTTGGGGTTAGGGTAGTCTTAGGTTTAGGTTTATGCCTTAGGGTTAAGGTAGTACCCCTAGGGTTAGGGTTGGGTAAGGGTTAGGGGTGAGGATTATGTTTAGGGTAGGGTTAGAGTTAGCGGTAGCAATAGGGTGGGGGTTGTGGTTGGTGGTGGGGTTAGTGTTAGGTTTCAGGTTCGGGTAAGGATAATGTTAAGTTTAGGGTAGGGTTAGGGTTAGGGTAGTGTGTGTTAGGGTAGGGTGGTTAGGCTTGGTTAGGGTTAGGGGTTAGGGTGAGGGGTTCGGGTTTGGCGTTAGGGTCAGGGTCAGGGCAAGAATCAGGGTTTGGATCTGGGTTGGAGTCAGGGTAAGGGTATGTGTTAGGGTGAGCGTAATGGTGTCAGGGTTGGTGGTAAGCCTAGCAGTTGGGGTTGGCGTTGGGGTTGGTGTTAGGGTTTGTGGAGCATGTGGTATCTGCATATAGTGTGAGGTGCGCTGAACGTGCGGTATGTGCCTGTCATGCTCGGTGCACAAGCAGGCGGTATGGTCCGGTTGCGTATTACACACGGAGTGCACATTATGCGCGTGTCATGTGTGGTGTCCTGAGCATGTGGTATGTGTCTATCGTGCTTTGTGTGCGCATCACCTGGTATGCTTATTTGGCATGTGGTGCACGGAATGCACCATATGCATGTTTGGTGCATGGTGCGTGGATTGCATGGTATGAGCCTGTGGCGCACCGTGCACAGAGCACACAGTATGCGCGGGTCCCACGCAGTGCATGCGTGATGTGTGTGCTGCCCATGGTGTGCGGTGTGTGGTATGCACATGTCATGCTGAGTGCACGCATCATGTGGTATGCAAGTGTAGCACCTGGTACGTGGGATGCGCATCATGCTTGTTTGGTGCACCGGGTACGGATCACGTTTTATGCACATGTCACACGTGGTGCACAGAGCATGCAGTATGGGTGCATCCCATGCAGTGCGTGGAGGGTGTGTTTTGCACGTGTTGCCCATGGTGTGCGGTTCTCAGTGCATGGAGCATGTGCTATGCGCATGTTGCATGTGGGGCGTGGGACATACGTGATGCGCATGTGGCACAAGGTGTGTGGATCATTTGGTATGTTCA
Source organism: Eulemur rufifrons (assembly GCF_041146395.1). Taxonomy (NCBI): domain Eukaryota; kingdom Metazoa; phylum Chordata; class Mammalia; order Primates; family Lemuridae; genus Eulemur; species Eulemur rufifrons. The sequence goes on along the minus strand of NC_091000.1, from coordinate 72,502,472 downwards.
TGTCATGTATCGTGCGTGGTGCAGTCATTATGCACATGTCGCATGGGGTGCACAGAGCATGCACTATGGGCATGTCCCATGCAGTGCACGGAGGGTGAATTATGCATGTTTCACCATGGTGGGCGGTACTCGGTGTGCAGATTGCATGTATGCACCTGTTGCCTACGGTGCACAGAACACATGTTATGCGTGTGTGGCTCACGGTGCGTGGATTGTGTCATATGCGTCTGTTGCATGTGGTGGGCTAAGCGCATGGACTGTGCCTGTTGCTCGCAGTGCACGGAGTACGTGGCATGGAGTGGTGGCGCCGGGTATACGGAGTGTGCATTATGGGCATGTGGTGCATGGTGCCCAGAGCACGTGGTATGTGCCTATCATGCTCAGAGTCCTGATCGCCTAGTATGCGCATTTTGCACGTGGTTCACAGAATGCACGTTATGCATGTTTGATGAACAGTGCGTGGATCACGTGGTAGGCGCGTGTCACACACAGTGCACAGAACATGCAGTATGTGCCTGTCCCATGCAGTGCATGGGGCGTGCATTATTGACGTCGTGCCCACGGTGTATGGTGCGGCACAATGGCATTCTGGCATGGCACCAGCCGCAGCGTGATTGAGCAAGAAGGTAGGGGGGAGAGGCAGCGAAAAAAAAGTCAAACCTTTGGCCACGTAGTGAGGAAGGGAGAGACGGGGAGTTGAGAAGTCTGCAAATGCAGAACCCTCTGGTCGTGACCCCCTCCATAGCGTTGACGAGGCCGGCCCCACAGAGACTAAGTGTGAAGGGGACATCTTGTCAGCCCCGTGCACCATGGTGTCTACGCACCACACTGGCAGAGGCACGAGCGTGTGAGCATGTGAGAGAGCGGTCGGAGGGTGGGAGGAAAAAATAAAGTCCCACCTTCAACCACGTAGTGAGGAAGGGAGGGAGAGGGAGTCGAGAGGCCCGCAACCACAGAGCCCTCTGGCAGTGACCCTCTCCATAACGTCCACCAGGCCGGCCCCGCAGAGACTGTGACATCACACTCACGCCCTCACCTTACACTTGCACTCATGCCCACTCAACTCACTCTGACACTCAGTCACACTTGCACTCACGCTCACTCATGTCCCACTCATGCCCAGTCACACTCGCACCTATGCCCACTCACACTTGTACTCACACTCACCTCCCACTCACGCCCACTCACCTAATACACTGACTCACACTCACAACTCACACTCACACTCACACTCACTCACCTCCTTTTCACGCCCAATCACACTTGCAATAATGCCCACTCACACTCGCACTCATGCCCACTCACCTCCCACTCACGCCCACTCACACTCACACTAATGCCCATTCACACTCGGACTCACGCTCTCACCTCACACTCACAGCCACTAACCTCACACTCACGCCCTCACCTCACACTCGCACTCATGCCCACTCACCTCCCACTCACAACAACTGACAATGGCAATCACTCTCACTGACCTCCCACTCACGCCCACTCAAACTCCCACTCACACCCACTCACACTAGCAATCACGCTCACTGACCTCCCACTCATGCCCACTCACACTTGCACTCATGCCCACTGACCTCTGACTGATGCCCACACACACAGAGTCACGCCCACTCACACTCAGACTCACGTTCTCACCTCACACTCATGGCCACACATTTCACACTCATGCCCTCAACTAACACTCGTTCTCATGCCCACTAACCACCCACTAACGCCCACTCACACTCGCACTCATGCCTTCACCTCACACTTGAACTCACGCTCACTCACCTCCCACTCATGCCCACTCACACTCTCACTCACACCCACTCACCTAGCACTCCTTCCCACTCACAATCACACTCATGCTACTCCAACCAACTCACGCCCACTCACCTCGACTCACACCCACTCACCTCCCACACACGCCCACTCATATTTGCACTCATGCCCACTCACCTCGCACTCATGCCCACTCACCCTGCCTCACGCCCACTCACTCTCACACTCACGCTATAACCTCACTCTCATGCCCTGTCACACTCACACTTATGGCCTCACCTAACACTTGCACTCACACCCACTCACCTTGCACACATTCCCACTCACACTCGCATTCACTCTGACTCACCTCCCACTCATGCCCAGCCAAACTCGCACTCATGCCCATGGACCTCACACACCGACTCACCTGCCACTCATGCCCACTCACACTCACACTGATGCCCACTCACATTCGCACTCTCACTAACTCACCTCCCACTGACGCTCACTCACTCTCACACTAATGCCCACTTAAACTCACACTCACTCACACTCACCTCCCACTCACATCCACTGACACTCGCATTTACCTCCCACTCAAGCCATCTCACACTCACACTAATGCCCACTCACACTCGGACTCACGCTCTCACCTCATAATCACAGCCACTCACCTCACACTAACACACATTCACACTTGCACTCATGTCCACTCACCTCCCACTCATGCCCAATCACACTTGCACTCATGCTCTAACCTCACACTAATGCCTTCTGACACTCACACTCACACCCTCACCTGACATGCGCACTCATGCCCACTCACCTCACACTAATGCCAACTCACACTCGTACTCAAGCCCACTCATGCCCACTCACCTCGCACTCACGCTCTCACCTCACACTGACACCCACTATCCTCCCGCTAGCACCCATTAACACTCACACTCACGCCCACTCACCTCTCACTCATGCCCACTCACTTCACACTCACACTCTCTCTTCACACTTACACCCACTATCTTCCCACTAATGCCCACTGACACTTGCACTCACGCCCACTCACCTTCTACTCATGGCCACTCACCCTCAGACTCACACTCTCACCTCACACTCACGGCCACTCATCTCACACTCACGCCATCACCCCACACTCGCACTCACACCCACTCACCTCCCACTAATGCCCCCATTCACACTTGCACTCATGCCCAATAACCTCCCACTCAAGCCGACTCACACTAACACTAACGCCCACTCACACTCGGACTCACGCTCTCACCTAACACTCACGGCCACTCTCCTCGCACTCATGCCCTAACCTCAAACTCGCACTAATACACACTCACCTCCCACTTGCGCCCACTCACACCCACAATAACACCCACTCACAGACTCACGCTCTGACCTCACATGGCCACTCACCTAACACTAATGCACACTGACACACGCACTCATGCTCACTCACCTCACCATCACATCCACTCACCTTGCACTCATGCCGACTCACACTCGCACTCACACTGACTCACCTCCCACTCTCACCCACTCACACTCAGACTGACACCCACTCACACTGGCACTCACGCCCACTCACCTTGCTCTAATGCCCACTCACCTCCCACTCACACCCTCTCACACTCTCACTCACGCCCACTTACACTCGGTCTCAGGCCCATTCACACCCGCACTCAGGACCTCACCTCACAGTCACACCCACTCACCTCCCACTCATGCCCACTCACACTCACACTAACGCCCACTCTCACTCAGACTCACGCTCTCACCTCCCACTCACACCCACTCACCTCGGACTCATGTCCACTCACACTCCCTCTCACCCCACTCACACCCTCTCAATCCCACTCATCTTACACTCACTACTACTCACATCGCACTCACACCCTCTCACCTCCCACTGATGCCCACTCACACTTGCACTAACACTCACTCACACTCGCACTCACGCTCATTCACCTACCACTCACATCTCACGCACTCTCACCTCCCTCTGATGCCCACTCACATTCGCATTCATGCTGACTCACCCTCACACTTACACTCACACAACTCAAACCCACTCACCCAGTCACCTCACTCTCATGCCCACTGACACCGCACTCACGCCCGCTCACCTCCCACTCATGCCCACTCACACTCACACTCATGCCCACTCACACTTGTACTCATGCTGACTCACCTCCCACTCATGCCCACTCAGCTCTCTCTCATGCCCACTCACACTTGCACTCACACCTGCTCACCCCCCACTCACGCCCATTCAGAATCGCACTCACACCCACTCACACTCGCATTGATGCCCACTCACATTGTACTCATGCTACTCACACTCACTCATGCCCACTGACCACACACTCATGCCCACTCACATTGCACTCATGCCCGCTCACCCCACACTCACGCTCACTCACACTCACGCCCACTCAGACTCAGATTGAAGCCCACTCACCTTGCACTCATGACTGCTTACCTCCCACACATGCCCTCTCACACTCTAACTCATGGTCACTAACACTCAGACTCATGCCCACTCACCTCTCACTCACGCCCACTCATGCCCACTCACGCCCAGTCACCTCTCACTCACGCCCACTCCCACTCGCACACACGCACGCTCACCTCCCTCTCACAACCACTCACACACACACAAATGCCCACTCACACTCCAACTCATGCTCTCACCTCACACTCACGGCCACTCACCTCACACTCATGCCCTCTCCTCCCACTCGCCCTCATGCCCACTCACCTCCCACTATTGCCCAGTCACACTCTCACTCACACTCACTCACCTCCCACTCACACCTACTCACACTCGCTCTCACGCTCTAACCTGACACAAAGCCACTCACGACCCACTCACACCCACTCACCCTCACACTGATGCCTACTCACACTTGCACTGATGCTCAGATACCACCCACTCACCCCTATGCACACTCACACTCTTCCCTCACACTCACGTCCCCTCACCTCCCACTCATATGCACTCACTCTTGCCCTCATGCTCACTCACCCTCTCTCAAGCCCACCGACACACTAATGCACATGATCACTCGCACTAATGTGCACTCACCTCCCACTAATGCCCACTCACACTCACAGTATTGCCCACTCACACTCAGACTCACGCTCTCACCTCACACTCATGCCCTCTTCTCCCACTCGCACTCATGCCCACTCACCTCCCACTTTTGCCCACTTACACTCACACTCTCACTCACCTCCCACTCACACCCACTCACACTCGCACTCACACTCTAACCTGACACAAAGCCACTCATGACCCACTCACACCCACTCACCGTTACACTAATGCCCACTCACAATTGCACTGACGCTCAGACACCTCTGACTCACGCCCATGTGCACTCACACTCTTACCTCACACTCACGTCCACTCACCTCCCACTCACACCCACTCACACTCTTACGCCCACTCACACTCACACCCACTCACCTCACACTCACACCCACTCACACTCACACCCACTCACACTCACACTCACGCATTCACCACACAATGAGGCCCACTCACATCCCACTCATGCCGACTCACATTTGCACTCACTCTCTAATCTCACACTAGCGCCCTCTTTCCCTTGCACTCATGCCCTCACCTGACACTCACACTTACGCCCACTCACCTTGCACTCATGCCCACTCGCACTCGTGCTCACACTGACTCAACTCTCACTGCCACCCACTCACACTGGCACTCATGCCCACTCACCTCGCACTCATGCCCACTCACCTCGCTCTCATGCCCATTCACACTCACACTCACACTCTCACCTCACACTCACACACAATTACCTCCCACGAATGCCCGGAACACTCACACTCATGCCCACTCCCCTCCCACTAATGCCCACTCAACTGGTACTCATGCTCACTGATGTCCCATTCATTCCCACTCACCCTCTCCCTCACGCTCACTCAACTCGCAGTCACTCCCACTCACATCACACTCAGGACCTCTCACCTCCCACTCATGCCCACTCAAATTCACACTCAGGCTGACTCACACTCGAACTCACACTCACTCACCTCCCACTCACGCCCACTCACCACCCACTCATGCCAGCTCACCTCGCACTCTTGCCCACTCACACTCACGCTTATGCAACTCAAACCTGCTGATGCCCACTCACCTCTCACTCATGCCCAATCACATCACACTCATGCCCAATCACATTACACTCACGCCTGCTCACCACCAACTCATGCCAACTCACACTCACACTCACGGAATTCAAACACACTCACGCCCACTCACACTTGGACTCATGCTCACTTACCTCCCACTCAGGCCCACTGACAATTGCACTCATGCCCAGTCACCTCCCACTCACACCCTCTCACACTCACATTAATGCCCACTCACACTCAGACTCATGCTCTCACCTCACACTCATGGCCACTCACATAACACTCATGTCCTCTCCTAACACTCACACTCACGCTCATTCACCTCACACTCATCCCCACTCACACTCGCACTCATGGACTCACCTCACACCCAAAAACCTCCCACTAATGCCCACTAACACTCTCACTCACGCCTGCTCACACTCATGCTAACGCCCCTTCACACTCAGACTCACCTTCTAACCTCAAACTGATGCCCTATCAGCTCCCACTCACACCCACTTACACTCGCACTCACGTCCACTCACACTCACACTCACGCTCACTAACCTCCCACTCACGCCCTCTCAAACTCACACTAACGCCAACTACACGCAGACTCATGCTCTGACATCACACTCACATACAGTGACCTCACATTCACGCTCTCAGCTCACACTATCACTGATGCCCACTCACCTCCCACTAATGCCCACTCACACTCGCACTGATGCCCACTCACCTCACACTCACACCCACTCACGCTCATGACCACTCGCTCTTGCACTCAGGCTCACTCACCTCCCACTGACACCCACTCACACTCACATTAATGCCCACTCACACCCCACCTGATGACCACTCACCTCCAACTCACGCCGACTCACATTCGCACTCATGCTTTCAGCTCTCACTCATGGCCACTAACCTCACACTCATGCTCTCAAGTCACACTTGCACTCACACCCACTCACCTAGCACTCACAACCACTCACCTTGCACTCATGCCCACTCACATCACACTCATGCCCACTCACCACTGACTCACGTCCACTCACACTTGCACTCACGCTCACTCACCTCCCACTCATGCCCGCTCACACTTGCATTCACCTTCTGACGTCCCAATCACACCCACTCACCTGGAACTCATGCCCACTCACACTCATACTCATGCTCACTCACACCCCTCTCAAGCCCACCCACACTCACACTAATGGACACTAACACTCGAACTCATGCCCACTCACGTCCCAATCATACACACTCACACACACACTATCGCCCACTCACACTCAGACTCATGCTCTCACCTCACACTCAGAGCCACTCACATCTCACTCAAGCACTCACCTCACACTCGCACAGATGCCCACTCACACTCGCACTCACACACACTCCCACTTGGGCTCAGGCTCATTCAGCTCCCTCTCATGCCCACTCACACTCACACTCATGCTTTCACCTCACACTCACACCCACTCTCCTCCCGATAATGCCCACTCACACCTTCACCTTACACTTGGACTCATGCCCACTCACCTCCCTCTAATGCCCACTCACACTCAGTCTCACGCTCTCCCCTCACACTCATGGTCACTCACCTCACACTCATGCCTTCTCCTCACACTCGCACTCATGCCCACTCACACTCGCACTCACGACCACTCACCACCCACTGATGCCCACTCACCTCGCACTCATGCCCAATCACATTGCACTCATGCCCACTCACCACCAACTCATACCCACTCACACTCACACTAACGCAACTCAAACCCACTCACACCCACTCACCTCACACTCACACCCACACACCTTGCACTTGTGCCCAATCACATCGCACTCACCCCCACTCACCATCAACTCATGCCCACTCACACTCACACTCATGCAACTCAAACACACTCACACCCACTCACCTCACACTCACACCCACTCACATTGCACTCACACACGCTCACCTCCCACTCATGCCCACTCACATTCACACTCACGCTCACTCACATTGCACTCATGCCTGTTCACCCCCCACTCATGCCTATTCACAGTCGCACTCACACCTACTCACACTCGCATTGATGCCCACTCACATTGCACTCATGCCACTCACACCCACTCACTCCCACTCACCTCACACTTACGCCCACTCACATTGCACTCATGCCCGCTCACCCTGCACTCACGTCCACTCACACTCGCACTCAAGCCCACTCACACTCGCATTGAGGCCCACTCACCTTGCACTCACGGCCACTCACCTCCCACACATGCCCTCTCACACTCTAACTCATGCCCACTAACACTCGGACTCACGCCCACTCACCTCTCACTCATGCCCACTCACGCCCACTCACGCCCACTCACCTTTTGCTCACGCCCACTGATCTCCCACTCACAGCCAGTAACACTGGCACTAACGCTCATTGTCCTCCCACTCACACCCACTCACGCCAAGTCACCTCTCGCTCATGCCCACTCACCTCCCACTCACGGCCAGTAACACCGGCACTAACGCTCACTGTCCTCCCACTCATGCCCACTCACACTCACACTCATGCCCACTCACACTCACTCTCACCCTCACTCACCACCTACTCATGTCCACTCACCTGGCACTAAGGCCCACCCACCTCCTACTCACACCAACTCACACTCACATTCATGCTCACCCACCTAGCACTCATGCACACTCACCTCCCACTGACACACACTGACACTCGCACTCATGCTCTCACCCCTCTCTCAAGCCCACTCACCTCCCACTCACGCCCACTCACCTGGCACTCAGGCACACCCACCTCCCACTCACACCAACTCACACTCGCAATCATGCCCACTAACACTCGCATTCATGCTCACTCACCTCCCACTCAAGCCCACTAACACACACTGACGCCCACTCACACTCACACTCATGCCACCTCACCACATAGTCACACACACTTACACCGACTCACCTCACACTCACACCCACTCACCTCCCACTCACGCCCTCTTTCCCTCGCACTGATGTCCACTCACACTCGCACTCATGCCACTCACATCCACTAACATCAATTCACACGTGCACTCACCTCCCACTCACGCCCACACAAAATCTCACAAAGGCCCACTTACACTCACACTCACGCTCTCACCTCACACTCATGGCCACTCACCTCACACTCATGCCCACACCCCACACTTGCACTCATGCCCACTCACTTTGCACTCACAACCATTCACCTCCCACTCACTCCCTCTCACACTCGCATTCATGCCTACTCACACTCAGACTCACGCTCTCACCTCACACTCACGGCCACTCACCTCACTCTCATGCCCTGCCCTCACACTCGCACTCATGCCCACTCACCGCCCACTGAAGCCCACTCACACATGAACTCACATTCCCTCAACTCCCAATCACGCCCACTTACACTCACTCTCTCACCTGACACTCACACCCACTCACGACCCACTCACGCCCACCCGCCCTCACACTAACACCCAGTCACACTTGCACTGAGGCCCACTCAGTTCCTACTCATGCCCACTCACGTCCCAATCACGCCCATTCCCACTCACACTCATGCACGCTCACACTCGCACTCACACCCTCTCACACTCACACTAATGCCCATTCACACTCGGACTCACGCTCTCACTTCACACTCACGGCCACTGACCTCACACTCACACCCTCACCTCACACTTGCACTCATGCTGACTCAACTCCCAATCACGCCCATTCCCACTCACACTCATGCACACTCACACTCGCACTCACCTCCAACTCACACCCTCTCACACTCACACTAATGCCCGTTCACACTCAGACTCACGCTCTCACTTCACACTCATGGCCACTCACCTCACACTCACACCCTCACCTCACACTTGCACTCATGCTGACTCAACTCCCACTCACGCCCAAACACACACTCATGCCCACTCACCTCCCACTCATGCCAACTCACATGGACACTAAAGCCCACTCACACTCAGACTGATGCTCTCACCTCACACTCATGCCCACTCACCTCACACTCACACTCACACTCTCACCTCACATTAAAGCTGCCTCACCTCCCACTCATGCCCACTCAACACCCACTCACGCCCATTCACACTCACACTAACACCCTCTGACACTCGGACTCATGCTCTCACCTCTCACTCACATCTACTCACACGTACTCAAGCCCACTCACCTCGCACTCACGCCCACTCACATCGCACTCATGCCTGGTCACCTCCCACTCATGCCTAGTTATATTCGCACACACACCCACTCACACTTGCACTCACGCTCACTCACCTCCCACTCACACCAACTCACACTTGCACTCACGCTCTTACCTAACACTCATGCCCACTCACCTCCAACTCACACTCACTAACACTCACGCCCAATCTCACACTCATGCCCACTCACCCTCACATTAACCCGCACTCACACTCAGACTCACGCTCTCACCTCACACGGACAGCCACTCACCTACCACTCATGCCCTCACCTCACACTCGGGCTGACGCATGCTCACATCCCACTGATGCCCACTCACACTGCACTCACGCTCACTGACCTCCCACTCATGCCTACTCACACTCGCACTCATGCCCACTCACACTCACATTCACGCCCACACACCACCCACTTACACCCACTCACCTCGCACACATGCCCACTCACACTTGCACTCACAGAACTCACACACACTCACGACCATGCACCTCTCACTCACGCCCCCTGATATTGCAGTCATGCCCACTCACCACCCAATCACGCCCACTCACACACACACTCATGCCTACTCACACCCGCTAACGCCCACTCACCTCATATTCATGCCCACTCACCTCCCACTCACACTCACACCCACTCACACTCGCACTCACGCTCTCACCTCACACTCACAGCCACTAATGTCATACTCACGCTAACTCACCTCCCACTCACGCCCACTCACATTCTCACTCACACCCACTCACACTCGCACTCATGCCCACTAATCTTGCAATCACTCCCACTCATGATCATACTCACACTGAGTCATCTCCCACTAATGACCACTCACACTCAGACTCATGCCCACTGACCTAGCACTCATGCCCACTCATCTCCCACTCATGCCCACTCACCTCGCACTCACACCCACTCACACTCGCAGTAACTCCCACTCACACTCGGACTCATGCCCACTCACCTTGCACGCATGCACACTCACACTTGCACTCATGCTCTCACCTCGCACTCACACCCACTCACACTCGCAGTAACTCCCACTCACACTCGGACTCATGCCCACTCACCTTGCACGCATGCACACTCACACTTGCACTCATGCTCTCACCTCACACTCTCGCCCACTAACCTCCCATTAACGCCCACTAACACCCGCACTCATGCCCACTCACCTCTGACTCATGCACACTTACACTCACTAACACCCACTCACACTCGGACTTACGCTCTCACCTCACAATCACGGGCACTCACCTCACACTCATGCCCTCACCCCACACTCACACTCATGCCTTCACATCACAGTCGCCCTCACGCCCACTCACCTCACACTCATGCCCACTCACACTCGCATGCACATCCCCTCCCCTCCCACTCACGCCCACTCACCTCGTACTCATGCTCAGTCACCTCGCACTCACGCCATCTCACCACCCCCTAACACCCGCTCACCCCCAACTCATGCCCACTAAACTTGCACTCACGTGCACTCAACTCCCACTCACGGCCTCTCACATTCGGACTCACACTCCCTCACACTCGCACTCACGCTTTCACCTCACACTCATGGCCACTCACCTAACACCCATGCCCTCACCTCACACACTCATGCTGACTCTCCTCCCACTAACGCCCCCTGACACTCGCACTCACACACTCGCCTCACTCTCGCCTCACACTCACACGCAGGCCCACTCAACTTGCACTCACACCTACTCACACTCACACTCACTCACACTCACACTCATGCACACTCAGACTCCCAGTCATGCCCAATCAGCTCCCACTCATGCCCACTCACACTGACACTCATGCCACTCCTACTGACTCATGCCCTCTCACCTCGCACCTACGCCCACTCACCTATCATTAATGCACCACATGAAATCCTCACTCATGATCACTCACCTCCCACTGAAGCTCACTCAGCTCACACTCATGCCCTCACCTCACACTGGCAGTCATATCCACTCAACTCTCACTCACGCCCACTCAAACCCACTCATGCCCACTCACTTCACACTCACGGCCACTCACCTCACACTCACACCCTCACCCCAAACTTGCACTCAGGCCGACTTACCTCCCACTCACGCTCACTCACCATCACACTAAGGACCACACACACTGGAACTCATGCCCACTTACCTCCCACTCACGTCCACTCACACTCGCATTCAAGCTCACATCTATGCCTCTTTAAACCCAACATGGCTTCTGTGGACAAAAGTATGCTGAGGGCTACCTCACTTGGTATTGCCAATACCTGGCAAGAAGCCATTATTTTAAGTATCATTCCACCATCATTTCTCCATTATTTCAAAAAGCAGAGCACCTTTCACCAGTTAGCATAAGAATGAGTCGCTGAAGGGGACGTGTTTGTGTAGGGTGGTGGGGGGAGGCCTTCTGTCAGTCCAGTGTTTATTTTTATTATCTTCAGAGAGGAGAAGTGGGCATGAGTGTGACAGGTGAAAAGTGCGCTTCCTATATCAGTCTTAGACTGAAATATGATCCGCACTTTTCTCCCCGTTACTTTAAGGATCATTTGATCATCAGCTGGGAATCCACCATGGTTCTCTAGAATCCTCTATGTGTAGGCCCAGGTAACTGGCTAGTTTGAAGAACTATGCCACAGAGCTTTTGAAATAATCACTATGTTGAGAATTATTTGCAAGTTTTTGCAGCACCTTTCACCATAATTGTGATAAGGTTCATCTCTGACTCCTTGAAACCAAGAGGGCTTCCATGGAAAAACTATGCTGAGGCCCAGCTCACTTGGTGTGGCTGATACTTGATCCTGGAGCCTGGCAAGAAGCCATTCTTTTAAGTATCATTGCACCATCCTTTTTCCATTATTTACAAAAGCAGAGCACCTTTCACCATTTAGCATAAGGATCAGTCGCTGGAGGGTAGGTTTTCATGTGGGGTTGGGGCGGTGGTGGGAGGCAGACCATCTGTCAGTATGGTGGTTTGTTTATATTATCCCCAGAGAGGAGAAGTGGGCATGTGTGTGGCAGTTGAAAAGTGTGGATCCTGTTTCAGTCTTAGACCCCTCTATGCGTGGGCACAGGTAACTGGCTTGTTCCAAGAAGTATGTCACAGAGCTTTTGAAATAAACACTACATTGAGAGTTATTTGCCAGGTTTTGCAGCACCTTTCACGATAATTGTGATAAGGTTCATTTCTCCCTCCTTAAACCCAAGATGGCTGCGAAGGAAAAAACTATGGTGAGGCCTAGCTAACTTGGTCTTGCTGATACTTGGTATTGGAGCCTGGCAAGAGACCACTCTTTCAAGTATCATTCCACCATCCTTTCTCCATTATTTTAAAAGGCAGAGCACCTTTCGCCAGTGAGCATAAGAATGAGTTGCTGGAGGGGATGTTTTTATGTCGAGTCAGGGGGTGGTGGAGGGGCAGGCCCTCTGTCAGTCCGGTGATTTGTTTTTATTATCCCCAGAGAGGAGAAGTGGATATGTGTGTGGCAGGTGAAAAGGGCGGATCCTGTTTCAGTCTAAGACTGAAACAGGATCCGCAGTTTTCAGCCCGTTCCTTTAAGAATCATTTGATTCATCAGCTGGGAATCTACCAAGGTTCTGTAGACCCCTCTATGCGTGGCCCCAGGTAACTGGCTGGTTCCAAGAAGTATACCGCAGAGCTTTTGAAATAACCACTACGTGGAGAATTATTTGCCAGTTTTTGCAGCACCTTTCACCATAATTGTGACAAAGTACTTCTCTGCCTCCTTAGTCCCAAGATGGCTGCCAGGGAAAAAACTATGCTGAGGCCTAGCTCACTTGGTGTTGCCGATACTTGGTACTGGAGCCTGGAATAAAACCAGTCTTTCAAGTATCATTCCACCATTCTTTTTCCATTATTTTAAAAGGCATAGCACCCTTTGCCAGTTAGCATAAGAATGAGTCACTGGAGGGGACGTTTTTGTGTGGGGTCGTGTGGTGTGTGTGGGGGGGCAGGCCCTCTGTCAGTCTGGTGGTTTGTTTTTATTATGCCCAGAGAGGAGAAGTGGGCATATGTGTGGCAGGTGAAAAGTGCGGATCCTGTTTCAGACTTAGACTGAAACAGGATCCGCACTTTTCAGCCCGTTCCTTTAAGAATCCTTTGATTCATTCTCAATGATGGTGGAATGGTGGTGACCTCCTGGATTCGTGCTCCTGGAGTGGAAGGCATGGGTCTCCCATTGCCACAACCCTAGAGGTTCACTTCCCCACAAGAACGGTGGTGTGAATCCATGGAGAATCAGCGTGGGACAGAGAGAGAGAGAGCAAGAAAAGACTGAGGTGATTAGGGAAATAAATCACCAAAATCTGGAGAGTGCGGGATGGCCAATAGAGAAGGGAGCACGGGACAGCTGTACCCACCTCACCAGAAAGTGGGGTGGGTTCAGCCCCACAGGAAAGCATCTTGTTCCCCCTCTGACCTCCACACCCACTCAGTTGAGGATCTGCCTGAAGTCGGTGCAGAATTGCCACGGGAGACGTGGGACTCTGCAGAGAGGAGACATTGGCAGGAGGCATTTTGGACCCTCGAGTGCTGTGCGCAGCCGAGGCGCCTAGCAACTGTCTCCTATACGCGGGCGATGGGGCTGCTTTGGTCCCGGCTCTAGCAGACGCCAAACTGTCTTGTATAGGTGGGCGGCTGGATTCTCCCGCTCCCCGGCTCCTCTGGCCTCTGCCGGTCCCTGAGCATTCAACCCCAGCGACAGTGATCTGCAGATGGGCGGCCGCCATTGTTGGGGTCCACAGCCTAAATGCTGAGGAGCGATTGGGTACCGGGCGGCTCCCTGGGTGGCTCCCTTCCCTAGTCCACGGACCCTGACTAGGAGCTCCACCTTTGTGTGAACACTGAGTGGTTCCCCAGTCACGAGAGAGTGGAGCATGGACCTTGCGGACATTGGGGTGGGACAGACCATCGTCCACAGGAACTACAGTGGCTGGGGCGCTGGGCGAATGAGGGCACCGCTCCCCTCTCCCTATCCACTGTCTTTCTCACAGAGAGAGACAGAAGCCACCTCGGGAGAGGAAGAGGAGCAGCCCCCCCAGGGGAGCTAGCAAAATCCTGAACAATGTGCGAAGGGCTCCCCCTAGTGACAGAGGAGGCAGCTTACCTGGCACTCACGGCGTGCCCCTATCCAGACTAAAGCTGAAAGAAGGGATCTTAAGGATTCATTCAGATGGGAAGGGCTCAGCGAAGGAACTCTAGGAGTATAAAGAATCAAGCTGAAACCATGTCCTCAAAGAAGATTACTAGTTCTCCACCAATTAACACAAACCAGATTCCAAATAGCAACATGTCACAGGAAAAATTTCAAACATGGATCATAAATACGCTGAACATTATGCAAGAAAAAATGGATAATCAACACAAAGAAACCACAAAAAAGATCCAGGACTTGGAAGAAAAATTAACCAAAGAAATTGAAATACTGAAGAAAAATCAAACTGAACTGCTGGAAATGAAGAATTTATTCAAGGAGCTACAAAACACAGTGGAAAGTCTCAAGAGCAGGGTAGATCAAACAGAAGAAAGAATCTCAGAGATCGAAGATAACACTTTCCAATTAAATAAGACAGTCACAGAGATAGAGCAAAGAAACAAGAGAAAAGACCAGAGTCTACAAGAAATGTGGGATTATGTGAAGAAGCCTAACGTGAAAGTTATCGGCATTCCTGAGGGTGAAGAAGACAATAAGCAAGGGTTGAATAAACTATTTGAAGATATAATTGAGGAAAATTTCCCAGGCCTTGCCAAATCTCTAGATATACAGGTTCAAGAAGCTCAAAGAACCTCTGAGAGATTCATACCAAATAGAAAGACACCACGTCATGTAGTTATCAGATTGACCAAAATATCCACTAAAGAGGCCCTTCTTCAATCCGTAAGGAGAAAGAAACAAGTAACATACAAAGGAAAGCCCATCCGAATCACGCCAGATTTCTCAACTGAAACCTTACAAGCAAGAAGAGATTGGAGCCCCATTCTCACTCTTCTGAAACAGAATAATGCCCAGCCTAGAATCCTGTACCCAGATAAGCTCAGTTTTATATATGAAGGTGAAATTAAGACATTCTCAGATAAACAAAAACTCAGAGAATTCACCAAGACAAGACCAGCTCTCCAAGAAGTATTCAAAACAGAGTTACACGTGGTCCAGCACAAGAAGGACCCTCGAATGTAACACTAATCAAGAGATAAATATAAAAACCCAGTTATCATAATGGCTCAAGAGAGAAAACAGATCAATGAAATTCAACCCAACATGAGGAACAGCAATCTGTCTCACTTATCAGTTCTCTCATTAAATGTGAATGGATTGAATTCCCCACTCAAGACACATAGACTGGCCCGATGGATAAAAAAGATATAAGCCAAGTATCTGCTGTCTTCAGGAAACTCATCTAACCTACAAGGATGCATTTAGACTGAAAATAAAAGGGTGGAAATCAATATTCCAAGCAAATGGAACCCAAAAGAAAGCTGGCGTGGCAGTTCTAATCTCCGATAACGTAGTTTTTAAATCAACAAAAGTAAAGAAAGACAAAGATGGTTACTATATACTGGTGAAGGGTACAATTCAACAAGAAGACATAACTATACTTAACATATATGCACCCAACCTAGGTGCACCCAGATTCATAAAGCAAAACCTACTTGATCTGAACCAAATGATAGATAACAACACTTTAGTAGCCATAGATTTTAACACGCCACTGACAGTTCAAGACAGATCCTCCAAACAAAAAATAAACAAAGAAATATTGGACGTAAATAGAATGCTAGAACAAATGAGCCTGACTGACATCTACAGGACATTCTACCCAAATACCACTGAATATAAGTTCTTCTCATCAGCTCATGGGACATTCTCCAAGATTGACCATATCTTAGGACATAAAGCATGTCTTAAAAAATTTAAAAATATAGAAATAATACCATGCATCTTCTCAGATCACAGTGGAATAAAAGTAACAATGAACCCTAACAGAAATCCTCATTTCTACTCAAAGTCATGGAAGCTAAATAACCTTCTCCTGAACAATCATTTATAAATGAAGAAATCAAGTCAGAAATCAAAAGATTATTTGAATTAAACGACAAAGGAGATACAACTTATCAAAATCTGTGGGACACAGCTAAAGCAGTCCTGAGAGGAAAATTTATTTCCATAAATGCCTATACCAAAAAGACAGAAAACTTACAAATAGGCAATCTAATGAATAGACTCAAAGAGCTGGAGAAGGAAGAAGAGACTAACCCCAAACCCAGCAGAAGGAGAGAAATTATTAAGATTAAATCAGAACTAAATGAAAAGGACAACAATCAAACCATAAGGGAGATTAATAAAACCAAAAGTTGGTTCTTTGAAAAAATAAACAAAATTGACACACCTCTGGCTAAACTAACCAAGAGCAGAAAAGAAAAATCTCTTATAACCTCGATCAGGAACACGAAAGGAGTAATCATGACTGATGCCACAGAGATACATGATATCATCTATGAATTCTACAAAAATATTTATGCACACAAATTAGAAAACCTGGAGGAAATGGACAAATTCTTATAAACACACAGCCTTCCCAGGCTCAACCAGGAAGAAATAGAATTCCTGAATAGACCGATATCTAGATCTGAAATTGAAACAGCAATAAAAAACCTTCCCAAAAAGAAAAGCCCTGGACCAGATGGGTTCACACCTGAATTCTACCATACCTACAAAGAAGAACTGGTACCCATCGTACATAAACTATTCTCCAATATAGAGAAGGATGGGATTCTCCCCAACACTTTTTACCAAGCCAACATAATCCTGATACCAAAACCAGGAAAGGATGCAACTAAAACAGAGAACTATAGACCAATTTCTCTTATGAATATAGATGCAAAAATTCTCAATAAAATTCTAGCAAATCGAATCCAAGTGCTTATCAAAAAAATAATCCATCACGACCAAGTGGGCTTCATCCCAGAGATGCAGGGATGGTTTGACATATGTGAATGTAATTTATCACATAAATAGAAGCAAAAATAAAGATCATATGATCGTCTCAATAGATGCAGAGAAAGCATTTGACAAAATTCAACACCCTTTTATGATAAGAACACTTAACAAAATAGGCATAGATGGCGCCTATATAAAAATGATACAAGCCATATACGACAAACCCTCAGCCAACATCATACTGAATGGGGAAAAACTGAAAGCATTCCCACTTCAAACTGGAACCAGACAAGGCTTACCACTGTCCCCATTACTTTTCTACATAGTATTGGAAGTCCTTGCAAGAGCTATCAGGCAAGAGAGCAGAATCAAGGGAGTCGAAATAGGGACAGAAGAGATCAAACTCTCACTCTTTGCTGATGATATGATGTTATATCTAGAAAACCCGAAGGTTTCAACCAAGAGATTCCTGGAATTGATCAATGAATTCAGTAAAGTCTCAGGATACAAAATCAATACACACAAATCAGAGGCATTCATATATGCCAATAACAGTCAAATGGAAAACCAAATTAAGGACTCAATACCCTTCAAAATAGAAACAAAGAAAATAAAATACCTAGGAATATATTCTAAGGAGGTAAAGGACCTCTATAGGGAGAACTATGAAACACTGAGGAAGGAAATTGCAGAACATGTAAATAGGTGGAAAACCATACCATGCTCATGGATCGGTAGAATCAACATTGTTAAAATGTCTATACTGCCCAAAGTTATCTACAGATTCAATGCAATCCTTATTAAATTACCAACATCTTTTTTCACAGACATAGAAAAAATAATTTTACGCTTTGTATGGAACCAGGGAAGACCCCGTTTAGCAAAAGCAATCTTAAACAACAAAAACAAAATGGGAAGTATTAATTTGCCAGACTTCAAACTATACTACAAGGCTGTGGTTCTTAAAACAGCCTGGTACTGGCACAAGTGCAGGGACACAGACCAGTGGAACAGAACAGAAAATCCAAATATAAAACCATCCTCATATAGCCATCTAATCTTTGACAAAGCAGACAAAAACATACTCTGGGGAAAAGATTCCTTATTTAATAAATGGTGCTGGGAAAACTGGATATCCACATGTAGAAGACTAAAACAGGACACACAACTCTCATGCCTCACAAAAATCAAATCACGGTGGTTAACAGACTTAAACCTTAGGTCAGAAACTATTAGAATTCTAGAAGAAAATGTAGGAAAGACTCTTACAGACATTGGCCTAGGCAAAGAATTTATGAAGAAGACCCCTAAAGCAATCACAGCAACAACAAAAATAAATAAATGGGACCTGATCAAATTAAAAAGCTTCTGCACAGCCAAAGAAACAGTCACAAGAGTAAACAGACAACCTACAGAATGGGAAAAAATTTTCGCATACTACACATCAGATAAAGGACTGTAACAAGAATCTATTTAGAACTCAGGAAAATCAGTAAGAAAAAATCAAACAACCCTATCAAAAAGTGGGCAAAGGACATAAATAGAAATTTTTCAAAAGAAGATATAAAAATGGCTAACAAACATATGAAAAAGTGTTCAACATCTCTAATCATCAGGGAAATGCAAATCAAAACCACAATGAGATATCACTTAACTCCAGTGGGAATGGCCTTTATCAAAAAGTCCCAAAACTATACATGTTGGCGTGGGTGTGGAGAGACAGGTACTCTCATACACTGCTGGTGGGACTGTAAACTAGTGCAGCCCCTGTGGAAAGCAATGTGGAGATACCTTAAACAGATTCAAGTAGACCTACCATTCGATCCTGCAATTCCATTATTGGACATCTACCCAGAAGAACAAAAGTCATTCTATAAAAAAGACACCTGCACCTGAATGATTATAGCAGCACAATTCACAATCACAAAGATGTGGAAACAACCCAAATGCCCATCAATTCATGAATGGATTAGCAAAATGTGGTATATGTATACCATGGAATATTACTCAGCTATTAGAAATAATGGCGATATGGCATCTCTTTGGTTCTCCTGGAGAGAGCTGGAACCCATTCTATTAAGTGAAGTATCCCAAGAATGGAAAAATAAGCACCACATGTACTCACCAGCAAACTGGTTTCCCTGAGTGCACATTTGGGAACAACACCAATTGGGTATCGGACAGAGGTCGGGGCTGGGTGGAACGGATGGGTGTATACCTACTTGATGAATGTGATGTGCACTGCCTGGGGAATGGACACCCTTCAAGTTCTAACTGGGGGGGATGGGGTGGGGGAGGAGAGGGGTGCACACCTACATGATGAGTGTGATGTGCACTGATTAGGGAATGGACACAATTGAAGCTCAGAATCGGGGGGAAGGGGAGGCATGGGCAATGTATATAGCCTGATCTTTTGTACCCCAATAATGAGCTGAAAAAGAAACAAACAAACAAAAAAGAATCCTTTGATTCATCAGCTGGAAATACACCATGGTTCTTTAAAGATCTCTATGCATGGGCCCAGGTACAGTCTTAGACTGAAACAGGATCCGCACTTTTCAGCCAGTTCCTTTACGAATCCTTTGATTCATCAGCTGGGAATCCACCATGGTTGTCGAGACCCCTCTATGCGTGGGCCCAGGTAACTGGCTAGTTCCAAGAAGTATGCCATAGAGCTTTTGAAATAACTGCTACGTTGAGAATTATTTGCCAGTTTTTGCAGCACCTTTGACCATAATTGTGATAAGGTTCATCTGTGTCTCCTGAAACCAAAGCAGGCTGCCACGGACAAAACTATGCTGAGGCCTAGCTCCTTTGGTGTTACCGATACCTTTTACTGGAGCCTGGCAAGAAGCCATTCTTTTAAGTATCATTCCACCATAGCTTAAGGATGAGTCGCTGGAGGAAACGTTTTTGTGTGGGGTGGGGGAGGCAGAGCCAGGCCCTCTGTCAGTCCGGTGGTTTGTTTTTATTATCCCCAGAGAGGAGAAGTGGACATGTGTGTGGCAGGTGAAAAGTGTGGATCCTGTTTCAGTCTTAGACTGAAATAGGATCGGCACTTTTCATCCTGTTCCTTTAAGAATCCTTTGCTTCATCAGCAGGGAATCCACCGTAGTTCTCTACACCCCACTATGCGTGGGCCCAGTTAACTGGCTAGTTCAAAGAAGTATGCCACAGAGCTTTTGAAATAAGCACTACCATGTAAATTATTTGCCAGCTTTTCCAGCACTTTTACCATAATTTTGATAAGGTTCATCTGTGCTTCCTTAAACCGTAGATCGCTGCCACGGACAAACCTATACTGAGGGTTCTCTCGTTGGTGTTGCCAATACTTGGTACGGGAGTCTGACAAGAATCCAGTCTTTTAATTATCATTGCACCATCCTTTCTCCCTTATATTAAAAGGCAGAGCAACTTTCGGCAGTTAGCATAAGGCTGAGTCAACGGAGGGGACGTTTTTGTGTGGGGTCAGGGTGGGTTGGGGGACAGTCCCTCTGTCAGTCTGGTGGTTTGTGTTTATTATGCCCAGACAGGGAAGTGGGTATGTTTGTGGCAGGTGAAAAGTGCGGATCCCATTTCAGTCTTAGACTGAAACAGGATCCGCACTTTTCAGCCTGTTTCTTTAAAAATCCTTTGTTTCATCAGCTGGGAATCCACCATGGTTCCTTAGAACCCTCCATGCATGGGCCCATGAACTGGCCAGTACCAAGATGTATGCCACACAGCTTTTTAGATAAACACTACGTGTAGAATTATTTGCCAGTTTATACAGCACATATCACCATAATTGTGATAAGGTTCGTCTGTGCCTCCTTAAACACAAGATGGCTGCCACGGAGAAAACTATGCTGAGGCCGAGCTCACTTGGATTTCACGACACTTGTTACTGGAGGCTGGAAGGAGGCCTTTCTTTTAAGTATCATTCCACCATCCTTTCTCCATTATTTTAAAATGCAGGGAAACATTTCCAAGTTAGCATAATAATTAGTAGCTGAAGGGGACTTTCTTATTTGTGGGGTCAGTGTGGATGGGGGGCGCAGGCCCTCTGTCAGTTAACTGGATTGTTTTGATTTTCCCCAGAGAGGAGAAGTGGGCATGTGTGTGGCAGATGAAAAGTTCGGATCACGTTTCTGTCTTAGACTGAAACAGGACCTGCACTTTTCACCCCGTTCCATTAAGAATCCCTTGCTTCATCAGCTGGGAATCCACCATGGGCCTCTAGACCGCTCTAGGCGTGGGCCCAGTTAACTGGCTAGTTCAAAGAATTATGCCGCAGTGCTTTTAAAGACACCACTACCATGAGAATTATTTGACTGCTTTTGCAGCACCTTTCACCATAATTGTGATAAGGTTCATCTGTGCATCCTTAAACCCAAAATGGCTGCCAGGGACAAACGTGTGCTGAGGCCTAGGTCACTTGCTGTTGCCAATACTTGGTAAGGGAGTCTGGCAATAAGCCAGTCTTTTAGGTATAATTCCACCATCCTATCTCCATTATTTTAAAAGGCAGAAGACCTTTCGCCAGATAGCATAAGGATGAGTCACTGGAGGGGACGTTTTTGTTTGGGGTGGTGGGGGGTGGGGAAGGCCATCTGTCAATCCGATGGGTTGTTTTTGTTATCCCTAGAGAGGAGAAGTGGGCATGTGTGTTGCAGGGAAAAAGTGCAGATCCTGTTTCAGTCTTAGACTGAAACAGGATCCGCACTTTTCAGCCAGTTCCTTTAAGAATACTTTGATTCATCACCAGGAACCCACCATGGTTCTCTAGACTCCTCTATGCGTGGGCACAGGTAACTGGATTGTTCCAAGAAGTATACCACAGAGCTTTTGAATTAACCAGTACGTTGAGAATTATTTGCGAGGTTTTCAGCACGTTTCACCATAATTGTCATAACGTTTGTATGTGCATCCTTGAACCCAAGATGGCTGCCACGGACATTACTATGCTGAGGCGTAGCTGACTTTGTGTTGCCTATTTTTGTTTGTGGAGACTGACAAGAAGCCATTCTTCTAAGTATCATTCCACCATCTTTTCTCCATTATTTAAAAATGCAGGGAAATTTTCTAGTTAACATAATAATTAGTAGCTGGAAGGGACCTTTTTTTTTGTGGCGTCGGTGTGGTGGTTGGGGGGCAGGCCTTCTGTCAGTTTGCTGGTTTGTTTTTATTATCCCCAGAGAGGAGAAGAGGGCATGTGTGTGGAAGGTGAAAAGTGGGGATCCTGTTTCAGTCTTAGAAAAACCGGATCCACACTTTTCACCCCGTTCCATTAAGAATCCTTTGCTTCATCAGCTGGGAATCCACCATGGTTCTCTAGACCCCTCTATGCATGGGCCCAGAAAACTGGCTGGTTCCAAGAAGTATTCCACAGAGCTTTTGAAATAACCACTACGTTGAGAATTATTTGCCATATTTGCAGCACCTTTCACCAAAATTGTCATAATAATCATCTCTTCATCCTTAATCTCGAGATGGCTGCCATGGACAAAAATTTGCTGAGGCTTAGCTCTCTTGGAGTGGCCGAAACTTCATACTGGAGAGTGGCAAGAATACATTCTTTTAAGCATCATTCCACCATCCTTTCTCCACTATTTTAAAAGCTAGAACACTTTCTGCAGTTAGAATAACAAGGACTCGCTGGTGGGGAAGTTTTTATGTGGGGTCTGGGGGGCGGGTGGGGCAAGGCCTTTGTCAGTTCTATGGTTTCTTTTTATTATCCCCAGAGAGGAGAAGTGGGCATGTGTGTGGCAGGTGAAAAGTGCGGGTCCTGTTTCAGAGACTGAAACGGGATCAACACTTTTCATCCCGTTCCTTTAAGAATCCTTTGCTTCATCAGCTGGGAATCCACCATGGTTTTCTAGACCCCTCTATGCGTCAGCCCAGAAAACTGCCTCATTCCAAGAAGTATTCCACAGAGCATTTTAAGTAACCACTACGTTGAGAATTATTTCCCAGTTTTTGCAGCACCTTTCACCATAATTTTCATAAGGTTTGTCTCTTCCTCCTTAGTGTTGAGATGGCTGCCATGGACAAAACTATGCTGAGGCCTAGCTCACTTGTTGTGGTCGATACTTGGTACTGGAGACTGGCAAGAATACATTCTTTTAAGTATCATTCCTCCATACTTTCTCCACTTTTTTAAAAGCCAGAGCACCTTTCGGCAGTTAAAATAACAAGGTGTCACTGGAGCGGAAGTTTTTATGTGGTGTTTGGGGGGCTCGTGAGACAAGCCCTATACCAGTTCTGTTGTTTGTTTTTATTATCCCCAGAGAGGAGAAGTTGGCATGTGTGTGGCAGGTGAAAAGTGCGGATCCTGTTTCAGAGACTGAAACAGGATCAACACTTTTCATCCCGTTCCTTTAAGAAGCCTTTGCTTCATCAGCTGGGATTCCACCATGGTTCTCTACACCCCACTATGCGTGGGGCCCAGTTCACTGGCTAGTTCAAAGAAGTATGCCCCAGAGCTTTTGAAATAACCACTACCATGGTAATTATTTGCCAGCTTTTCCAGCACTTTTACCATAATTTTGATAAGGTTCATCTGTGCTACCTTAAACCCGAGATGGCTGCCACACACAAACCTATAATGAGGGATATCTCGCTTGGTGTTCCCTATACTTGGTACGGGAGTCTGACAAGAATCCAGTCTTTCAATTATCATTGCACCATCCTTTCTCCCTTATATTAAAAGGCAGAGCAACTTTCGGCAGTTAGTATAAGGATTAGTCACTAGAAGGGACGTTTTTGTGTGGGTTGGTTGGGGGAGAGGTCCTGTGTCAGTCCGGCGGTTTGTATTTATTATGCCCAGATAGGAGAAGTGGATATGTGTGTGGCAGGTGAAAAGTGCGGATCCTGTTTCAGTCTTAGAGTGAAACAGGATCCACACTTTTGAGCCTGTTCCTTTAAAAATGCTTTGATTCATCAGCTGGGAATCCACCATGGTTCCCTAGACCCCTCTATGCATGGGCCCAGTAAACTCGCCAGTACCAAGATGTATGCCGAAGAGCTTTTGAATTAAACACTACGGATAGACTTGTTTGCCAGTTTTTGCAGCACATATCACCATAATTGTGATAAGGTTCGTCTGTGCCTCCTTAAATACAAGACGGCTTCCATGGAGAAAAGTATGGTGAGGCCTAGTTCACTTGGTTTTCACGACACTTGTTACTGGAGCCTGGAAGGAGGCCATTCTTTTAAGTATCATTCCACGATCCTTTCTCCATTATTTTAAAATGCAGGGAACCTTTTGCAAGTTAGCATAATAACTAGTAGCTAGAGGGGATTTTCTTGGGGGGGAGTCGGTGTGGGTGGGGGGCGCAGCCCCTCTGTGAGTTCGCTGATTTGTTTTTATTTTGCCCAGAGAGGGGAAGTGGGCATCTGTGTGGCAGGTGAAAAGTGCGGATCCCATTTCTGTCTTAGACTGAAACAGGACCTGCACTTTTCACCCCGTTCCTTTAAGAATCCTTTGTTTCATCAGCTTGGAATCCACCATGGGTCTCTAGACCGCTCTATGCATAGGCCCAGTTAAAAGGCTAGTTCAAAGAATTATGCCGCAGAGCTTTTGAACTAACCACTACCATGGGAATTATTTGACAGCTTTTGTAGCTCCTTTCACAATAATTGTGATAAGGCTCATCTGTACCTCTTTAAAACCAAGATGGCTGCCACAGACAAAGGTGTGCTGAGGCCTAGGTCACTTGCTGTTGCCAATACTTGGTATGGGTGTCTGGCAATAAGCCAGGCTTTTAGGTATAATTCCACCATCCTATCTTCATTATTTTAAAAGGCAGAGGACCTTTCGCAAGACAGCATAGGGATGAGTCGCTGGAGGGGACTTTTTTGTGTGGGGTCATGGGGGGCGCAGGCAGGCCATCTGTCAATTCAATGGGTTGTTTTTGTTATCCATAGAGAATAGAAGTGGGCATGTGTGTTGGAGGCAAAAAGTGCGGATCCTGTTTCAGTCGTAGACTGAAACAGGATCCATACTTTTCAGCCTGTTCCTTTAAGAATCCTTTGATTCATCACCTGGGAATCTCCCATGGTTCTCTAGACCCCTCTCTGCGTGGGCACACGTAACTGGCTTGTTCCAAGAAGTATGCCGCAGAGCTTTTGAATTAACCAGTACGTTGAGAATTCTTTGCCAGGTTTTCAGCATGTTTCACCATAATTGTGATAACATTAGTATGTGCCTCCTTAAACCCAAGATGGCTGCCACGGACATAACTAAGCTGAGGCGTAGCTGACTTGGTGTGGCCTATTTTTGTTAGTGGAGACTGACAAGAAGCCATTCTTCTAAGTATCATTCCACCATCCTTTCTTCTTTGTTTAAAAATGCAGGGAAATTTTGCAAGTTAGCTTAATAATTAGTAGCTGGAGGGGACTTTTTTTTTTTTTGGGGGGGTCGGTGTTAGTGGGGGAGGGCAGGTCCTCTTTCCGTTCACTGGTTTGTTTTATTATCCCCAGAGAGGAGAAGTGGGCATGTGTGTGGCAGGTGAAAAGTGCGGATCCTCTTTCAGTCTTAGACAGGAACAGGATCCGCACATTTCACCCCGTTCCATTAAGAATCGTTTACTTCAACAGCTGGGAATACACCACGGTTCTCTAGGCAACTCTATGCTTGGGCCCAGAAAACTTCCTGGTTCCATGAAGTATTCCACAGAGCTTTTGAAATAACCACTATGTTGACAATTATTTGTCAGTTTTTGCAGCACCTTTCACCATAATTGTCATAAGGTTCATCTCTTCCTCCTTAATCTCGAGATGGCTGCCATGGACAAAACTATGCTGAGGCCTAGCTCACTTGGTGTGGCCGATACTTCGTACAGGAGACTGGCAAGAATACATTATTTTAAGTATTATTCCACCATCCTTTCTCAACTATTTTGAAAGCCAGAGCACCTTTCGGAAGTCAGAATAACAAGGAGTCGCTGGAGGGGAAGTTTTTATGTGGGGTCTGGGTGGCTGGGGCAGCAAACCCTTTGTCAGTTCTGTGGTTTCTTTTTATTATCCTCAGAGAGGAGAAGTGGGCATGTGTGATGCAGGGGAAAACTGCGTATCCTGTTTCAGAGACTGAAACAGGATCTGCACTTTTCATCCTGTTCCTTTAAGAATCCTTTGCTTCATCAGCTGGGAATCCAGCATGGTTCTCTACACCCCACCATGCATGGGCCCAGGTAACTGGCTAGTTCAAAGAAGTATGCCGCAGATCTTTTGAAATAACCACTACTGTGGAAATTATTTGCCAGCTTTCCAGCACTTTTACCATAAATTTTATAAGGTTCATCTGTGCTTCCTTAAACCCTAGATGGCTGCCACGGGAAAACCTATGCTGAGGCCTAGGTCACTTCCTGTTGCCAATAATTGGTATGGGAGTCTGGCAAAAGGCCAGTCTTTTAGGTATAATTCCACCATCCTATCTCCATTTTTTTAAAAGGCAGAGAACATTTCACCAGATAGCATAAGAATTAGTCGCTGGAGGGGACGTTTTTGTGTGCGGTTGTGGGGAGTGGGCGCAGGCCATCTATCAATCCAATGGGTTGTTTTAATTATCCCTAGAGAGGAGAATTGGGCATGTGTGTTGCAGGCAAAAAGTGCATATACTGTTTCAGTCTTAGACTGAAACAGAATCTCACTTTTCAGCCTGTTCCTTTAAGAATCATTTGATTCATCACCTAGGAATCCACAATGGTTCTCTAGACCCCTCTATGCGTGGGCCCAGAAAACGGCCTGGTTCCCAGAAGTATTCCACAGAGCTTTTGAAATAAAACCTACGTTGAAAATTATTTGCCAGTTTTTGCAGCACCTTTCACCATAATTGTCATAAGGTTCATCTCTTCCTCCTTAATCTCGAGATGGCTGCCATGGACAAAACTATGCTCAGGCCTAGCTCACTTGGTGTGGCCAATACTTGGTACTGGAGACTGGCAAGAATACATTCTTTCAAGTTTCATTCCGCCATCCTTCTCCACTATTTTAAATGCCAGAGCACCATTCGGCAGTTAGAATAAGAAGGAGTGCCTGGAGGCGAAGTTTTTATGTGGGGTCTGGGGGCTGGTGGGGCAAGCCCTCTGTCAGTTCTAGGGTTTGATTTTATTATCCCGAGGGAGGAGAAGTGGGTATGTGTGTGACAGGGGAAAAGTGCGGATCCTGTTTCAGAGAGTGAAAGAGGATCCACAATTTTCATCCCGTTTCTTTAAGAATCTTTCACTTCATCAGCTGGGAATCCACCATGGGTCTCTAGACCGCTCTATGCGTGGGCTCAGTTAACTGGCTAGTTCAAAGAATTATGCTGCAGAGCTTTTGAAATAACCACTACCATGAGAATTATTTGACAGCTTTTGCAGCACCTATCACCATAATTGTTATAAGATTCATCTGTGCCCCCTTAAACACAAGATGGCTGCCACGGAGAAAACTATGCTGAGGCCTAGGTCACTTGGATTTCATGATACTTGTTACTAGAGCCTCAAGGAGGCCATTCTTTTAAGTATCATTCCACCATTCTTACTCCATTATTTTAAAATGTAGGGAACCTTTTGCAAGTTAGTGTCATAATTAGTAGCTGGAGGGGACTTTTTTTTGTGGGGTCGGTGTGTGTGGGGGGCGCAGGCCCTCTGTCAGTTTGGTAGTTTGTGTTTATATTACTTAGAGAGCAGAAGGGGGCATGTATGTGGCAGGTGAAAAGTGCAGATCCCATTTCTGTCTTAGACTGAAACAGGACCTGCATTTTTCACCCCGGTCCTGTAAGAATCCTTTGCTTCATAAGCTGGAAATCCACCATGTGTCTCTAGACCACTCTATGCGTGGGCCCAGTTAACAGGCTAGTTCAAAGAATTATCCCGCAGAGCTTTTGAAATAACCACTACCATGCAAATTATTTGACAGCTTTTGCAGCACCTTTCACAATAATTGTGCTAAGGTTAATCTGTGCCTCCTTAAACCCAAGATGGCTGCCAGGGACAAACGTGCGCTGAGGCCTAGGTCACTTGCTGTTGCCAATAATTGGTATGGGTGTCTGGCAATAAACCAGTCTTTTAGGTATAATTCCACCATCCTATCTTCATTATTTTAAAAGGCAGGGGATCTTTCACCAGATAGCATAAGGATGAGTGGCTGGAGGGACGTTTTTGTGTCGGGTGTTGGGGGGCAGGGGCAGGCCATTGTCAATCCGATTGGTTGTTTTTGTTATCCCTAGAGAGGAGAAGTGGGCATATGTGTTGCAGGCAAAAAGTGAGGATCCTGTTTCAGTCGTACACTGAAACAGGATCCGCACTTTTCAGCCTGTTCCTTTAAGAATCCTTTGATTGATCTCCTGGGAATCCACCATGGTTCTGTAGACCTCTCTATGGGTGGGCACAGGTAACTGACTTGTTATAAGAAGTATGCCGCAGATCTTTTGAATTAACCAGTATGTTTAGAATGATTTGCCAGGTTTGTAGCACGTTTCACCATAATTGTGATAACGTTTGTATGTGCCTCCTTAAACCCAAGATGGCTGCCATGGACATAACTACGCTGAGGCGTAGCTGACTTGGTGTTGCCTATTTTTGTTGGTGGAGACTGACAAGAAGCCATTCTTCTAAGTACCATTCCATCACCCTTTCTCCATTATTTAAAAATGCAGGGAAATTTTGCAAGTTAGCTTAATAATTAGTAGCTGGAGAGGACTTTTTTTTTGTGAGGTCTGTGTGGGGGGGGCAGGCCCTCTTTCAGTTCGCTGGTTTCTTTTTATTATCCTAAGAGAGGAGAAGTAGGCATGTGTGTGGCAGATGAAAACTGCGGATCCTGTTTCAGTCTTAGACAGAAACAGGATCCGCACATTTCACCCCGTTCCATTAAGAATCCTTTGCTTCATCACCTGGGAATCCAACATGGTTCTCTAGACCCCTTTTGCTTTGGCCCAGAAAACTGCCTGGTTCCAAGAAGTATTCCACAGAGCTTTTGAAATAACCACTACGTTGAGAATTATTTGCCAGTTTTTGCAGCACCTTTCACCATAATTGTCATAAGGTTCGTCTCTTCCTCCTTAATCTCGAGATGGCTGCCATGGACAAAACTATGCTGAGGCCTAGCTCACTTGGTGTGCCCGATACTTGGTATTGGAGACTGGCAACAATACATTCTTCTAAGTATCATTAAAGCATCCTTTCTCCACTATTTTAAAAGCCAGAGCACCTTTTGGCAGTTAGAATAACATGGAGTAGCTGGAGGGGAAATTTTTATGTGGGGTCTGGGGGGCTTGTGGGGCAAGCCCTCTGTCAGTTCTGTGGTTTGTTTTTATTATCCCCAGAGAGGAGAAGTGCGCATGTGTGTGGATGTGAAAAGTTCGATCCTGTTTCAGAGACTAAAACATGATCCGCACTTTTCATCCCATTCCTTTAAGAATCCTTTTCTTCATCAGCTGGGAATCCACCTTGGTTCTCTACACCCCTCTATGGGTTGGCCCAGTTAACTGGCTAGTTCAAGAAGTATGCACCAGAGGTTTTTTTTTTTTTTTTTTTTTTTTTTTTTTTTTTTTTTTTTTTTTTTTTGAGACAGAGTGTCACTCTGCTGCCCAGGCTAGAGTGAGTGCCGTGGCGTCAGCCTAGCTCACGGCAACCTCAAACTCCTGAGCTCAAGCGATCCTCCTGCCTCAGCCTCCCGAGTAGCTGGGACTACAGGCATGCGCCACTATGCCTGGCTAATTTTTCTATATATATTTTTTTAGTTGTCAATATAATTTCTATTTTTAGCAGAGACGGGGTCTCGCTCTTGCTCAGGCTGGTCTCGAACTCCTGACCTTGAGCGATCCACCCACCTCGGCCTCCCAGAGTGCTAGGATTACAGGCGTGAGCCACCGCGCCCGGCCTCACCAGAGCTTTTGAAATAACCACTACCATGGAAATTATTTGCCAGCTTTTCCAGCACTTTTACCATAATTTTGATAAGGTTCATCTGTGCTTCCTTAAACCCTAGATGGCTGCCACGGACAAACCTATACTGAGGGCTATCTCGCTTGGTGTTGCCAATACTTGGTTTGGGAGTCTGACAAGAATGCAGTCTTTTGGCCGGGGGTGGTGGCTCACGCCTGTAATCCTAGCACTCTGGGAGGCCAAGGTGGGCAGATCGTTTGAGCTCAGGAGTTCGAGACCAGCCTGAGCAAGAGCGAGACCCCATCTCTACTAAAAATAGAAAAGAAATTATATGGACAGCTAAAAATATATATAGAAAAAATTAGCCGGGCATGGTGGTGCATGCCTGTAGTACCAGCTACTCGGGAGGCTGAGACAGGAGGATCCCTTGAGCCAAGGAGTTTGAGGTTGCTGTGAGCTAGGCTGACGCCACGGCACTCACTCTAGCCTGGGCAACAGAGTGAGACTCTGTCTCAAAAAAAAAAAAAAAAAAAAAAAAAAAAAGAATGCAGTCTTTTAATTATCATTGAACCATCCTTTCTCCCTTATATTAAAAGGCAGAGCAACTTTCGGCAGTTAGCATAAGGATGAGTCAACGGAGGGGATGTTTTTGTGCGGGGTCGTTGTGGGTTGGGGACAAGCCCTCGGTCAGACCGGCGGTTTGTATTTATTATCCTCAGACAGGTGAAGTGGATATGTGTGTGGCAGGTGAAAAGTGTGGTCCCTGTTTAAGTCCCTAGACCCCTCTATGCATGGGCCCAGGTAACTGGACAGTACCAAGATGTATGCCACAGAGCTTTTGAAATAAACACTACGTGTAGAATTATTTGCCAGTTTTTGCAGCACATATCACCATAATTCTGATAAGGTTCGTCTGTGCCTCCTTAAACACAAGATGGCTGCCACGGAGAAAACTATGCTGAGGCCTAGGTCACTTGGAATTCACGATACTTCTTACTGGAACCTGGAAGGAGGCCATTCTTTCAAGTATCATTCCACCATTCTTACTCCATTATTTTAAAATGCAGGGAACCTTTTCCAAGTTAGCATAATAATTAATAGCTGGAGGGGACATTTTTTTTGTGGGGTCGGTGTGGGTGGGGGGTGCAGGCCCTCTGTCAAGTTGCTGGTTTGCTTTTAGTTTCCCCAGAGAGGAGAAGTGGGCATGTGTGTGGCAGGGGAAAAGTGTGGATCCTATTTCTGTCTTAGACTGATATAGGACCCGCACTTTTCACCCCGTTCCTTTAAGAATCCTTTGCTTCATCAGCTGGGAATCCACCATGGGTCTCTGGACCACTCTATGCGTGGGCCGAATTAACTGGCTAGTTCAAAGAATTATGCAGCAGAGCTTTTGAAATAACCACTACCATCGACATTATTTGCCAGCATTTCCAGCACTTTTACCATAATTTTGATAAGGTTCATCTGTGCTTCCTTAAACCCTAGATGGCTGCCACGGACAAACCTATACTGAGGGCTATCTCGCTTGGTGTTGCCAATACTTGGTACGGGAGTCTGACAAGAGTCCAGTCTTTTAATTATCATTGCACCATCCTTTCTCCCTTATAATAAAAGGCAGAGCAACTTTCGGCAGTTAGCATAAGGATGAGTCAACGGAGGGGACGTTTTTGTGTGGTGTCGGGGTGGGTTGGGGGACAGGCCCTCTGTCAGTCTGGTGGTTTGTATTTATTATGCCCAGACAGGGAAGTGGATATGTGTGTGGCGGGTGAAAAGTGCAGATCCTGTTTCAGTCTTAGACTGAAACAGGATCCGCACTTTTTAGCCTGTTCCTTTAAAAACGCTTTGATTCATCAACTGGGAATCCACCATGGTTCCCTAGACCCCTCCATGCATGGGCCCATGTAACTGGCCAGTACCAAGATGGATGCCGCACAGCTTTTGAGATAAACACTACCTTTAGAATTATTTGCCAGTTTTTTTCACCACATATTACCATAATTGTGATAAGGTTCGTCTGTGCCTCCTTAAACACAAGATGGCTGCCATGGAGAAAACTATGCTAACCCTAGCTGTCTTGGATTTCACGACACTTGTTACTGCAGCCTGGAAGGAGGCCATTCTTTTAAGTATCATTCCACCATCGTTTCTCCTTTATTTTAGAATTCAGGGAACCTTTTGCAAGTTAGCATAATAATTAGTAGCTGGAGGGGACTTTTTTTTGCGGGGAGTTGGTGTGGGTGGGGGGCGCAGGGCCTCTGTCAGTTCACTGGTTTGTTTTCCTTTTCCCCAGAGAGGAGAAGTGGGCATGTGTGTGGCAGGTGAAAAGTGCAGATTCCGTTTCTGTCTTAGACTGAAACATGACCGGCACTTTTCACCCCGTTCCCTTAAGAATCCTTTGCTTCATCAGCTGGATATCCACCATGGGTCTCTAGACCACTCTATGCGTGGGCTCAGTTAACTGGCTAGTTCAAAGAATTATGCCGCAGAGCTTTTGCAATAACCACTACCATGAGATCTATTTGAGAGCTTTTGCAGCATCTTTCACCATAATTGTTACAAGGTTTATCTGTGCCTCCTTAAACCCCAGATGGCTGCCACGGACAAAGCTGTGCTGAGGCCTAGGTCACTTGCTGTTGCCAATAATGGTGT
Source organism: Eulemur rufifrons (assembly GCF_041146395.1). NCBI lineage: Eukaryota > Metazoa > Chordata > Mammalia > Primates > Lemuridae > Eulemur > Eulemur rufifrons. Next base: position 72,468,880 of record NC_091000.1, on the reverse strand, counting down.
GAGTATCTGGCAATAAGGAGTCTTTTAGGTATAATTTCACCATCCTATCTTCATTATTTTAAAATGCAGAGGACCTTTCACCAGATAGCATAAGGATGAGTGGCTGGAGGGGACGTTTTTGTGTGGGGTGGTGGTGGGCGGGGGCAGGCCATCTGTCTATCCGATGGGTTGTTTTTGTTATCCCTAGAGAGGAGAAGTGGGCATGTGTGTTGCAGGCAAAAAGTGCGGATTCTGTTTCAGTCGTACACTGAAACAGAATCCGCACTTTTCAGCCTGTTCCTTTAAGAATCATTTGATTCATCACCTGGGAATCCACCATGGTTCTCTAGATCCATCTATGCGTCGGCAGAGGTAACTGGCTTGTTCCAAGAAGTATGCCTCAGAGCTTTTAAATTAACCAGTACATTGAGAATCCCTTGCTGGGTTTTCAGCACCTTTCACCATAATTGTGATAACGTTTGTATGTGCCTCCTTAAACCTAAGATGGCTGCTATGGACATAACTATGCTGAGGCGTAGCTTACTTGGTGTTGCCTATTTTTGTTACTGGAGACAGACAAGAAGCTGTTCTTCTAAGTATCATTACACCATTCTTTCTCCATTATTTAAAAATGCAGGGAACCTTTTGCAAGTTAGCATATTAATTAGTAGCTGGAAAGGACTTTTTTTTTTTTCCTGGGGTCGGTGTGGATGGGGGTGGGCAGGCCCTCTATCAGTTCGCTGATTTGATTTTATTATCCCCAGGGAGGAGAAGTGGGCATGTGTGTGGCAGGTGAAAAGTGCGGATCCTGTTTCAGTCTTAGAGAGAAACAGGATCCGCACATTTCATTCCCTTCCATTAAGAATCATTTACTTCAACAGCTGGGAATACTCCATGGTTCTCTAGGCAACTCTATGCTTGGCCCCAGAAAACTGCCTGTTTCCATGAAGTATTCCACAGAGCTTTTGAAATAACCACTATATTGAGAATTATTTGCTAGTTCTTGCAGCGACTTTCACCATAATTGTCATAAGGTTCGTCTCTTCATCCTTAATCTCGAGATGCCTGCCATGGACAAAACTATGCTGAGGCCTAGCTCATTTGGTGTGGCTGATACTTGTTACTGGAGACTGGCAGGATTACATTCTTTTAAGTATCATTCCACCATCCTTTCTCCACTATTTTAAAAGCCAAAGCCCGTTTCTACAGTTAGAGTAACAAGGAGTCGCTGGAGGGGAAGTTTTTATGTAGGGTCTGGGTGGCTGGTGCGGCAAGCCCCGTGTCAGTTCTGTGGTTTCCTTTTTTTATCCTAAGAGAGGAGAAGTGCGCATGAGTGTGGCACGTGAAAAGTGCGGATCCTGTTTCAGAGACTGAAACAGGATCAACACTTTTCATTCTGTTCCTTTAAGCATCCTTCACTTGATCAGCTAGGAATCCACCATGGTTCTCTACAACCCACTATGCGTGGGCCCAGTTACCTGGCTAGTTCAAAGAAGTATGCTAGAGAGCTTTTGAAATAACCACTACCATGGACATTATTTGCCAGCATTTCCAGCACTTTTACCATAATTTTGATAAGGTTCATCTGTGCTTCCTTCAACCGTAGATGGCTGCCATGAACAAACCTATATGGAGGGCTACTCGCTTGGTGTTGCCAATACTTGGTACGGGAGTCTGACAAAAATCCAGTCTTTTAATTATCATTGCACCATCCTTTCTGCCTTATATTAAAAGGCAGAGAAACTTTCGGCAGTTAACATAAGGATGAGTCACTGGAGGGGACGTTTTTGTGTGGGGTCAGGGTGGGTTGGAGGACAGGCCCTCTGTCAGTCGGCAGCTTTTTTTTTGTTATGCCAAGAAAGGGGAAGTGGATACGTGTGTGGCAGTTGAAAAGTGCGGATCCTGTTTCTGTCTTACACTGAAACAGGATCCGCACTTTTCAGCCTGTTCCTTTAAAAATCCTTTGATTCATCAGCTGTGAATCCACCATGGTTCCCTAGACCACTCTATGCATGGGCCCAGGTAACTGGCCAGTACCAAGATGTATGCCGCACAGCTTTTGAGATAAACACTAACTTTAGAATTATTTGCCACTTTTTGCAGCACATATTACCGTAATGGAGATAAGGTTCGTCTGTGCCTCCTTAAACACAAGATAGCTGCCACGCAGAAAACTATGCTGAGGCCTATCTGACTTTGATTTCATGACACTTGTTAATGGAACCTGGAAGGAGGCCATTCTTTTTAGGATCATTCCACCATCGTTTCTCCATTGTTTTAAAATGCAGGGAAACTTTTGCAAGTTAGCATAATAATTAGTAGCTGGAGGGTAATTTTTTTGGGGGGGATCAGTGTGGGTGGGGGGCGCAGGCCCTCTGTCAGTTCGCTGGTTACTTTTTATTTTCCCCAGAGAGGAGAAGTGGGCATGTGTGAGGCAGGTGAAAAGTGCGGATCTCGTTTCTGTCTTAGACTGAAACATGACCTGCACTTTTCAGCCTGTTCCTTTAAATACCCTTTGCTTTATCAGCTGGGATTCCACCATGGTTCTCTAGACCGCTCTATGCATGGGCCCAGTTAACAGGCTAGTTCAAAGAAATATGCCCCAGAGCTTTTGAAATAACCACTACTATGGAAATTATTTGCCAGCTTTTCCAGCACTTTTACCATAATTTTGATAAGGTTCATCTGTGCTTCCTTAAACCCTAGATGGCTGCCACGGACAAACCTATGCTGAGGCCTAGGTCACTTACTGTTGGCAATAATTGGTATGGGAGTCTGGCAAAAACCCAGTCTTTGAGGTATAATTCCACCATCCTATCTTCATTATTTTAAAAGGCAGAGGACCTTTCGCCAGATAGCATAAGTATGAGTCGCTGGAGGGTACGTTTTTCTGTGGGGTGTTGGGGGGCGGGGGCAGGCCATCTGTCAATCCGATTGGTTGTTTTTGTTATCCCTAGAGAGGAGAAGTGGGCATGTGTGTTGCAGGCAAAAAGTGCACATAATGTTTCAGTCTTAGACTGAAACAGGATCTGCACTTTTCAGCCTGTTCCTTTAAGAATCCTTTGATTCATCATCTGGGAATCCACTATGGTTCTCTAGTCCCCTCTGTGCGTGGGCCCAGAAAACTGCCCGGTTCCAATAAGTATTCCACAGAGCTTTTGAAATAGCCACTACCTTGAGAATTATTTGCCAGTTTTTGCAGCACCTTTCACCATAATTGTCATAAGGTTCGTCTCTTGCTCCTGAATCTCGAGATGGCTGCCATGGACAAAACTATGCTGAGGTCTGGCTCACTTGGTGTGGCCGATATTTGGTATTGGAGACTGGCAAGAATACATTCTTTCAAGTATCATTCCACCATCCTTCTCCACTATTTTAAACGCCAGAGCGCCTTTCGACAGTTAGAATAAGAAAGAGTGGCTGGAGGCGAAGTTTTTATGTGGGTTCTGGGGGCTGGTGGGGTAAGCCCTCTGTCAGTTCTGTAGTTCCTTTCTATTATCCCCAGAAAGGAGAAGTGAGCATGTGTTTGGCAGGTGAAAAGTGCGGATCCTGTTTTAGAAACTGAAACAGGATCCGCACGTTTCATCCCGTTCCTTTAAGAATCCTTCGCTTCATCAGCTGGAAATCTCCCATGGTTCTCTACACCCCACTATGCGTGGGACCAGTTAACTGGCTAGTTCAGGAAGTATGCCCCAGAGCTTTTGAAATAACCACTACCATGGAAATTATTTGCCAGCTTTTCCAGCACATTTACCATAATTTTGATAAGGTTCATCTGTGCTTCATTAAACGCTAGATGGCTGCCATGGACAAACCTATACTGAAGGCTATCTCGCTTGGTGTTGCCAATACTTGGTACGGGAGTCTGACAAGAATCCAGTCTTTAATTATCAATCCACAATCCTTTCTCCCTTATATGAAAAGGCAGAGCAACTTTCGGCAGTTAGCATAAGAATGAGTCACTGGAGGGGATGTTTTTGTGTGGGATCTGGGTGGGTTGGCGGACAGGCCCTCTGTCAGGCCGGCGGTTTGTATTTATTATGCCCAGACAGGGGAAGTAGATATGTGTGTGGCAGGTTATAAGTGCGGATCCTGATTCAGTCTTCAACTGAAACAGGATCCGCACTTTTCAGCGTGTTCCTTTGAAAATCCTCTGATTCATCAGCTGGGAATCCACCATGGTTCCCTAGACCCCTCTATGCATGGGCCCAGGTAAGTGGCCAGTACCAAGATGTATGCTGCAGAGCTTTTGAAATAAACACTACGTGTAGAATTATTTGCCAGTTTTTTCAGCAAATATGACCATAATTGTGATAAGGTTCGTCTATGGGTCCTTAAACACAAGATGGCTGCCACAGAGAAAACTATGCTGAGGCCTAGCTCACTTGGATTTCATGACACTTGACACTGGAGTTTGGAAGGAGGCCATTCTTTTAAGTGTCATTCCACCATCCTTTCTTCATTATTTTGAAATGCAGGGAATCTTTTGCAAGTTAGCATAATAATTAGTATCTGGAGGGGATTTTTTTTGTGGCTTTTGTGAGGGTGGGGAGCGCAAATCCTCTGTCAGTTCGCAGGTTTGTTTTTATGTTCCCGAGCGAAGACAAGTGAGCATCTGTGTTGCAGGGGAAAAGTGCGGATTCCATTCCTGTCTTAGACTGAAAAGGCCCCGCACTTTTCACCCCGTTCCTTTAAGAATCATTTGCTTCATCAGCTGGGAATCCACCATGGGTCTCTGGACCGCTCTATGCGTGGGCCAAGCTAACTGGTTAGTTCAAAGAATTATGCTGCAGACCTTTTGAAATAACCACTACCATGAGCATTATTTGACAGCTTTTGCAGCAACTTTCACCATAATTCTGATAAGGTTCCTCTGTGCATCTCTAAACCCAAGATGGCTACCAGGGACAAACGTGTGCTGAGGCCTAGGTCACTTGCTGTTGCCAATACTTGGTAAGGGAGTCTGGCAATAAGCCAGTCTTTTAGGTATAATTCCACCATCGTATCTTCATTATTTTAAAAGGCAGAGGACCATTCGCCAGATAGCATAAGGATGAGTGGCTGGAGGGGACGTTTTTGTGTGGGGTGGTGGGGGGCGGGGGAAGGCCATCTGTCTATCTGATGGGTTGATTTTGTTATCCCTAGAGAAGAGAAGTGGGCATGTGTGTTGCAGGCAAAAAGTGCGGATCCTGTTTCAGTGTAAGACTGAAACAGGATCCGCACTTTTCTGTCTGTTCCTTTAAGAATGCTTTGATTCATCACCTGGGAATCCACCATGGTTCTCTAGACCCATCTTTGCGTGGGCAGAGGTAACTGGCTTGTTCCAAGAAGTATGCCTCAGAGCTTTTAAATTAACCAGTACGTTGAGAATTCTTTGCCAGGTTTTTAGCACGTTTCACCATAATTGTGATAACTTTTGTATGTGCCTCCTTAAACGCAAGATGGCTGCCACAGACATAACTATGCTGAGGTTTAGCTGACTTGGTGTTGCCTATTTTTGTTAGTGCAGACTGACAAGAAGCCATTCTTCTAAGTATCATTCCACCATCCTTTCTCCATTATTTAAAAATGCAGGGAACATTTTGCAAGTTAGCATAAAAATTAGTAGCTGGAGGGGACTTTTTTTTTTTGGTAGGGTTGGTGTGGGTGGGGGAGGGCAGGCCCTCTGTCAGTTCGGTGTTTTGTTGTTATTATCCCCAGAGAGGAGAAGTGGGCATGTGTGTGGCAGGGGAAAAGTGCGTATCCTGTTTCAAAGACTGAAACAGGATCCGCACTTTTGATCCCGTTCCTTTAAGAATCCTTCGCTTCATCAGGTGGGAATCCACCATTGTTCTCTACACCCCACTATGCGTGGGCCCAGTTAACTGGCTAGTTGAAAGAAGTATGCCGCAGATCTTTTGAAATAACCACTACTATGGAAATATTTGTCAGCTTTTCCAGCACTTTTACCATAATTTTGATAAGGTTCATCTGTGCTTCCTTTAACCCTAGATGGCTTCCAAGGACAAACCTATGCTGAGGCCTAGGTCACTTCCTGTTACCAATAATTGGTACGGGAGTCTGGCAAAAGGCCAGTTTTTAGGTATAATTCCACCATCCTATCTCCATTATTTTAAAAGGCAGAGGACCTTTCACCAGATAGCAGAAGGATGAGTCGCTGGAGCGGACGTTTTTGTGTGGGGTGGTGGGGGTCGGGGGAAGGCCGTCTGTCAATCCGATGGGTTGTTTTTGTTATCCCTACAGAGGAGAAATGGGCATGTGTGTGGCAGGCAAAAAAGTGCGGATCCTGTTTCAGTCTTAGACTGAACAGGATCCGCACTTTTCAGTCTGTTCCTTTAAGAATCCTTTGATTCATCACCTGGGAATCCACCATAGTTCTCTATACTCCTCTATGCGTGGGCACAGGTAACTGGCTTTTTCCAAGAATTATGCCACAGAGCTTATAAATTAACCAGTATGTTGAGAATTCTTTGCCAGTTTTTCAGCACGTTTCACCATAATTGTGATAACGTTTGTGTGTGCCTCCTTACACCCAAGATTGCTGCGACAGACATCACTATGCTGAGGCTTAGCTGACTTGGTGTTGCCTATTTTTATTAGTGCAGACTGACAAGAAGCCATTTTTCTAAGTATCATTCCACTATCCTTTCTCCATTATTTAAAATTGCAGGGAAATTTTACAAGTTAGCATAATATTTGGTAACTGGATGGGACTATTTTTTTGTGGGGTCGGTGTGCTTTGTGGGGAGGCAGGCTCTCTGTCAGTCTGGTGGTTTGTTTTTTTTATCCCCATAGAGGAGAAGTGGGCATGTGTGTTGCAGGTAAAAAGTGCGGATCCTGTTTCAGTCCTATACAGAAACAGGATCCGCACATTTCACCCCATTCTATTAAGAATCCTTCACGTCATCAGCTGGGAATCCACCATGGTTCTCTAGACCCTTCTATGCGAAGGTCCAGAAAACTGCCTGCTTCCAAGAAGTATTCCACAGAGCTCTTGAAATAACCACTACGTTGAGAATTATTTGCCAGTTTTTGCAGCACTTTTCACCGTAATTGTCATAAGGTTCATATCTTCCTCATTAATCTAGACATGGCTGTCATGGACAAAACTATGCTGAGGCCTAGGTCACTTTGTGTGGCCGATACTTGATATTGGAGACTGGGAAGAATACATTCTTTTAACTATCATTCCACCATCCTTTCTCCACTATATTAAAAGCCACAGCACCTTTCGGCAGTTAGCATAACAAAAGTCATTGGAGAGGAAATTTTTACGTGGGTCCTGGGGGGCTGGTGGGGCAAGGCCTGTGGCAGTTCGGTGGTTTGTTTTTATTATCCCCAGAGAGGAGAAGTGGGCATGTGTGTGGCAGGTGAAAAGTGCGGATCCTGTTTCAGAGACTGAAACAGGATCCGCACTTTTCATCCAGTTCCTTTAAGAATCCTTTGCTTCATCAGCTGGGAATCCACCATGGTTCTCTACACCGCACTGTGCATGGGCCCATTTAACTGGCTAGTTTAAAGAAGTATGCCCCAGAGCTTTTGAAATAACCACTACCATGGAAATTATTTCCCAGCTATTTCAGGACTTTTACCATAATTTTTATAAGGTTCATCTGTATTTCCTTAAAACCTAGATGGCTGCGACGGATAAACCTTTTCTGAGGGCTACGTCGCTTGGTGTTGCCAATAATTGGTATGGGAGTCTGACAAGAATCCAGTCTTTTAATTATCATTGCACCATCCTTTCTCCCTTATATTAAAAAGCAGAGCAAATTTCGGGAGATAGCATAAGGATGAGTCACTGGAGGGGACGTTTTTTTGTGGGGTCTGGGTGGGTTGGGGGACAGGCCCTCTGTCAGTTCACTGGTTTGATTTTATTTTCCCCAGAGAGGAGAAGTGGGCGTGTGTGTGGCAGTTGAAAAGTGCGCATCTCGTTTCTGTCTTAGACTAAGAAAGGACCCGCACTTTTCACCCTGTTCCTTTAAGAATCCTTTGATTGATCAGCTGGGAATCCACCATGGTTCTCTATGCCCGACAATGAATGGGCCCAGTTAACTGGCTAGTTCAAAGAAGTATGCCGCAGACTCTTTGAAATACCCACTACCATGGAAATTATTTGCCACCTTTTACAGCCCTTTTACCATAATTTTGATAAGGTTCATCTGTGGTTCCTTAAACCCTAGATGGCTGGCACGGACAAACCTATACTGACGCCTATCTGGCTTAGTGTTGCCAATACTTGGTACGGGAGTCTGACAAGAATCCAGGCTTTTAATTATCATTGGACCATCCTTTCTCCCTTATATTAAAAGGCAGAGCAACTTTCGGCAGTAATCATAAGGATGAGTCACTGGAGGGGACGTCTTTGAGTGGGGTCGGGATGGGTTGGGGGACAGGCCCTCTGTCAGTCCAGCTGTTTTTTTTTTTATTATGCTGAGACAGGGGAAGTGGATATATGTGTGGCAGGTGAAAAGTGCGGATCGTGTTTCAGTCTTAGTTTGAAACACGATCCACACTTTTCAGCCTGTTCCTTTAAAAATCCTTTGATTCATCAGCTGGGAATCCACCATGGTACCCTAGACCTCTCTATGCATTGGCCCAGGTAACTGGCCAGTACCGTGTATGCCACACAGCTTTTGAAACAAAGTCTACGTGTAGAATTATTTGCCAGTTTTTGCAGCACATATCACCATAATTGTGATAAGGTTCGTCTGTGCCTCCTTAAACACAAGACGGCTGCCAGGGAGAAAACTATGCTGAGGCCTAGCTCACTTTGATTTCACGACACTTGTTACTGGAGCCTGGAAGGAGGCCATTCTTTTAAGTATCATCCCACAATCCTTTCTCCATTATTTTAAAATGCAAGGAAACTTTTGCAAGTTAGCATAATAATTGATAGCTGGAGGGGACTTTTTTTTTGTGGGGTCTGTGTGGGTGAGGGGTGCAGTCCCTCTGTCAGTTCGCTGCTTACTTTTTCTTTTCCCCAGAGAGGAGAAGTGGGCATGTGTGTGGCAGGTGAAAAGTGTGAATCCCGTTTCTGTCTTAGACTGAAACAGAACCCGCACTTTCACCCCCTCCTTTAAGAATCCTTTGCTTCATCAGATGGGAATCCACAATGGGTCTCTAGACCGCTCTATGCATGGGCCCAGTTAACAGGCTAGTTCAAAGAATTATGACGCAGAGCTTTTGAAATAACCACTACCTTCAGAATTATTTGACAGCTTTTGTAGCACCTATCACCATAATTGTGATAAGGTTCATCTGTGCCTCCATAAACCCACGATGGTTGCCACGGACAAACGTGTGCTGATGCCTAGGTCACTTGTTGTTGCCAATAATAGTTATGGGTGTCTGGCAATAAGCCAGTCTTTTAGGTATAATTTCACCATCCTATCTTCATTATTTTAAAAGGCAGAGGACCTATTGCCAGATAGCATAAGGATGAGTGGCTGGAGGGGACGTCTTTGTGAGGGGTGCTGGAGGGCAGGGGCAGGCCATCTGTCAATCAGATGGGTTGTTTTTATTATCCCTAGAGGGGATAAGTGGGCATGTGTGTTGCAGGCAAAAAGTGCGGATCCTGTTTCAGTCTTAGACTGACAGAGGATCCGAATTTTTCAGCCTGTTCCTTTAAGAATCCTTTGATTCATCACCTGGGAATCCACCATGTTTCTCTAGATCCCTCTATACGTGGGCAGAGGTAACTGCCTTGTTCCAAGAAGTATGCCTCAGGGCTTTTGAATTAACCAGTACGTTGAGAATTCTTTGCCAGTTTTTCAGCACGTTTCACCATAATTGAGATAATGTTTGTATTTGCCTCCTTAAACGCAAGATGGCTGCCACAGACATAACTATGCTGAGGCTTAGCTGACTTGGTGTTGCCTATTTTTCTTAGTGGAGACTGACAAGAAGCCATTCTTCTAAGTATCATTCCACCATCCTTTCTCCATTATTTAAAAATGCAGGGAACCTTTTGCAAGTTAGCATAATAATTAGTAGCTGGAGGGGACTTTTATTTTTGTGGGGCCGGTGGGGGGGGGCAGGCCCTCTGTCAGTTCGCTGATTTGTTTTTATTATCCCCAGAGAGGAGAAGTGGGCATGTGTGTGGCCGGTGAAAAGTGGGGATCCGGTTTTAGCCTTAGACAGAAACATCATCCGCACTTTTCACCCCGTTCCATTATGAATCCTTTGCTTCATCTGCTGGGAATCCACCATGGTTCTGTAGACCCCTCTACACGTGGGCCCAGAAAACTGCCTGGTTCCAAGAGGTATTCCACAGAGCTTTTGAAATAACCACTACGTTGAGAATTATTTGCCAGTTTTTGCAGCACCTTTCACCGTAATTGTCATAAGGATCGTCTCTTCTTCTTTAATCTTGAGATGCCTGCCATGGAGAAAACTATGCTGAGGCCTAGCTCACTTGATGTGTCTGATACTTGGTACTTGAGTCTGGCAGGATTACATTCTTTTAAGTATCATTCCACCATCCTTTCTCCACTATTTTAAAAGCCAAAGCATGTTTCTGCAGTTAGAATAACAAGTAGTCGCTGGAGGGGAAGTTTTTATGTGGGGTCTGGGTGGCTGGGGCTCAAGAGCTCTTTCCTTCTGTGGTTTCTTTTTATTACCCCCAGAGAGGAGAAGTGGGCATGTGTGTGGCATGTGTAAAGTGCGGATCCTGTTTCAGAGACTGAAACAGGAGACGCACTTTTCATCCTGATCCTTTAAGAATCGTTTGCTTCATCAGCTGGGAATCTACCATGGTTCTCTACACCCCACTATGCGTGGGCCCAGTTAACTTGCTAGTTCAAAGAAGTATGTCACAGAGCCTTTGAAATAACCACTACCATGGAAATTATTTGCCAGCTTTTCCAGCACTTTTACCATAATTTTGATAAGATTCATCTGTGCTTCCTTAAACCCTAGATGGCGCCACGGACAAACCTATATGGAGAGCTACTCGCTTGGTGTTGCCAATACTTGGTACGGGAGTCTGACAAGAATCCAGTCTTTTAATTATCATTGCACCATCCTTTCTCCCTTATATTAAAAGGCAGAGCAACTTTCGGCAGTTATCATAAGGATGAGTCACTGGAAGGGACGTCTTTTTGTGGGGTTGGGATGGGTTGGGGGACAGGCCCTCTCTCAGTCCCGTGGTTTTTTTTTATTATGCCCAGACAGGGGAAGTGGATATGTGTGTGGCAGGTGAAAAGTGCGGATCCTGTTTCATTCTTAGACTGAAACAGGATCCGCACTTTTCAGACTGTTCCTTTGAAATCCTTTGATTCAACAGCTGGGAATCCACCATGGTTCCCTAGACCCCTCTATGCATGGGCCCAGGTACCTGGCCAGTACAAAGATGTATACTGTAGAGGTTTTGAAATAAACACCACGTGTAGAATTATTTGCCACTTTTTGTAGCACATATCACTATAATTGTGATAAGGTTCATCTGTGCCTCCTTAAATACAAGATGGCTACCACGGACAAAACTATGCCGAGGCCTAGGTCACTTGGATTTCAGGACCCTTTTTACTGGAGCCTGGAAGGAGGCCATTCTTTTAAGTATCATTCCACCATTCTTACTCCATTATTTTAAAATGCAGGGAATTTTTCCAAGTTAGCATAATAATTAGTAGCTGGAGGGTACATTTTTTTTGTGGGGTCGGTGTGTGTGGGGGGCGCAGGCCCTATGTCAGTTAGCTCGGTTTTTTTTATGTTCCCCAGAGAGGAGAAGTGGGCCTGAGTGTGGCAGGGGAAAAGTGCGGATTCCGTTCCTGTCTTAGACTGAAACAGGACCCGCACTTCTCACCCCGTTCCTTTAAGTACCCTTTGCTTCATCAGCTGGGAATCCACCATGGGTCTCTAGACCGCTCTATGTGTGGGCCCAGTTAACAGGCTAGTTGAAACAATTATGCCACAGAGCTTTTGAAATAACCACTACCATCAGAATTATTTGACAGCTTTTGCAGCACCTTTCACCATAATTGTCATAAGGTTCGTGTTTTCCTCCTTAATCTCGAGATGGCTGCCATGGACAAAACTATGCTGAGGCCTAGCTCACTTGGTGTGGCCCATACTGGGTACTGGAGACTGGCAAGAATACATTCTTTTAAGTATCATTCCACCATCCTTTCTCCACTATTTTAAAAGCCAGAGCAACTTTTGGCAGTTACAATAACAAGGAGTCGCGGGAGTGGAAGTGTTGTGTCGGGTCTGGGGGGCTGGTGGGGCAAGCCCTCTGTCAGTTCTGTGGTTTGTTTTTATTATCCCCAGAGAGGAGATGTGGGCATGTATGTGGCTGCTGAAAAGGGCGGATCCACTTTCAGAGACTGAAACAGGATCCGCAATGTTCAAATCCTTCCTTTAAGAATCCATCGCTTCATGAGCTGGAAATCCACCATGGTTCTCTACACCCCACAATACGTGGGCCCTGTTAAGTGGGTGGTTCAAAGAAGTATGCTGCAGAGCTTTAAAAATAACCACTACCATGGAATTGATTTGCCAGCTTTTCCAGCACTTTTACCATAATTTTGATAAGGTACATCTGTAATTCCTTAAACCCTAGATGGCTGCCACAGACAAACCTATACTGAGGGCTATCTCGCTTGGTCTTCCCAATACTTGGTACGGGAGTCTGACAAGAATCCAGTCTTTTAATTATCATTGCACCATCCTTTCTCCCTTATATTAAAAGGCAGAGCAACTTTCGGCAGTTAGCATAAGGATGAGTCACTGGAGGGGACGTTTTTATGTGGGGTCAGGGTGGGTTGTTGGACAAGCCCTCTGTCAGTCCGGCGGTTTGTATGTATTATGCCCAGACAGGGGAAGTGGATATGTGTGAGGCAGGTGAAAAGTGCAGATCCTCTTTCAGTCTTAGACTGAAACAGGATCCGCACTTTTGAGCCTTTTCCTTTAAAAATCCTTTGATTCATCAGCTGGAAATCCACCGTGGTTCCCTAGACCCCTCTCTGCTTGGGCCCAGGTAACTGGCCAATACCAATATCTATGCTGCAGAGCATTTGAAATAAACACTACTTGTAGAATTATTTGCCGGTTTTTGGAGGAGATATCACCATAATTGTGATAAGGTTCGTCTGTGCCTTCTTAAACACAAGGTGGCTGCCACGGAGAAAACTATGCTGAGGCCTAGCTCACTTGGATTTCACGACACTTGTTACTGTAGCCTGAAGGGAGGCCATTCTTTTAAGTATCATTCCACCATCCTTTCTCCATTATTTTAAAATGCAGGGAACATTTTCCACGTTAGCCTAATATTTAGTAGCTCGAACGAACTTTTTTTTTTGTGGCGTCGGTGTGGGTGGGTGGGGGCAGGCCCACTGTCAGTTCGCTGGTTTGTTTTTATTTTCCCCAGAGAGGAGAAGTGGGCATGTGTGTGGCAGGAGAAAAGTGTGGATCCCGTTTCTGTCTTAGACTGAAAGAGGACCCGCACTTTTCACGCCGTTCCTTTAAGAATCCTTTGCTTCATCTGCTGGGAGTCCATGATGGGTCTCTAGACCGCTCTATGCGTGGGCCCAGTTACCTGGCTAGGTCAAAGAATTATACCTCAGATCTTTTGAAATAACCACTACCATGAGAATTATTTGACAGCTTTTTCAGCACCTTTCACCATCATTGTGATAAGGTTCATCTGTGCCTCGTTAAAACCCAGAAGGCTGCCACGGACAAACCTGTGCTGAGGCCTCGGTCATTTGCTGTTGCCAATACTTGCTATGGGAGTCTGGCAATAAGCCAGTCTTTTAGGTATAAATCCACCATCCTATCTCCAATATTTCAAATGCAGAGGACCTTTGGCCAGAGAGCATCAGGATGGGTCGCAGGAGGGGATGTTTTCGTGTGGTGTGGTATGGGTGGGGGCAGGCCATCTGTCAATCCGATGGGTTGTTTTTATTATCCCTAGAGAGGAGAAGTGGGCATGTGTGTTACAGGCAAGAAGTGCAGATCTTGTTTCAGTCGTACACTGAAACAGGATCCGCACTTTTCAGCTTGTTCCTTTAATAATCCTTTGATTGATCACCTGGGAATCCACCATGGTTGTCTAGACCCCTCTATGGGTGGGCACAGGTAACGGGCTTATTCCAAGATGTATGCCGCAGAGCTTTTGAATTAACCAGTACGTTGAGAATTATTTGCCAGATTTTCAGCACTTTTCACCATAATTTTGAAAACGTTTGTATGTGACTCCTTAAACCCAAGATGGCTGCCACGGACATAACTATGCTGAGGCGTAGCTGACTTGGTTTTGCCTATTTTTGTTAGTGAAGACTGCCAAGAAGCCATTCTTCTAAGTATCATTCCACCATCCTTCCTCCATTATTTAAAAATACAGGGGGCTGGGCGCGGTGGCTCACACCTATAATCCTAGCACTCTGGGAGGCCGAGGTGGGCAGATCGTTTGAGCTCAGGAGTTCGAGACCAGCCTGAGCAAGAGCGAGACCCCATCTCTACTAAAAATAGAAAGAAATTATATGGACAGCTAAAAATATATATAGAAAAAATTAGCCGGGCATGGTGGTGCATGCCTGTAGTCCCAGCCACTCGGGAGGCTGAGACAGGAGGATCGCTCGAGCCCAGGAGTTTGAGGTTGCTGTGAGCTAGGCTGACGCCACGGCACTCACTCTAGCCTGGGCAACAGAGTGAGACTCTGTCTCAAAAAAAAAAATAAATAAAAAAAAAATAAAATAAAAATACAGGGAACCTTTGGAAGTTAGCATAATAATTAGTAGCTGGAGGGGCCTTTTTTTTTTGTGGGGTCCGTTTGGGTGGGGAGGGTCAGGCCCTCTGTCAGTTCGCTGGTTTGTTTTTATTATCCCCATAGAGGAGAGGTCGGCATGTGTGTGGCAGGTGAAAAGTGCGGATCCTCTTTCAATCTTAGACAGAAACGGGATCCGTATATTTCACCCCTTTCCATTAAGAGTCCTTTGCTTCATCAGCTGGGAATCCACCATGGTTCTCTAGACCCCTCTATGCGTGGGCCCAGAAAACTGCCTGGTTCCAAGAAGTATTCCACAGAGCTTTTGAAATAACCACTACGTTGAGAATTATTTGCCAGTTTTTGCAGCACCTTTTGGCATAATTGTCATAAGGTTCGTCTCTTCCTCCTTAATCTCGAGATGGCTGCCATGGACAAAACTATGTTGAGGCCTAGCTCACTTGGTGTGGCCTATACTTGGTACAGGAGACTGGCAATAATACATTCTTTTACGTATCATCCCACCATAGTTTCTCCACTATTTTAAAAGCCAGAGCACCTTTTGGCAGTTAGAGTAACAAGGAGTCGCTAGAGGGGAAGTTTTTATGTGGGGACAGGGGGGCTGGTGGCGCAAGCCCTCTGTCAGTTCTATGGTTTCTTTTTGTTTTCCCCAGGGAGGAGAAACGGGCATGTGTGTGGCAGGTGAAAAGTGCAGATCCTGTTTCAGAGACTGAAACAGGATCTGCACTTTTCATCCCCTTCCTTTAAGAATCTTTTGTTTCATCAGCTGGGAATCCACCATGGTTCTCTACACCTCACTATGCGTGTGCCCAGTTAACTGGCTAGTTCAAAGAAGTATGTCGTAGAACTTTTGAAATAACCACTACCATGGAAATTATTTGCCAGCTTTACAGCACTTTTACCATAATTTTGATAAGGTTCATCAGTGCTTCCTTAAACCCTAGATGGCTTCCATGGACAAACCTATACTGAGACTATCTCGCTTGGTGTTGCCAATACTTGGTACGGGTGTCTGACAAGAATCCGGTCTTTTCATTATCATTGCACGATCCTTTTTCCCTTGTATTAAAAGACAGAGAAACTTTCGTCAGTTAGCATAAGGATGAGTCCCTGGAGGGGACGTTTTTGTGTGGGGTCGGGGTGGGATGGGGGACAGGCCATCTATCAGACAGGTGGTTTGTATTTATTATGCCTAGACAAGGGAAGTGGATATGTGTGTGGCAGGTGAAAAGTGCGGATCCTCTTTCAGTCTTAGACTGAAACAGAATCCACACTTTTGAGCCTGTTCCTTTAAAAATCCTTTGATTCATCAGCTGGGAATCCACCATGGTTCCCTAGACCCCACTATGCATGGGCCCAGGTAACTGGCCAGTACCAAGATGTATGCCACAGAGCTTTTTAAATAAACACTACATATATAATTATTTCCCAGTTTTTGCAGCACATAACACCATAATTGTGATAACGTTCATCAGTGCCTGCTTTAACACAAGATGGCTGCCACGGATTAAACTATACTGAGGCCTAGCTGACTTGGATTTCACGACACTTGTTACCGGAGCCTGGAAGGAGGCCATTCTTTTAAGTATCATTCCACCATCCTTTCTCCATTATTTTAAAATGTAGGAAACCTTTTATAAGTTAGCATAATAATTAGTAGCTGGAGAGGACTTTTTTTTTTTTTTCTTGGGTAAGTGTGGGTGGGGGGCGCAGGCCCTCTGTCAGTTCGCTGGTTTGTTTTTCTTTTCCCCAGAGAGGAGAAGTGGGCATGTGTTTGGCTGGTGAAAAGTGCGGTTCCCTTTTCTGTCTTAGACTGAAACAGGACCTGTACCTTTCACTCCGTTCCTTTAAGAATCCTTTGCTTCATCAGCTGGGAATCCACCACGGGTCTCTAGACCGCTCTATACATGGGCCCAGTTACATGGCTAGTTAAAAGAATTATACCGCAGAGCTTTTGAAACAACCACTACCATGAGAATTATTTGACAGCTTTTGCAGCACCTTTTGCCACAATTGTGATAAGGTTCATCTGTGCCTCCTTAAACCCAAGATGCTGCCATGGAGAAACGTGTGCTGAGGCTTAGGTCACTTGCTGTTGCCAATACTTGTTATGGAAGTCTGACAATAAGCCAGTCTTTTAGGTATAATTCCACCATACTATCTCCATTATTTTAAAGGGCAGAGGACCTTTCGCCAGAGAGCATAAGGATGAGTCACTGGAGGGGACGTTTTTCTGTGGGGTAATGGGGGTGGGGGGCAGGCCATGTTTCAATCCGATGGGTTGTTTTTGTTATCCCTAGAGAGGAGAAGTGGGCATGTGTGTTGCAGGCAAAAAGTGGGGATCCTGTTTCAGTCTTACACTGAAACAGGATCCGCACTTTTCAGCCTGCTCCTTTAAGAATCCTTTGATTCATCACCTGGGAATCCACCATGGTTCTCTTGACCCCTCTATGCGTGGGCACAGGTAAGTGGCTTGTTATAAGAAGTAGGACGCAGAGCTTTTAAATTAACCAGTATGTTTAGAATTATTTGCCAAGTTTTCTGCATGTTTCACCATAATTGTCATAACGTTTGTATGTGCCTCCTTAAACCCAAGATGGGTGCCACGGACATAACTATGCTGTGGCGTAGCTGACTTGGTGTGGCCTATTTTTGTTAGTGATGACTGACAAGAAGCCATTCTTCTAAGTATCATTCCACAATCCTTTCTCCATTATTTAAAAATGCAGGGAAATTTTGAAAGTTACCACAATAATTAGTAGCTGGAGGGGACTTCTTTTTTGTGGGGTCGGTGTTGGGGGGGCAGCCCTCTGTGAATCCGGTGGTTTGTATTTACTATGCCCGGACACGGGAAATGGATATGTCTGTGGCAGGTTAAAAGTGCAGGACTTTTTTTGGGGGGGGGGTCGGTGTGGGTGGGCGGCGCAGGCCCTCTGTCAGTTCGCTGGTTTGATTTTATTATCCCCAAGGACGAGATGTGCCCATGTGTGTTGCAGGTGAAAAGTGCGCATCCCGTTTCTTAGACTGAAACAGAAGCCGCACTTTTCACCCTGTTCTTTTAAGAATCCTTTCATTCATCACCTCGGAATCCAACATGGTTCTCTACACCCCACTATGCATGGGCCCAGTTAACTGGCTATGTCAAAGAAGTATGCTGCAGAACTTTTGAAATAACCACTACCATGGAAATTATTTGCCAGCTTTTCCAGCCCTTTTACCTTAATTTTGATAAGGTTCATCTGTTCTTCCTTAAACCCTAGATGGCTGCCACGGACAAACCTATACTCAGGGCTATCCGGCTTGGTGTTGCCAATACTTGGTATGGGAGTCTGACAAGAATCCACGCTTTTAATTATAATTGGACCATCCTTTCTTCCTTATATTAAAAGGCAGAGCAACTTTTGTCAGTTAGCATAAGGATGAGTCACTGGAGTGGACGTTTTTGTGTGGGGTTGGGGTGGGTTGGGGGACAAGCCCTCTGTCAGTCCAGCAGTTTGTATTTATTATGCTCAGACAGGGGAAGTGGATATGTGTGTGGCAGGTGAAAAGTACAGATCCTCTTTCAGTCTTAGACTGAAACAAGATCCGCACTTTTGAGCCTGTTCTTTAAAAATTCTTTGATTCATCAGCTGGGAATCCACCATGGATCCCTAGACCCCTCTATGCATGGGTTCAAGTAACAGGCCAGTACCAAGAGGTATGCCCCAGAGCTTTTCAAATAAACACTACGTATAGAATTATTTGCCAGTTTTTGGAGGACATATCACCATAATTGTGACAAAGTTCCACTGTGCCTCCTTAGCACAAGATGGCTGCCACGGAGAAAAGTATTTTGAGGCCTAGCTCACTTGGATTTCACAACACTTGTTACTGGAGCGTGGAAGGAGGCCATTTTTTAAGTATCATTTCACCATACTTTCTCCATTTTTATACAATGCAAGGAAACTTTTGCAAGTTAGCATAATAATTAATAGATGGAGGGGAATATTTTTTTGTGGGGTATGTGTGGGTGGGGGGCGCAGGCCCTCTGTCAGTTCGCCCGTTGGTTTTTATTTTCCCCAGGGAGGAGAAGTGGGCATGTGTGTGGCAGGTGAAAAGTGCGCATCCTGTTTCTGTCTTAGACTGAAACAGAACCCGCACTTTTCAGGGTGTTCCTTTAAGAATCCTTTGCTTCATTACCTGGGAATCCACCATGGTTCTCTAGAACCCTCTATGCGTGGGCACAGGTAACTGGATTGTTCCAAGAAGTATGCCGCAGAGCTTGTAAATATACCAGTACGTTGAGAATTATTTGCCAGTTTTTCAGCACGTTTCACCATAATTGTGATAATTTTGTACGTGCCTCCTTAAACCCAACATGCTGCCACGCATATAACTATGCTGAGGTGTAGCTGACTTGGTGTTGCCTATTTTTGTTAGTGGAGGCTGACAAGAAGCCATTCTTCTAAATGTCATTCCACCATCCTTTCTCCATTATTTAAATATGCAGGGAAATTTTTCAAGTTAGCATAATAATTAGTATCTGGAGGGGACGTTTTCTTTTGCGGGGTCGGTGTGGGTGGGTGGGGCAGGCCCTCTGTCAGTTAACTGGTTTGTTTTTATTTACCCCAGAGAGGAGAAGTGGGCATGTATGTGGCAGGTGAAAAGTGCGGATCCTGTTTCAGAGGCTGAAAGAGGATCCGCACTTTTCATCCTGTTCCTTTAATCATCCTTTGCTTCATCAGCTGGGAATCCACCATGGTTCTCTACACCCCACTATGCGTGGGCCCAGTTAACTGGCTAGTTCAAATAACTATGCCGCAGATCTTTTCAAATAACCACTACCATGGAAATTATTTGCCAGCTTTTACAGCACTTTTACCATAATTTTGATAAGGTTCATCTGTGCTTCCTTAAACCCTAGATGGCTGCCGCGGACAAACCTATACTGAGGGCTGTCTGGCTTGCTGTTGCCAATACTTGGTACGGAAGTCTGACAAGAATCCAGTCTTTTAATTATCATTGCACCATTCTTTCTCCCTTATATTAAAAGGCAGAGCAACTTTCAGCAGTTAGCATAAGATGAGACACTGAAGGGGACCCTGTTGTGTAGGGTTGGGGTGGGTTGGGTGACAGGCCATCTATCAGTCCGTCGGTTTGTATTTATTATGCCCAGACAGGGGAAGTCCATATGTGTGTGACAGGTGAAAAGTACGGATCCTGTTTCAGTCTTAGACTGAAACAGGATCCGGACTTTTCAGCCTATTCCTTTAAAAATCCTTTGATTCATTAGCTGGGAATCCTCCATGGTTCCCTAGACCCCTCTATGCTTGGGCCCAGGTAACTGGCCAGTACCAAGATCTATTCCACAGTGCTTTTGAAATAAACACTACGTGTAGAATTATTTGCCAGTTTTTGTAGCACATATCACTATAATTGTGATAAGGTTCATCTGTGCCTCCTTAAACACAAGATGGCTGCCACGGAGAAAACTATGCTGAGGCCTAGCTCACTTGGATTTCCCAACACTTGTTACTGGAGTGTGGAAGGAGGCCATACTTTTAAATATAATTCCACCATCCTTTCTCCATTATTTTAAAATGCAGAGGACCTTTCGCCAGTTATCATGAGGATGAGTAGCTGGAGGGGACTTTTTGTGTGGAGTGGTGGGGTGCGGGGGCAGTCCATCTGTCAATCCTATGGGCTGTTTTTGTTATACCTAGAGAGGAGAAGTGGGTATGTGTGTTGCAGAGAAAAAGTGCGGATCCTGTTTCAGCCTTAGACTGAAACAGGATCCGCACTTTTCAGCCTGTTCCTTTAAGAATCCTTTGCTCTATCAGCTGGGAATCCACCGTGGTTCTCTAGACCCCTCTATGCGTGGGCACAGGTAACTGGCTTGTTCCAAGAAGTATGCCGCAGAGCTTTTGAATTAACCAGTATGTTGAGAATTATTTGCCAGGTTTTCAGCACGTTTCAATATAATTGTCAAAACGTTTGTATGTGCCTCCTTAAACGCAAGATGGCTGCCACGGACATAACTATGCTGAGGCGTAGCTGACTTGGTGTTGCCTATTTTTGTTAGTGGAGACTGACAAGAAGCCATTCTTCTAAGTATCATGCCACCATCCTTTCTCCATTTTTTAAAAAGGCAGGGAAATTTTGCAAGTTAGCATAATAATTAGTAGCTGGAGGGGACTTTTTTTTCTTGTGGGGTCGGTGTAGGGGGGGGAGGCCCTCTGTCAGTTCGCTGGTTTGTTTTTATTATCCCCAGAGAGGAGAAATGGGCATGTGTGTGGCAGGAGAAAAGTGCGAATCTTGTTTCAGTCTTATACAGAAACAGGATCCACACATTTCACCCTGTTCCATTAAGAATCCTTTGTTTCATCAGCTGGGAATTCACCATGGTTCTCTAGACCCCTCTATGCCTGGGCCCAGAAAACTGCCTGGTTATAAGAAGTATTCCACGGAGCTTTTGAAATAACCACTATGTTGATAATTATTTGCCAGTTTTTGCAGCACCTTTCACCATAATTGTCATAAGGTTCGTCTCTTCCTCCTTAATCTCGAGATGCCTGCCATGGACAAAACTATGCTGAGGCCTAGCTCACTTGGTGTGGCCGATACTTGTTACTGGAGACTAGCAAGAATACATTCTTTTAAGTATCATTCCACCATCCTTTCTCCACTATTTTAAATGCCATAGCACCTTTCGGCAATTAGAATATCATGGAGTCGCTGGAGGGGAAGTTTTTACGTGGGGTCTGGGGTCTGGTGGGGCGAGCCCTCTGTCAGTTCTGTGGTTTCTTTTTATTATCCCCAGAGAGGAGAAATGGGCATGTGTGTGGCAGGTGAGAAGTGTAGTTCCTGTTTCAGAGACTGAAAGAGGATTCGCACATTTTATCCCATTCCTTTAAGAATCCTTTCCTTCATCGTCTGGGAATCCACCATGGTTTTCTACAGCCCACTATGCATGGCCCCAGTTGACCGGCTAGTTAAAAGAAGTATGCTGCAGAGCTTTCAAATAACCACTGCCATGGAAATTATTTACCAGCTTTTTCAGCACTTTTACCATAATTTTGATAAGGTTCATCTGTGCTTCCTTAAAACCTAGATGGCGCCACGGACAAACCTATACTCAGGGCTATTTGGCTTGGTGTTGCGAATACTTGGTAAGGGAGTCTGACAAGAATACTCTCTTTTAATTATCATTGCACCATCCTTTCTCCCTTATACTAAAAGGCAGAGCAACTTTCGGCAGTTAGCATAAGGATGAGTGAACGGAGGGGTGGTTTTTATGTGGGGTTGGGGTGGGTTGGGGGACAGTCCCTGTGTCAGTCCGGTGGTTTGTATTTATTATGCCAAGACAGGGAAGTGGATATGTGTGTGGCAGGTGAAAAGTGCGGATCCTGTTTCAGTCTTAGACTGAAACAGGAACCGCACTTTTCAGCGTGTTTCCTAAAAATCCTTTGATTTATCAGCTGGGAATACACCATGGTTCCCTAGACCCCTCTAAAGATGGGCCCAGGTAACTGGCCAGTACCAAGATGTTTGCCAGAGAGCTTTTGAAATAAACACTACGTGTAGAAATATTTGCCAGTTTTTGCAGCACAAGTCACCATAATTGTGATAAGGTTCGTCTTTGCCTCTTTAAACACAAGATGACTGCCACGGAGAAAACTATGCTGAGTCCTGGTTCACTTGCATTTTACGACACTTGTTATTGGAGCCTGCATGGAGGCCATTCTTTTAACTATCATTTCACCATTTGTACTCCATTATTTTAAAATGCAGGGAACTTTGTGCAAGTTAGCATAATAATTAGTATCTGGAGGGGACTTTTTTTGGGGGGGCAGTGTGGGTGGGAGGCGCAGGCCATCTGTCAGTTTGCTGGATTGTTTTTGGTTTCCCCATAGAGGAGAAGTGGGCATGTGTGTGGCAGGTGAAAAGTGCGGATCCCGTTGCTATCTTAGACTGAAACAGGACCTGCACTTTTCACCCCGTTCCTTTAAGAATCCTTTGCTTCATCAGCTGGGAATCCCACATGGGTCACTAGACCGCTCTATGTGTGGTCCGAGTTAACTGGCTAGTTCAAAGAATTATGCCACAGAGCTTTTGAAATAACCACTACCATGAGAATTATGTGACAGCTTTTTCAGCACCTTTCCCCATAATTTTGATAAGGTTCATCTGTGCCTCCTTAAACCCAAGATGGCTGCCATGGACAAACGTATGCTGAGGCCAAGGTCACTTGCTGTTGCCAATACTTGGTATTGGAGTCTGGCAATAATCCAGTCTTTTGGTATAATTCCACCATCCTATCACCAGTTCTTTAAAAGGCATATGACCTTTCACCAGATAGCATAAGGATGAGTCGCTGGAGGGGACTTTTTTGTTTGGGGTGGTGGGGGGTGCGGGCAGGGCATCTGTCAATCCAGTGGGTTGTTTTTGTTAGCCCTAGAGAGGAGAAGTGGGCATCTGTGTGCCGGCAAAAAGTTCGGATCCAGTTTTACTCTTAGAGTGAAACAGGATCCGCATTTTTCAGCCTGTTCCTTTAGGTATCCTTTGATTCATCAGCTGGGAATCCACCATGGTTCTCTAGACCCCTCTATGCGTGGGCCCAGAAAACTGTCTGGTTCCAAGAAGTATTCCACAGCTTCTGAAAAAACCACTACGTTGAGAATTATTTGCAAGTTTTTGCAGCACCTTTCACCATATTTGTCATAAGGTTCGTCTCTTTCTCCTTAATCTCGAGATGGCTGCCATGGACAGAAATATGCTGAGGCATAGGTCACTTAGTGTGGCCGATACCTGGTACAGGAGACTGGCCAGAATATATTCTTTTAAGTACCATTCCACCATCCTTTCTTCACTATTTTAAAAGCCAGAGCACCTTTCGGCAGTTAGAATAACAAGGAGTCACTGGAGGAGAAGTTTTTATGTGGGGTCTGAGGGGCTGGTGGGGCAAGCCCTCTGTCAGTTCTGTGGTTTCTTTTTATTATCCCCAGAGAGGAGAAGTGGGCATGTGTGTAGCAGGTGAAAAGTGAGGATCCTGTTTCAGAGACTGAAACAGGATTCACACTTTTCATCCCATTCCTTTAAGAATCCCTCGCTTCATCAGCTGGGAATCCACCATGGTTCTCTCCACTCCACTATGCGTGAGCCCAGTTAACTGGCTAGTTCAAAGAAGTTTGCCGCAGAGCTTTTGAAATAACCACTACCATGGAAATTATTTGCCAGCTTTTCCAGCACTATTACCATAATTTTGATAAGGTTCATCTGTGCTTCCTTAAACCCTAGATGGTTGCCATGGACAAACCTATACTGAGGGCTATCTGGCTTGGTGTTGCCAATACTTTGTTTGGGAGTCTGACAAGAATCCAGTCTTTTAATTATCATTGCACCATCCATTCTCCCTTATATTAAAAGGCAGAGCAACTTTCGGCAGTTTGCATAAGGATGAATCTCTGGAGGGCACGTTTTTGTGTGGGGTCGGGTTAGGTTGGGGGACAGGCCCTCTATCAGTCCGGAGGTTTGTATTTATTATGCACAGACAGGGGAAGTGGATATGTGTGTGGAGGAGAAAAGTGCGGATCCTGTTTCAGTCTTAGACTGAAACAGGATCCGCACTTTTCAACCTGTTCCTTTAAAAATCCTTTGATTCATCAGCTAGGAATCCACCATGGTTCCCAGACCCCTATGTGCGTGGGCACAGGTAACTGGCTTGTTCCAAGAAGTATGCTGCAGAGCTTTTGAATTAACCAGTAGGTTGAGAATTATTTGCCAGGTTTTCAGCACATTGCACTATAATTGTGATACCATTTGTATGTGCCTCCTTAAAGCAAAGATGGCTTCCACAGACATAACTATGCTGAGGCGTAGCTGACTTGGTGTTGCCTATTTTTATTAGTGGAGACTGACAAGAAGCCATTCTTGTAAGTATCATTCCACCATCCTTTCTCCATTATTTAAAAATGCAGGGAAATTTTGCACGTTAGCATAATAATTACTAGTGGAGGGGACATTTTTTTTGTGGGGTCGGTGTGGACGGGGGAGCAGGACCTCTGTCAGTTCGCTGGTTCGTTTTTATTATCCCCAGAGAGGAGAAGTGGGCATGTGTGTCGCAGTTGAAAAGTGGGGATGCTGTTTCTGTCTTAGACAGAAACAGCATCCCCACTTTTCCGCACGTTCCATTAAGAATCCTTTGCTTCATCATGTGGGAATCCACCATGGTTCTCTTCACCCCACTATGCGTGGGCCCATTTAACTGGCTAGTTCAAAGAAGTATGCCGCAGAGCTTTTGAAATAACCACTACCATGGAAATTATTTGTCAGCATTTCCAGCACTTTTACCATCATTTTGATAAGGTTCATCTGTGCTTCCTTTAACCCTTGATGGATGCCACGTACAAAACTATATGGAGGGGTATCTCGCTTGGTGTTGCCAATACTTGGTACGGAAGTCTGACAAGAATCCTGTCTGTTAATTATCATTGCACCATCCTTTCTCCCTCACCTTAAAAGGCAGAGCAACTATCAGACGTTAGCATAAGGATGAGTCACTGGAGGGGAAGGTTTTGTGTAGGGTCGGGATGGCTTGGGGGACAGACCCTCTGTCAGTCCGGCGGATTGTATTTATTATGCCCAGTCACGGGAAGTGGATATGTGTGTGGCAGGTAAAAAGTGTGGATCCTGTTTCAGTCCAGGACAGCAAAATGATCCGCATTTTTCACCCCGTTCCATTGTGAATCCTTTGCTTCATCAGCTGGAAATCCACCATGGTTCTCTAGACCTCTCTATGCGTGGGCCCAGAAAACTGCCTGGTTCCAAGAAGTATTCCACAGAGCTTTTGAAATAACCACTAAGTTGAGAACTATTTGCCAGTTTTTGCAGCACCTTTCAACATAATTGTCATAAGGTTCATCTCTTCCTCCTTAATGTCGAGATGGCTGCCATGGACAAAACTATGCTGAGGTCTAGCTCACTTGGTGTGGCCAATCCTTGGTACTGGAGACTGGCAAGAATACATTCTTTTCAGTATCATTCCACCATCCTTTCTCCATTATTTTAAAAGCCAGGGCACCTTTCAGCATTTAGAATAACTAGGAGTCCCTGGAGGGCAATTTTTTATGTGGGGTCTAGGAGGCTGGTGGGGCAAGCCCTCTCTCAGTTCTATAGTTTGTTTTTATTATCCCCAGAGAAGAGAAGTGGGCATATGTGTGGCAGGTGAAAAGTGCGGATCCTGTTTCAGAGACTGAAACAGGATCCGCACTTATCTTCCCGTTCCTTTAAGAATCGTTTGATTCATCAGCTGGATATCCACCATTGTCCTCTATTCCCCTCTCTGGGCGGGTCCAGAAATCTGCCTGGTTCCAAGAAATTTTCTACAGAGCTTTTGAAATAACCACTACGTTGAGAATTATTTGCCAGTTTTTGCAGCACCTTTCCTCATAATTGTCATAAGGTTCGTCGCTTCCTCCTTCATCTCGAGATGGCTGCAATGGACAAAACTATGTTCAGGCCTGGCTCACATGGTGTGGCCGATACTTGGTAGTGAAGACTGGCAAGAATACATTCTTTTAAGTATCACTCCACCATCCTTTCTCCACTATTTTAAAAGTCAGAGCATCTTTTGGCAGTTAGAATATCAAGTAGTCGCTGTAGGGGAAGTTTTATGTGTGGTCTGTGGAGCTGGTGAGGCAAGCCCTCTGTCAGTTCTGTGGTTTGTTTTTATTATCCCCAGAGAGGAGAAGTGGGCATGTGTGTGACAGGGAAGAGTTCGAATCCCGTTTCAGTCTTAGACAGAAACAGGATCTAAGACTTAAACAGGATCTGCACTTTTCAGCCAGTTCCTTTAAAAATCCTTGATTCATCAGCAGGGAATCCACCATGGTTCCCTAGAAACCTCTATGCATGGGCCCAGGTAACTGGCCAGTACAAAGATGTACGCTGCAGAGCTTTTGAAATAAACACTACGTGTAGAATTATTTGCCTTGGCATAATAATTGGTAGCTGGAGGGGAATTTTTTTTTTCTGGGGTCGGTGTGGGCGGGGGGTGCAGGCTCTCTGTCAGTTCGCTGGTTTGCTTTTATTTTCCCCAGAGAGGAGAAGTGGGCATGTGTATGGCAGGTGAAAAGTGCGGATTCCATTTCTGTCTTAGACTGAAACAGGACCCACACTTTTCACCCCATTCCTTTAAGGATCCTTTGCTTGATCATCTAGGAATCCACCATGCTTCTCTAAACCCCACTATGGATGGCCCAGTTAACTGGCTGGTTCAAAGAAGTATGCCACAGAGCTTTTGAAATAACCACTACTATGGAAATTATTTGCCAGCTTTTCCAGCACTTTTACCATAATTTTGATAAGGTTCATCTGTGCTTCCCTAAACCTAGATGGCTGCCACGGACAAACCTATGCTGAGGTCTAGGTCATTTCTTGTTGCCAATGATTTGTATGGGAGTCTGGCAAAAGGCCAGTCTTTTAGGTATAATTCCACCATCCTATGTCCATTATATTAAAAGGCAGCGGACTTTTCGCCAGATAGCATAAGCATGAGTCGCTGGAGGAGACGTTTTTGTGTGCGGTGGTGGGGGGAGGGGGCAGGCCATCTGTCAATCCGATGGGTTGTTTTTGTTATCCCTAGAGAGGAGACGTGCGCACGTGTGTTGCAGGCAAAAAGTGCGGATCCTGTTTCAGTCTTAGACTGAAACAGGATCTACACTTTTAAGCCTGTTCCTTTAAGAATCCTTTGCTTCATCAGCTGGGAATCCACCATGGTTCTCTACACCCCACTATGCGTGGCCTCAGTTAACTGGCTAGATCAAAGAAATATGCCGTAGAGCTTTTGAAATAACCACTACCATGGAAATTATTTGCCAGCATTTCCAGCACTTTTACCATAATTTGTATAAGGTTCATCTGTGCTTCCTTAAGCGCTAGATGGCTGCCACGGACAAACCTATACTCAGGGTTCTCTCGCTTGGTGTTGCCAATACGTGGTACGGGAATCTCATGAGATTCCAGTCTTTTAATTATCATTGCACCATCCTTTCTCCCTTTCCATAAAAAGCAGAGCAACTTTCGGCAGTTAGCATAAGGATGAGTCAACGGAGGGGACATTTTTGTGTGGGGTCGGGGTGGGTTGGGGGACAGTGCCTCTGTCAGTCTGGTGGTTTGTATTTATTATGCCCAGACAGGGAAGTCGATATGTGTGTGGCAGGTGAAAAGTGCGGATCCTATTTCAGTCTTAGACTGAAACAGGATCTGCACTTTTGAGCCTGTTCCTTTAAGAATCCTGTGATTCATCACCTGGGAATCCACCATGGTTCTCTACACCCCACTATGCGTGGGCCCAGTTAACTGGCTAGATCATAGAAATATGCCGCAGAGCTTTTGAAATAAGCACTACCATGGAAATTATTTGCCAGATTTTCCAGCACTTTTACCATAATTTTTATAGGATTCATCTGTGCTTCCTTAAGTGCTAGATGGCTGCCACGGACAAACCTATACTCAGGGTTCTCTCGGTTGGTGTTGCCAATACCTGGTACGGGAGTCTCACGAGAATCCAGTCTTTTAATTATCATTGCACCATCCTTTCTCCCTTACCATAAAAGGAAGAGCTACTTTCGACAGTTAGCATAAGGATGAGTCAACAGACGGGACATATTTGTATGGCGTTCGCGTAGGTTGGGGGACAGGCCCTCTGTCCATCCGGTGGTTTGTATTTATTATGCCCAGACAGGGAAGTGGATATGTGTGTGGCTGGTGAAAAGTGCGGATCCTGTTTCAGTCTTAGACTGAAACAGGATCCACACTTTTGAGCCTGTTCCTTTAAAAATCCTTTGATTCATCAGCTGGGTATCCACCATGGTTCCCTAGACCCCTCCATGCATATGCCCATGTAACTGGCCAGTACCAAGATGTATGCCGGACAGCTTTTGAGATAAACACTAACTTTAGAATGATTTGCCAGTTTTTGCAGCACATATCACCATAATTGTGATAAGGTTGGTCTGTGCCTCCTTAAACTCAAGATGGCTGTCACGGAGAAAACTACGCTGAGGCCTAGCTGACTTGGATTTCATGACACTTGTTACTGGAGCCTGGAAGTAGGCCATTCTTTAAGTATCATTCCACCATCATTTCTCCTTTATTTTAAAATGCTGGGAACCTTTAGAAAGTTAGCATAATAATTACTAGCTAGAGGGGACTCTTTTTTTGGGGGGGTCAGTGTGGGTGGGGAGCGCAGGCCCTCTGTCAGTTCGCTGGTTTCTTTTTATTTTCCCCAGAGAGGACAAGTGGGCATGTGTGTGGCAGGTGAAAAGTGCAGATACCGTTTCAGTCTTAGACTGAAACATGACCTGCCCTTTTCACCCCGTTCCTTTCTGAATCCTTTGCTTCATCAGCTGGGAATCCACCATGGGTCTCTAGACCGCTCTATGCGTGGGCCCAGTTAACTGGCTATTTCAAAGAATTATGCCGCAGAGGTTTTGAAATAACCACTACCATGATTATTATTTGACAGCTTTTGAAGCTTTCACCATAAATGTGATAAGGCTCATCTGTGCCTCCTTAAAACCAAAATGACTACCACAGACAAAGGTGTGCTGAGGCTTAGGTCATTGCTGTTGCCAATATTTGGTATGGGAGTTGGCAATAAGCCAGTCTTTTAAGTAAATTCCACCATCCTATCTCCATTATTTTGAAAGGCAGAGGAACTTTCTCCAGATAGCATAAGGAGGAGTCGCTGGAGGGGACGTATTGTGTGGGGTCGTGGGGGGTGGGGGCAGGCCATCTGTCAATCTGATGGTTTGTTTTTGTTATTCCTAGAAAGGAGAAATGGGCATGTGTGTTGCAGGCAAAAAAGTGCGGATCCTGTTTCAGTCTTAGACTGAAACTGGATCCGACTTTTCAGCCTTTTCCTTTAAGAATCCTTTGATTCATCACCTGGGAATCCACCATGGTTCTTTATACTCCTCTATGTGTGGCCACAGATAACTGGCTTGTTCCAAGAAGTATGCCGCAGAGCTTTTCAATTAACCAGTACATTGAGAATTATTTGCAGGCTTTCAGCAGGTTTCACCATAATTGTGATAACGTTTGTATGTGCCTCCTTAAACCCAAGATGGTTGCCACGGACATAACTATGCTGAGGCGTAGCTTACTTGGTGTTGCCTATTTTTGTTAGTGGAGACTGACAAGAAGCCATTCTTCTAAGTATCATCCTACAATCCTTTCTCCATTATTTAAAAATGCAGGTAAATTTTGCAAGTTAGCATAATAATTAGTAGCTGGAGGGGACTTTTTTTTGTGGGTTGGAGTGAGTGGGGGGGTCAGGCCCTCTGTCAGTTCGCTGGTTTGTTTTTATTGTTCCCAGAGAGAAGAAGTGGGCATGTGTGTGGCAGGTGAAATTGAGGAACCTGTTTCAGTCTTAGACAGAAACAGGATGCTCTCTTTTCACCCCATTCCAGTAAGAATCCTTTGCTTCATCAGCTGGAAATCCACCATGGTTCTCTATACCCCTCTATGCGTGGGCCCAGAAAATTGCCTGGTTCCAAGATGATTTCCACAGAGCTTTTTAAATAACCACTACGTTGAGAATTATTTGCCAATTTTGCAGCGACTTTCACCATAATTGTCATAAGGTTCGTCTCTTCCTCCTTAATCTGGAAATGGCTGCCATGGACAAAACTATGCTGAGGCCCAGCTCACTTGGTGTGGCCGATACTTGGTCCTGGAGACTGGCAAGAATACATTCTTTTAAGTATAATTCCACCATACTTTCTCCACTATTTTAAAACCCAGAGCACCTTTGGGAGTTAGAATAACAAGGAGTCGCTCGAGGGGAAGTGTTTATGTGGGGTCTGGCGGGCCGGTGGGGCAAGCCCTCTGTGAGTTCTGTGGTTTGTTTTTATTATCACTAGAGAGGAGAAGTGGGCATGTGTGTGGCAGGTGAAAAGTGCAGATCCTGTTTCAGAGATAGAAACAGGATCCGCAATTTTCATCCAGTTTCTTTAGGAATCCTTGGTTTCATCAGCTGGTAATCCACCATGGTTCTCTACACCCCACTATTCGTGGGCCCAGTTAGCTGGCTAGTTCAAAGAAGTATGCCGCAGAGCTTTTGAAATAAGCACTGCTATGGAAATTATTTGCCAGATATCCAGCACTATTACCATAATTTTGATAAGGTTCATCTGTGCTTCCTTAAACCC
Organism: Eulemur rufifrons; assembly: GCF_041146395.1. Classification (NCBI taxonomy): domain Eukaryota; kingdom Metazoa; phylum Chordata; class Mammalia; order Primates; family Lemuridae; genus Eulemur; species Eulemur rufifrons. The sequence goes on along the minus strand of NC_091000.1, from coordinate 72,437,980 downwards.
TAGATGGCTGCCACGGACAAACCTATGCTGAGGCCTAGGTCACTTCCTGTTGCCAGTAATTGGTATGGCAGTCTGGCAAAAGGCCAGGCATTTAGGTATAATTCCAGCATCCTATCTCCATTATTTTAAAAGGCAGACGACCTTTCGCCAGATAGTATAAGGATGAGTCGCTGGAGGGGACTTTTTTGTGTGCGGTCATGGGGGGTGGAGGTCGGCAATCTGTAAAACCGATGGGTTGTTTTTGTTATCCCTAGAGAGGAGAAATGGGCATGTGTGTTGCAGGCAAACAGTGCATATACTGTTTCAGTCTTAGACTGAAACAGGATCCACACTTTTCAGCCTGTTCCTTAAGAGTCCTTTGATTCATAACCTGGGAATCCACCATGGTTCTCTAGACCCCTCTATGCGTGGGCCCAGAAAACTGCCTGGTTCCAAGAAGTATTCCACAGAGCTTTTGAAATAACCACTACGTTGAGAATTATTTGGCAGTTTTTGCAGCTCCTTTCACCATAATTGTTATAAGGTTCGTCTCTTCCTCCTTAATCTCGAGATGGCTGCCAAGGACAAAACTATGCTGATGCCTAGCTCACTTTGTGTTGCCGATACTTGGTACTGGAGACTGGCAAGAATACATTCTTTTGAGTATCATTCCACCTTCCTTCTCCACTATTTTAAAGCCAGAGCACCTTTCGGCAGTTAGAATAAGAATGAGTGGCTAGAGGCGAAGTTTTTAAGTAGAGTCTGGGGGCTGGTGGGCCAAGCCCTCTGTCAGTTCTCCGGTTTCTTTTTATTATCCCCAGAGAGGAGAAGTGGGCTTGTGTGTGGCAGGTCAAATGTGCGGATCCTGTTTTAGAGAATCAAACAGGATCTGCACTTTTCATCCAGTTCCTTTAAGAATCCTTTGCTTCATCAGCTGGGAATCCACCACGGTTCTCTACAACCCACTATGCATTGGCCTAGTTACCTGGCTAGTTCAAAGAAGTATGCCGCAGACCTTTTGAAATAATGACTACTATGGAAATTATTTGCCAACTTTTCCAGCACTTTTACCATAATTTTGATAAGGTTCATCTGTGCTTCCTTAAACCCTAGATGGCTGCCACGAACAAACCTATGCTGAGGGCTATCTCGCTTGGTCTTGCCAATACTTGGTACGGGAGTCTGACAAGTATCCAGTCTTTTAATTATCATTGCACCATCCTTTCTCCCTTATATTAAAAGGCAGAGCAACTTTCGGCAGTTAGCATAATGATGAATCACTGGAGGGGACGTTATTGTGTGGGGTCGGGGTGGGTTGGGGGACAGGCTCTCTGTCAGTCTGGCAGTTTGTATTTATTATGTCCAGACAGGGGAAGTGGATACGTGTGTGGCAGGTGAAAAGTGCGGATCCTGTTTCAGCCTTAGAGTGAAACAAGATCCGCACTTTTCAGCCTGTTCCTTTAAAAATCCTTTGATTCATCAGCTGAGAATGCACCATGGCTCCCTAGACCCCTCTATGCATGGGCCCAGGTAACTGGCCTGTACCAAGAAGTATGCCACAGAGCTTTGAAATAAACACTAAGTTTAGAATTATTTGCCAGTTTTTGCAGCACATATCACCATAATGGTGATAAGGTTCATCTGTGCCTCCTTAAACACAAGAAGGCTGCCACGGAGTAAACTACGCTGCGGCCTAGCTCACTTGGTTTTCATGACACTTGTTACTGGAGCCTGGAAGGAGGCCATTCTTTTAAGTATCATTCCACCATCGTTTCTCCATTATTTTAAAATGCAGGGAACTTTTGCAATTTAGCATAATAATTAGTAGCTGGAGTGGACTTTTTTGTTTTGGGGTCTGTGTGGGTGTGGGGCGCAGGCCCTCTGTAAGTTCGCTGGTTATTTTTTATTTTCCCCAGAGAGGAGAAGTGGGCATGTGTGTGGCAAGTGAAAAGTGCGCATTCCGTTTCTGTCTTAGACTGCAACAGGACCCGCACATTTCACCCTGTTCCTTTAAGAATCCTTTGCTTCATCAGCAGGGAATCCAATATGGGTCTCTAGACCGCTCTATGCATGGGCCCAGTTAACTGGATCGTTCAAAGAATTATGCCACGGAGTTTTTGAAATAACCACTACCATGAGAATTATTTGACAGCTTTTGCAGCACCTTTCACCATAATTGAGATAAGGTTCATCTGTGCCTCCTTCAACCCAAGATGGCTGCCACGGAGATAGGTGTGCTGAGGCCTAGGTCACTTGCTGTTGCCAATATTTTGTATGACACTCTGGCAATGAGCCCGTCTTTTAGGTATAATTTCCCCATCCTTTCTCCATTATTTTAAAAGGCAGAGGACCTTTCGCAGATAGCTAAAGGATGAGTTGCTGGAGGGGACATTTTTGTGTGGGGTGTTGGGGGACGGGGGCAGGCCATCTGTCAATCTGATGGGTTTTTTTTGTTATCCCTAGAGACGAGAAGTGGGCATGTGTGTTGCAGGCAAAAAGTGCGGATCCTGTTTCAGTCTTACACTGAAACTGGATCCGCACTTTTTAGCCTGTTCCTTTAAGAATCCTTTGATTCATCACCTGGGAATCCACCATGGTTCTCTAGACCCCTCTCTGCGTGGGCACCGGTAACTGGCTTGTTCCAAGAAATATGCCGCAGAGCTTTTGAATTAACCAGTACGTTGAGAATTATTTGCCATGTTTTCAGCACGTTTCACCATAATTGTGATAACGTTTGTATGTGCCTCCTAAAACCCAAGACGGCTGCCACGGACATAACTGTCCTGAGGTGTAGCTGACTTGGTGTTGCCTACTTTTGTTAGTGGAGACTGACCAGAAGCCATTCTTCTAAGTATCATTTGATCATCCTTTCTCCATTATTTCAAAAAGCAGGCAAATTTTGCAAGTTAGCATAATAATTAGTAGCTGGAGGGGAGGTTTCTTTTTGTCGGGTCGGTGTGGTGTGGGGCACGCTCTCTGTCAGGTCATTGGTTTCTTTTTATTAACCCCAGAGACGAGAAGTGGGCATGTGAGTGGCAGGTGAAAAGTGCGCATACCGTTTCTGTTTTAGAAGGAAACAGTACCCGCACTTTTCACCCTGTTCCTTTAAGAATCCTTCACTTCATCAGCTGGGAATCCACCATGGTTCTATGCAACCCACTATGAGTGGGCCCAGTTACCTGGCTAGTTCAAAGAAATATGCCACAGAGCTTTTGAAATAACCACTACCATGGAAATTATTTGCCAGCTTTTCCAGCACTTTTACCATAATTTTGATAAGGTTCATCTGTGCTTCCTTAAACCCTAGATGGCTGCCACGGAAAAACCTATACGGAGGGCAATCTCGCTTGGTCTTGCCAATACTTGGTATGGGAGTCTGACAAGTATCCAGTCTTTTAATTATTGCACTATCCTTTCTCTCTTATATTAAGAGGCAGAGCAACTTTTGGAAGTTAGCATAAGGATGAGTCAACGGAGGGGACGTTTTTGTGTGGGGTGGGGGGGGTTGGGGGACAGGCCCTCTGTCAGTCCGGCGGTTTGTGCTTATTATGCCCAGACAGGGGATGTGGATATGTGTGTGGCAGGTGAAAAGTGCAGATCCTGTTTCAGCCTTAGACTGAAACAGGATCTGCACTTTTCAGCCTGTTCCTTTAAAAATCCTTTGATTCATCAGCTGGGAACCCACCATGGTTCTCTAGACCCCTCTATGCTTGGGCCCAGGTAACTGGCCAGTACCAAGATGTATGGTGCACAGCTTTAAAATAAACACTACGTGTAGAATTATTTGCCAGTTTTTGCAGCACATATCACCATAATTGTGATAAGGTTCATCTGTGCCTCCTTAAACACAAGATGGCTGCCCCGTAGAAAACTGTGCTGAGTCCTAGCTGACTTGGATTTCACGACACTTGTTACTGGAGCCTGGAAGTAGGCCATTCTTTTAAGTTTCATTCCACCATCCTTTCTCCATTATTTCAAAATGCAGGGAACATTTTGCAAGTTAGCATAATAATTAGTAGCTGGAGGCGACTGTTTTTATGTGGGGTCGGTGTTCGCGGGGGGGGGGGGGGGGGGGTGCAGGCCCTCTGTCTGTTCGCTGGTTTGTTTTTATTTTCCCCAGAGAGGAGAAGTGGGCATGTGAGTAACAGGTGAAAAGGGCGGATTGCATTTCTGTCGTAGACTGAAACAGGATCCGCACTTTTCACCCCGTTCCTTTAAGAATCATTTGCTTCATCAGCTGGGAATCCACCGTGGGTCTCTAGACCACTCTATGCGTGGGCCCAGTTTACTGGCTAGTTCAAAGACTTATGCCTCACAGCTTTTGAAATAACCACTACCATGAGAATTATTTGACAGCCTTTGCAGCACCTTTCACAATAATTGTGATAAGATTCATCTGTGCCTCCTTAGACCCAAGATGGCTGCCACAGACAAACGTGTGCTGAGGCCTATGTCACTTGCTGTTGCCAATACTTCGTATGAGAGTCTGGCAATAAGCCAGTCTTTTAGGTATAATTCCACCATCCTATCTCCATTATTTTAAAAGACAGAGGACCTTTCACCAGATAGCATAAGGATGAGTTGCTGGAGGGGACGTTTTTGTGTGCGGTGGTGGGGGGTGGGGGCACGCCATCTGTCAATCCGGTGGCTTGTTTTTGTTATCCCTAGACAGGAGAAGTGGGCATGTGTGTTGCAGGCAAAAAGTGCGGATCCTGTTTCAGTCTTAGACTGAAACAGGATCCGCAATTTTCAGCCTGTTCCTTTAAGAATCCTTTGATTCATCACCTGGGAATCCACCAGTGGTTCTCTCGACCCCTCCATGCGTGGGCACAGGTAACTGGCTTGTTCCAAGAGGTATGCCGCAGAGCTTTTGAATTAACCAGTACGTTGAGAATTATTTGCCAGGTTTTCAGCAGGTTTCACCATAATTCTGATAACGTTTGTATGTGCCTCCTTAAAACCAAGATGGCTGCCATGGACATAACTATGCTGAGGCGTAGCTGACTTTGTTTTGCCTATTTTTGTTAGTGGAGACGGACAAGAAGCCATTCTTCTCATATCATTCCACCATATTTTCTCCATTATTTAAAAATGCAGGGAACGTGTGCAGGTTAGCATAATAATTAGTAGCTGGAGGGGAAGTTTTTTTTTGTAGGGTCCATGTGGGTGGAGGGGCAGGCCCTCTGTCATTTTGCTGGTTTGTTTTTACTTTCCTCAGAGAGGAGAAGTCGGCATGTGTGTGGAAGGTGAAAAGTGCCAGCTTTTCCAGCACTTTTACCATAATTTTAATAAGGTTCATCTGTGATTCTTTAAACCATAGATGACTGCACAGACAAACCTATTCTGAGAGCTATCTCGCTTGGTGTTGCCAATACTTGGTACGGGAGTCTGACAAGAACCCAGTCTTTTAATTATCATTGCACCATCCTTTCTACCTTATATTAAAAGGCAGAGCAACTTTCGACACTTAGCATAAGGATGCGTCACTGGAGGGGACGATTTTCTGTGGGGACGGGGTGGGTAGGGGGACAGGCCCTCTGTCAGTCCGTCGGATTGTATTTATTATGCCCAGGCAGGGGAACGGATAAGTGTGTGGCCGGTGAAAAGTGCGGATCCTGTTTCAGTCTTAGACTGAAACAGGATCCGCACTTTTCAGCCTGTTCCTTTAAAAATCCTTTGACTCATCAGCTGGGAATCCACCGTGGTTCCCTAGATCCCTCTATGCATGGGCCAGGTAAGTGGCCAGTATCAAGATGTATGCCTCAGAGCTTTTGAAATAAACACCACATGTAGAAATATTTGCCAGTTTTTGCAGCACATATCACCATAATTGTGATAAGGTTAGTCTGTGCCTCCCTAAACACAAGATGGCTGTGCCAGAGAACTATGCTGAAGCCTAGGTCACTTGGATTTCAGGACACTTGTTACTGGAGGCTGGAAGCAGGCCATTCTTTTAAGTATCATTCCACCATCCTTTCTCCATTATTTTAAAATGCAGGGAACCTTTTGCAAGTTAGCATAATAATTTGTAGCTGCATGGGACTGTTTTTGGGGTGGGGTCGGTGTGGGTGGGGGGCGCAGGCTCTCTGTGAGTTTCTTCATTTGTTTTTATTATCCCCAGAGAGGAGAAGTGAGAATATGTGTGGCAGGTTAAAAGTGAGGGTAACGTTTCAGTCTTAAATTGAAAGAGGACCCGCATTATTCACCCCGTTCCTTTTCGAATCCTTTGCATCATCAGCTGGGAATCCACCATGGGTCTCTACACCGCTCTATGCATGGGCCCTGTTAACTGGCTAGTTCAAAGCATTATGCCGCAGAGCTTTTGAAATAACCACTACCATGAGAATTATTTGACAGCTTTTGCAGCATCTTTCACCATAATTGTGATAAGGTTCATCTGTGCCTCCTTAAACCCAAGATGGCTACCAGGAACATACGTGTGCTGAGGCCTAGGTCACTTGCTGTTGCAAATACATCGTATCGGAGTCTGGCAATAAGCCAGTCTTTTACGTATACTTCCACCATCCTATATCCATTATTTTAAAAGGCAGAGGACTTTTCGCCAGAAAGCATAAGGATGAGTCGCTGGACGGTACGTTTTGTGTGGGGTGGTGGGGAGGGGGGGCGGGCCATCTGTGAAATCCATGGGTTGTTTTTGTTATCCCTAGAGAGGAGAAGTGGGCATGTGTGTTGCAGGCAAAAAGTGCGGAACCTGTTTCAGTTTTGGACTGAAACAGGATCCGCATTTTTCAGCCTGTTCCTTTAAGAATCCTTTGTTTCAAAACCTGGGAATCGACCATGGTTCTGGAGACCCCTCTATTCGTTGGCAGAGGTAACTGGCTTCTTCCAACAAGTATGCCGCAGAGCTTTTGAATTAACCAGTACGTTGAGAATTCTTTGCCAGTTTTTCAGAACATTTCACCATAATTGTGATAACGTTTGTATGTGCCTCCTTAAACCCAAGATGGCTGCCATGCACATAACTATGCTGAAGGGTAGCTGACTTGGTGTTGCTTATTCTTGTTAGGGGAGACTGACAAGAAGCCATTCTTCTAAGTATCTTTAACATCCTTCCTCCATTATTTAAAAATCCAGGGAAATTTTGCAAGTTAGCATAATAATAAGTAGCTTGAGAGGACTTTTTTTTTGTGGAGTTGGAGTGGGGCAGGCAGGCCCTTTGTCAGTTTGCTGGTTTGTTTTTATTATCCCCAGAGAAGAGAAGTGTGCATGTGTGTGGCAGGTGAAAAGTGCGGATCCTATTTCAGTCTTAGACAGAAACAGGATCCGCACTTTTCACCCCTTTCCACTGAGAATCCTTTGTTTCATCAGCTGGGAATCCACCATGGTTTTCTAGACCCCTCTATGCGTGGGCCCAGAAAACTGGCTGGTTCCAAGAAGTATTCCACAGAGCTTTTGAAATAACCACTACATTGGGAATTTTTTGCAAGCTTTTGCAGCACCTTTCACCATAATTGTCGTAAGGCTTGTCTCTTCCTCCTTAATCTTGAGATGGCTGCCATGGACAAAACTATACTGAGGCCTAGCTCACTTGGTGTGGCCGATACTTGGTACTGGAGACTGGCAATAATACATTCTTTTAAGTATCATCCGAACATCCTTTCTACACTATTTTAAATGCCAGAGCACCTGTTGGCAGTTAGAATAACAAGGAGTCGCTGGAGGGGAGGTTTTTATGTGGGGTACCGGGGGTTGGTGGGGAAGCCCTCTGTCAGATCTGTGGTATGTTTTTATTATCCCCAGAGAGGAGAAGAGGGCATGTGTCTGGCAGGTGAAAAGTGGAGGTCCTGTTTCAGTCTTAGACAAACAGGATCCGCAGTGTTGATCTCATTCCTTTAAAAATCCTTTGCTTCTTCAACTGGGAATCTACCATGTTTCTCTAGACCGCTCTATGCGTGGACTCAGAAAACTGCCTGGTTCCAAGAAGTATTCCACAGAGCTTTTGAAATAAACACTACGTCGGGAATGATTTGTCAGTTTTTGGAGCACCTTTCACCATAATTGTCATAAGGTTCGTCTCTTCCTCCTTAATCTCGAGATGACTGGCGTGGACAAAACTATGCTGAGGCCTAGCTCACTTGGTGTGGCCGGTAATTGGTACTGGAGACTGGAAAGAATACATTCTTTTAAGTATCATTCCACCATCCTTTCTCCACTATTTTAAAAGCCAGAGCAATTTCGGCAGTTAGAATAACAAGGAGTAGCTGGACGGGAAGTTTTTATGTGGGGTGTGGGTGGCTGGTGGGGCAAGCCCTCTGTCAGTTCTGTGGTTTGTTTTTATTATCCCCAGAGAGGAGAAGTGAGCATGTGTGTGGCAGTTGAAAAGTGCGGCTCCTGTTTCAGAAACTGAAACAGTATGAACACTTTTCATCCCGTTCCTTTAAGAATCCTTTGTTTCATGACCTGGGAATCCACCATGGTTTTCTATGTGTGGGCCCAGTTAACTGGCTAGTTCAAAGAAGTATGCCACAGAGCTTTTGAAATAACCACTACCATGGAAATTATTTGCCAGCTTTTACAGCACATTTACCATAATTTTGATAAGGTTCATCTGTTCTTCCTTAAACCCAGGATGGCTGCTACGGACAAACCTATACTGAGGGTTATCTCACTTGGTGTTGCCAATACTTGGTACGGAATTCTGACAAGAATCCAGTCTTTTAGTTATCATTGGACCGTCCTTTCTCCCTTATATTTAAAGGCAGTGCAACTTTCGGCAGTTAGCATAAGGATGAGTCACTGGAGGGCACGTTTATGTGTGGGGTCGTGTTGGGTTCAGGGACATGCCCTCTGTCAGTCCAGTGGTTTGTATTTATTATGCCCAGACAGGGCAAGAGGATATGTGTGTGGCAAGTGAAAAGTGCGGATCCTGTTTCAGTCTTAGACTGAAACAGGATCCGCACATTTCAGCCTATTCCTTTAAGAATCCTTTGATTCATCACCTGGGAATCCACCATGGTTCCCTAGACCCCTCTATGCATGGGCCCATGTAACTGGCCAGTACCATGTATGCAAAAGAGCTTTTGAAATAAACACTACGTGTAGAATTATTTGTCAGATTTTGCAGCACATATCACCATAATTGTGATAAGGTTCGTCTGTGCCTCCTTAAGCACAAGATGGCTGCCACAGAGAAAACTATGCTGAGGCCTAGCTCACTTGGATTTCAGGACACTTGTTACTGGAGCCTGGAAGGAGGCCATTCTTTTAAGTATCATTACACCATTCTTACTCAATTATTTTAAAATGCAGGGAACCCTTTGCAAGTTAGCATAATAATTAGTAGCTGGAGGGTACATTTTATTTGTGGTGTCACTGTGTGTGTGGGGCCCAGGCCCTCTGTCAGTTCGCTAGCTTGTGTCTATTTTCCTTAGGGAGGAGAAGTGGGCACGTGTGTGGCAGGTGAAAAGTGCGGATCCTGTTTCTGTCTTAGACTGAAACAGGACCTGCACTTTACACCCCGTTCCTTTAAGAATCCTTTGCTTCATCAGCTGGGAATCCACCATGGTTCTCTACACCCCACTATGCGTGGGCCCAATTAACTGGCTGGTTCAAAGAATTATGCCGCAGACCTTTTGAAATAACCACTGCCATGAGAATTATTTGAGAGCTTTTGCAGCACCTTTCACCATAATTGTGATAAGGATCATCTGTGCCTACTTAAACCCAAGATGGCTGCCACGGACAAACGTGTGCTGAGGCCTAGGTCCCTTGCTGTTGCCAATAGTTGGTATGGGAATCTGGAAATAAGCCAGTGATTTAGGTAGAATTCCACCATCCTATCTACATTATTTTAAAAGACAGAGGACCTTTCGCCAGAAGGCGTAAGGATGCGTCACTGGAGGGAACGTTTTTGTGTGTGGTGGTGAGGGGCGGGGGCAGGCTATCTGTCAATCCGATGGGTTGTTTTTGTTACCACTAGAGAGGAGAAGTGGGCATGTAAGTTTCAGGCAAAAAGTGTGGATCCTCTTTCAGTCTTAGACTGAAACAGGATTCGCACTTTTCAGCCTGTTCCTTTAAGAATCCTTTGATTCATCACCCGGGAATCCACCATGGTTCTCTTGACCCCTCTATGCGTGGGCACAGGTAACTGGCTTGTTCCAAGAAGTATGCCGCAGAGATTTTGAATTAACCAGTACGTTGAGAATTATTTGCCAGATTTTCAGCACGATTCACCATAAGTGTGATAACGTTTGTACGTGCCTCCTTAAACCAAAGATGGCTGCAACGGAAATAACTATTCTGAGGCGTAGCTGACTTGGTGTTGCCTATTTTTGTTAGGGGAGACTGACAAGAAGCCATTCTTCTAAGTATCATTCCACAATCCTTTCTACATTATTTAAAAATGCAGGGGAATTTTGCAAGTTAGCATAATAATTAGTAGCTGGATGGTACATTCTTTTTGTGGGGTCGGTGTGGGTGCGTGGGGCAGGCCCTCTGTCAGTTCGCTGGTTTGTTTTTATTATCACGAGAGAGGAGAAGCGGGCATGTGTGTGGCAGGTGAAATGTGCGGATCCTGTTTCAGTCTTAGACAGAAACAGGATCCTCACATTTCACCCAGTTCCTTTAAGAATCCTTTGCTTCATCAGCTGGGAATCCACCATGGTTCTCTAGACCCCTCTCTGCGTGGGCACAGGTAACTGGCTTGGTCCAAGTAGTATGCCGCAGAGCTTTTGAATTAACCAGTACGTTGGAATTCTTTGCCAGTTTTTCAGCACGTTTCACCATAATTGTGATAACGTTTGTATGTGCTTCCTTAAACCCAAGAGGGCTGCCATGGACATAACTATGCTGAGGCGTAGTTGACTTGGTGTTGCCTATTTTTGTTAGTGGAGACTGACCAGACGCCATTCTTCTAAGTATCATCACACCATCCTTTCTCCATTGCTTAAAAATGCAGGGAAATTTTCCAAGTTAGCATAATAATTAGAAGCTGGAGAGGACGTTTTTTTTGGTGGGGTCATTGTGGGTGGGGGGGTCAGGCCCTCTTTCAGTTCCCTGCTTTGTTTTTATTATCACCAGAGAGGAGAACTGGGCATGTGTGTGGCAGGGGAAAAGTGCAGATCCTGTTTCAGAGACTGAAACAGGATTCGCAATTTTCATCCCGTTCCTTTAAGATTCCTTCGCTTCATCAGCTGGGAATCCACCATGGTTCTCTACACCCCACTATACGTGGGCCCAGTTAACTGGATAGTTCAAAGAAGTATGCCACAGGCTTTTGAAATAACCACTACTATGGAAAATATTTGCCAGATTTTCTAGCACTTTTACCATAATTTTGATAAGGTTAATCTGTGCTTCCTTAAACCCTAGATGGCTACCACGGACAAACCTATGCTGAGGCCTAGGTCACTTCCTCTTGCCAATAATTGGTATGGGAGTCTGGCAAAAGGCCAGTCTTTTAGGTATAATTACACCATCCTATCTCCATTACTTTAAAAGGCAGAGGACCTTTCACGAGATAGCATAAGGATGAGTCGCTGGAGGGGACTTTTTGTGTTCGGTGATGGGTGGCGGGGGCAGGACATCTGTCAATCCGATGGGTTGTTTTTGTTATCCCTAGAGAGGAGAAGTGGGTATGTGTGTTGCAGGCAAAAAGTGCGGATCCTGTTTCAGTTTTAGATTGAAACAGGATCTGAACTTTTCAGCCTGTTTCTTTAAGAATCCTTTGATTCATCACCTGGGAATCCACCATGGTTCTCTAGACCCCCCTATCTGTGGGCCCAGAAAACTGCCTGGTTCCAAGAAGTATTACACAGAGTTTTGAAATAACAACTAGGTTGAGAATTCTTTGCGAGTTTTTCAGCACGTTTCACCATATTTGGATAAGGTGTGTATGTGCCGCCTTAAACCCGAGATGGCTGCCACGGACATAACTATGCTGAGGCGTAGTTGACTTGGTGTTGCCTATTTTTGTTACTGGAGACTGGCAAGAAGGCATTCTTGTAAGTATCATTCCACCATCCTTTCTCCATTGTTTAAAAATGCAGGGAAATTTTGCAAGTTAGCATAATAATTAGTAGCTGGAGGGGACATTTTTTTTGGTTGGGTCGTTGTGGATGGGGGGCTCAGGCCCTCTGTCAGTTTGCTGGTTTGTTTTTTTTTAACCCCAGAGCGGAGAAGTGGGCATGTGTGTGGCACGTGAAATGATCGGATCGTGTTTCAGTCTTAGACAGAAACAGGATCCGCACATTTCACCCCGTTCCATTAAAAATGCTTTACTTCAACAGGTGGGAATACACCATGGTTCTCTAGGCCACTCTATGCTTGGGCCCAGAAAACTGCCTGGTTCCATGAAGTATTCCAGAGAGCTTTTGAAATAACCACTATGTTGAGAATTATTTTCCAGTTTTTGCTGCCCCTTTCACCATAATTGTCATAAGGTTCGTCTCTTCATCCTTAATCTCAAGATGCCTGCCATGGACAAAACTATGCTGAGGCCTAGCTCACTTGGTGTGGCCGATACCTGGTACTGGAGACTGGCACGATTACATTCTTATAAGTATCATTCCACCATCCTTTCTCCACTATTTTAAAAGCCAAAGCACGTTTCTGCAGTTAGAATAACAAGGAGTCGCTGGAGGGGAAGTTTTTATGTGGGGTGTGGGTGGCTGGTGTGGCAAGCCCTCTGTCAGTTCTGTGGTTTCTTTTTATTATCCCCAGAGAGGAGAAATGGGCATGTGTGTTGCAGGCAAAAAGTGCGGATCCTGTTTCAGTTGTAGACTGAAAAACTATCCGCACTTTTCAGCCTGTTCCTTTAAGAATCCTTTGATTCATCACCTTGGAATCCACTATGGTTCTCTAGACCCCTCTATGCGTGGGCACAGGTAACTGGCTTGTTCCAAGAACCATGCCACAGAGCTTTTGAGTTAACCAGTATGTTGAGAATTCTTTGCCAGTTTTTCAGCACGTTTCACCATATTTGGATAAGGTGTGTATGTGCCTCCTTAAACCCAAGATGGCTGCGATGGACATAACTATGCTGTGGCGTAGCTGACTTCGTGTTGCCTATTTTTGTTAGTGGAGACTGACAAGAAGCCATTCTTCTAAGTATCATTCCACCATCCTTTCTCCATTGTTTAAAAATGCAGGGAAATTTTGCAAGTAAGCATAATAATTAGTAGCTGGAGGGGACTTTTTTTTGGTGGGGTCGGTGTGGGTGGGGGGGGTCAAGCCATCTGTCAGTTCGCATGTTTGTTTTTATTATCCCCAGAGAGTAGAAGTGGGCATATGTGTGTCAGGGGAAAAGTGCGGATCCTGTTTCAGTCTTAGACAGAAACAGATTCCGCAAATTTCACCCCGTTCCATTAAGTATCCTTTACTTCAACAGCTGGGAATACACTATGGTTCTCTACAACCCACTATACATGTGCCCAGTTAACTGGCTAGCTAAAAGAAGTATGCCACAGAACTTTTGAAATAACCAGTACCATGGGAATTATTTGCCAGCTTTTCCAGCACTTTTACCCTAATTTTGATAAGGTTCATCTGTGCTTCCTTAAACCCTAGATGGCTGCCACGGACAAACCTATACTGAGGGCTATCTCACTTGGTGTTGCCAAGACTTGGTCCGGGAATCTGACAAGAATCCAGTCTTTTAATTATCATTGCACCATCCTTTCTCCCTTTTATTAAAAGGCAGAGCAACTTTCGGCAGTTAGCATAAGGATGAGTCAATGGATGGGATGCTTTTGTGTGGGGTCGGGGTGGGTTGGTTGACAGTTCCTCTGTCAGTTGGGTGGTTTGTATTTATTATGCCCAGACAGGGAAGTGGATATGTGTGTGGCAGATGAAAAATGCGGATCGCCTTTCTGTCTTAGACTGAAACAGGACCCGCACTTTTTCCTCCGTTCTTTTAAGAATCCTTTGCTTCATCAGCTCGGAATCTACCATGGGTCTCTAGACCACTCTATGCGTGGGCCCAGTTAACTGGCTAGTTCAAAGAATTATGCTGCAGAGCTTTTAAAATAACCACTACCATGAGAATTATGTGACAGCTTTTGCAGCAGCTTTCATCATAATTGTGATAAGATTCATCTGTGCCTCCTTAAAACCAAGATTACTGCCACAGAGAAACTTGTGCTGAGGCCTAGGTCACTTGCTGGTGCCAATACTTGGTAAGGGAGTCTGGCAGTAAGCCAGTCTTTTAGGTATAATTCCACCATACTATCTCCATTATTTAAAAGGCCGAGGACTTTTCACCAGATAGCATAAGGATGAGTCGTGGGAGGGGACGATTTTGTGTGGGGTGGTGGGAGGCAGGGGCAGGCCACCTCTCAATCCGATGGGCTGTGCTGTTATCCCTAGAGGGGAGAAGTGGGCATGTGTGTTGTAGGCAAAAAGTGCAGATCCTGTTTCAGTCTTAGACTGAAACAGGATCTGCACTTTTCAGCCTGTTCCTATAAGAATCCTTTGATTCATCACCTGGGAATCCACCATGGTTCTCTAGACCCCTCTCTACGTCGGGTTAGGTAACTGGCTTGTTCGAAGAAGTATGTCACAGAGCTTTCGAATTAAGCAGTACGTTCAGAATGCTTTGGCAGTTTTTCAGCACGTTTCACCATAATTGTGATAACGTTTGTATGGGCCTCCTTAAACCCAAGATGGCTACAATGGACATAATTATGCTGAGGGGCAGCTGACTTGGTGTTGCCTATTTTTGTTAGTGGAGACTGACAAGAAGCCATTCTTACAAGTATCATTGCACCATCCTTTCTTCATTGTTTAAAAATGCAGTGAAATTTTGCAAGTTAGCATAATAATTAGTAGCAGGAAGGGACTTTTTTTTCGTGGGTTCGTTGTGGGTGGGGGTGGCCAGGTCCTCGGTCAGTTCGCTGGTTTGTTTTTATTATCCCCAGAGAGGAGAAGTGGGGATGTGTGTGGCAGGTGAAATGTGTGAATCCTGTTTCAGTCTTAGACAGGATCAGGATCCACACATTTCACCCCGTTCCATTAAGAATCCTTTTCTTCATCAGCTGGGAATCCACCATGGTTCTCTACACCCCACTAAGCGTGGACTCAGTTAACTGGCTAGTTCAAAGAAGTATTCCGCAGAGCTTTTGAAATAACCACTGCTATGGAAATTATTTGCCAGCTTTTCCAGCACTTTTACCATAATTTTGATAAGGTTCATCTGTGCTTCCTTAAACCCTAGATGGCTGCCACGGACGAACCTATGCTGAGGCCTAGGTCAGTTCCTGTTGCCAATAATTCGAAAGGGAGTCTGGCAAAAGGCCAGTCTTTTGGGTATAATTCCAGCATCCTATCTCCATTATTTTAAAAGGCAGAGGACCTTTCGCAATGAAGCATAAGGATGAGTCGCTGGAGGGGACGTTTTTGTGTGCCATGGTGGGGGTCGGGGACAGGCCATCTGTCAATCCGATAGGTTGTTTTTGTTATGCCTAGAGAGGAGAAGTGGGCATGTGTGTTGCAGGCAAAAAGTGCATATACTTTTTCAGTCTTAGACTGAAACTGGATCCGCACTTTTCAGCCTGTTCCTTTAAGAATCATTTCATTCATCACCTGGGAATCAACCATGGTTCTCTAGACCCCTCTATGTGTGGGCCCAGAAAACTGCCTGGTTCCAAGAAGTATTCCACAGAGCTTTTGAAATAACCATCACGTTGAGATTTATTTGCCAGTTTTTGCAGCATCTTTCACCATAATTGTCATAAGGTTCGTCTCTTCCTCTTTAATCTCGAGATGGCTGCCATGGACAAAACTATGCTGAGGCCTAGCTCACTTGGTGTGGCCGATACTTGGTACAAGAGCCTGGCAAGAATAAATTCTTTTAAGTATCATTCCACGCATCCTTCTCCAGTATTTTAAAAGGCAGAGCACCTTTGGGCAGTTAGCATAAGAAGGAGTGGCTGTAGGCCAAGTTTATATGTGGGGTCTGAGGGCTGGTGGGGCAAGCCCTCTGTCAGTTCTGTGGTTTCTTTTTATTATCCCCAGAAAGGAGAAGTGGGCATGTGCGTCGCAGGTGAAAAGTGCGGATCCAGTTTCACAGAATGAAACAGGATCCACATGTTCATCCCGTTCCTTTAAGAATCCTTTGCTTCTTGAGCTGGGAATCCACCGTCGTTCTCTACACCCCACTATGCGTGGGCCCAGTTAACTGGCTAGTTCAAAGAAGTATGCCGCAGAACTTTTGAAATAACCACTACCATGGAAATTATTTGCCAGCATTTCCAGCACTTTTACCATAATTTTGATAAGGTTCATCTGTGCTTCCTTAAACCCTAAATGGCTGCCATGGACAAACCTATACTGAGGGCTCTCTCGCTTCGTGGTCCCAATACATGGAACGGGAGTTTGACAAGAATCCCGTCTTTTAATTATCATTGCACCATCCTGTCTCCCTTATATTAAAAGGCAGAGCAACTTTCGGCAGTTAGCATAAGGATGAGTCAATGGAGGGGACGTTTCTGTGCGGGGTCGGGGTCGGTTGGGGGAACAGTGCCTCTGTCAGTCCAGTGGTTTGTATTTATTATGCCAAACAGGGAAGTCGATACGTGTGTTGCAGGCAAAAAGTGCGGATCATGAATCAGTCTTAGACTGAAACAGGATCTGCACATTTCAGCCTGTTCCTTTAAGAATCCGTTGATTCTTCACCTGGGAATCCACCATGTTTCTGTAGACCCCTCTATGCGTGGGCAGAGGTAAGTGGCTTGTTCAAAGACGTATGCCGCAGAGCTTTTGTATTAACCAGTTCGTTGAGAATTATTTGCCAGGTTTTCACCACGTTTCACCATAACTGTGATAACATTTCTATGTGCCTTATTAAACCCAAGATTTCTGCCACGGACATAACTATGCTGAGGCATAGCTGACTTGGTGTTGCCTATACTTGTTTGTGGAGACTGACAAGAAGCCATTCTTCTAAGTATCATTCCACCTGCCTTTCTCCATTATTTAAAAATGCAGGGAAATTTTCCAAGCTAGCATAATAATTAGTAGCCGGAGGGGACTTATTTTGTGGGTAGGTGTGGTGGGGGGGCAGGACCTCTGTCAGTTCTGTGGTTTGTTTTTATTATCCCCAGAGAGGAGAAGTGGGCATGTGTGTGGCAGGTGAAAAGTTCAGATCCTGTTTCAGTCTTAGACAGAAACAGGATCTGCAATTTTCACCCTGTTTCATTAAGAAACCTTTGCTTCATCAGCTGGGAATCCAACATGGTTCTCTACACCCCAATAGGCGTGGGCCCAGTTAACTGGCTAGTTCAAAGAAGTAAACCGGAGAGCTTTTGAAATAACTACTACCATGGAAATCATTTGCCAGCTTTTTCAGCACATTTACTATAATTTTGATAAGGTTCATCTGTGCTTCCTTAAACTCTAGATGGCTACCATGGACAAACCTATACTGAGGGCTATCTGGCTTGGTGTTGCCAATACTTGGTACGGGATTCTGAGAAGTATCCAGTCTTTTAATTATCATTACACCATCCATTCTCCCTTATATTAAAAGGCAGAGCAACTTTCGGCAGTTAGCATAAGGTTGAGTCACTGGAGGGGACGTTTTTGTGTGTGGTCGTGGTGGGTTGGGGGAGAGTCCCTCTGTCAGTCTGGCAGTTTGTATTTATTATGCCCAGACAGGGGAAGTGGATATGTTTGTATTTATTATGCCCAGACAGGGGCAGGTGAAATGTGCGGATCCTGTTTCAGTCTTAGACTGAAACAGGATCCGCACTTTTCAGCTCGTTCCTTTAAAAATCCTTTTATTCATTAGTTGGGAATCCAACAGGGTTCCCTAGACCCCTCTATGCGTGGGCCCAGGTAATTGGCCAGTACCAAGATGTATGCCGCAGAGCTTTTGAAATAAACAATACGTGTAGAATTATTTGCCAGTTTTTGCAGCACATATCACAATAATTGTGATAAGGTTCGTCTGTGCCTTCTTAAACACAAGATGTCTGCCACGGAGAAAACTATGCTGAGGCCTAGCTCCCTTGGATTTCACGACACTTGTTACTGGAGCCTGGAAGAAGGCCATTCTTTTAAGTATCATTACACCATTCTTTCTCCATTAATTTAAAATGCAGGGAAACTTTTTCAAGTTAGAATAATAATTGGTAGCTGGAGGGTACTTTTATTTTTGTGGGGTCGGTGTGTTTGGGGGGCGCAGGCTCTCTGTCAGTTCGCTGGTTTGTTTTTATTTTCCCCAGAGAGGAGAAGTGGCCATGTGTGTGGCAGGTGAAAAGTGCGGATCCCCTTTCTATCTCAGACTGAAACAGGACCCGCCTCTTTCACCCCGTTCCTTTAAGAATCCTTTGATTCATCAGCTGGAAATCCACCATGGGTCTCTAGACCGCTCTCTTCATGGGCCCAGATAACTGTCTAGTTCAAGGAATTATACCGCAGAGCTTTTGAAACAACCACTACCATGAGAAATATTTGACAGCTTTTGCAGCATCTTTCAACATAATTGTGATAAGGTTCATCTCTGCTTTCTTAAACCCAAGATGGCTGCTGCAGACAAACGTGTGCTGAGGCCTAGGTCACTAGCTGTTGGCAATACTCTGTATGGGAGTCTGGCAATAAGCCAGTCTTTTAGGTATAATTCCACCATCTTATCTCCATTATTTTAAAAGGCAGAGGACCTTTCGCGAGATAGCATAAGGATGAGTCACTGGAGGGGACGTTTTTGTTTGGGGTGGTGGGGGGCGGGGCAGGCCATCTGTCAATCCGATGGGTTGTTTTTGTTATCCCTAGAGAGGAGAAGTGGGCCTGTGTGTTGCAGGCAAAAAAGTGTGGATCTTGTTCCAGTCTTAGACTGAAACAGGATCCGCACTTTTCAGCCTGTTCCTTTAAGTATTCTTTGATTCATCACCTCGGAATCGACCATGGTTTTCTAGACCCCTCTATGCATGGCCATACATAACTGGCTTGTTCCAAGAGTATGCCGCAGGATTTTTCCATTAACCAGTACGTTGAGAATTATTTGCCAGGTTATCAGCATGTTTCACCATAATTGTGATAATGTTTGTATGTGCCTCCTTAAACCCAAGATGGCTGCCATGGACATAACTATGCTGAGGAGTAGCTGACTTGGTGTTGTCTATTTTTGTTAGTGGAGACTGACAACAATCCATTCTTCCAAGTATCATCCACCATCCTTTCTCCATTACTTAAAAATGCAGGGAAATTTTCGAAGTTAGCATAATAATTACCAGCTGGAGGGGACTTTTTTTTTGTGGGGTCGGTGTGGGTGCATGGGCAGGCCCTCTGTCAGTTCGTTTTTTCGTTTTTATTTTCCCCAGAGAGGAGAAGTGGGCTTGTGTGTGGCAGGTGACTGTTGCGGATCCAGTTTATGTCTTAGAGAGATTCAAGACCCGCACTTTTCTACCTTTTCCTTTAAGAATCCTTTGCTTCATCTGCTGGGATTCCACCATAGGGCTCTAGACTGCTCTATGCTTGGGCCCAGTTAACTGGCTAGTTCAAAGAATTATGTCGCAGAGCTTTTGAAATAACCACTACATTGAGAATTATTTGCCAATTTTTCCAGCACCTTTCACCATAATTGTCATAAGGGTCGTCTCTTCCTCCTTAATCTCGAGATGGCTGCCATGGACAAAACTATGCTGAGGCCTGGCTCACTTAGTGTAGCCGATATTTGTTATTGGAGACTGGCAAGAATACATTCTTTTAAGTATCATTCCACCATCCTTTCTCCACTATTTTAAAAGCCAGAGCACCTTTCAGCAGTTTGAGTAACAAGGAGTCGCTGTACAGGAAGTTTTAATGTGGGGTCTGGGGGGCTGGTGGGGCAAGCCCTTTGTCAGTTCTGTGGTTTGTTTTTATTATCCCCAGAGAGGAGAAGTGGGCATAAGTGTGGCAGGTGAAAAGTACGGATCCTGTTTCAGTCTTAGACTGAAACAGCATCCGCACTTTTCAGCCTGTTCCTTTAAGAATCCTTTGCTTCATCAGCTGGGAATCCACCATGGTTCTCTACACCCCACTATGTGTGGGCCCAGTTAACTGGCTAGTTCAAAGAAGTATCCCATTTCTTTAAGAATCCTTTTCTTCATCAGCTGGGAATCCACCATGTTTCTCTAGGCTCCACTATGCGTTGGCCCATTTAACTGGCTAGTTCAAAGAAGTATGCCGCAGAGCTTTTGAAATTACCACTACCGTGATAATTATTTGCCAGCTTTTCCACCACTTTTACCATAAATTTGATAAGGTTCATTTGTGCTTCCTTAAACCGTAGATGGCTGCCAAGGAAAAACCTATACTGAGGGCTATCTCGCCTGGTGTTGCCAATACTTGGTACGGGAGTCTGACAAGAATCCAGTCTTTTATTATCATTGGAGGATCCTTTCTCCCTTATATTAAAAGACAGAGCAACTTTGGGCAGTTAGTATAAGGATGAGTCACTGGAGGGGACGTTTTTGTGAGGGATCATGGTAGGTTGGGGGACAGGCCCTCTGTCAATCCGATGGGTTGTTTTTATTATCCCCAGAGAGAAGAAGTGGGCATGTGTGTGGCAGGTGAAAAGTACAGATCATGTTTCAGTCTTAGATAGAAACAGGGTCCGCCTTTTTCACCCCGTTCCACTAAGAATACTTTGCTTCTTCAGCTGGGAATCCACCATGGTTCTCTACACCCCAGTATGTGTGGGCCCAGTTAACTGGCTAGTTCAAAGAAGTATGCCACAGAGCTTTTGAAATAACCACTACCATGGCAATTATTTGCCAGCTTTTCCAGCACTTTTACCATAATTTTGATAAGGTTCAACTGTGCTTCCTCAAACCCTAGATGGCTACCACGGACAAACCTATACTGAGGGCTATCTGACTTGCTGTAGCCAATACTTGGTATGGGAGTCTGACAAGAATCCAGTCTTTTAATTATCATTGCACCATCCTTTCTCCCTTATATTAAAAGGCAGAGCAACTTCCGGCAGTTAGCATCAGGATGAGTCACCGGAGGGGACGTTTTTGTGTGGGGTTGGGATGGGTTGGTGGACAGGCACTCTGTCACTCCAGTGGTTTGTAAATATTATGCCCAGACAGGGAAGTGGATATGTGTGTGGCAGGTGAAAAGTGCGGATCCTGTTTCAGCCTTAGACTGAAACATGATCCGCACTTTTCAGGCTGTTCCTTTAATAATCCTTTGATTGATCAGCTGGGAATCCACCATGGTTCCCTAGACCCCTTTATGGATGGGCCCAGATAATTGGCCAGTACCAAGATGTATGCGGCATAGCTTTTGAAATAAACACTACTGTAGAATTATTTGCCAGTTTTTGCAGCACATATCACCATAATTGTGATAAGGTTTGTCTGTGCCTCCTTAAACACAAGATGGCTGCCACGGAGAAACTATGCTGAGGCCTAGCTGACTTGGATTTCATGACATTTGGTACTGGAGCCTGGAAGGAGGCCATTCTTTTAAGTATCATTCCACCATCCTTTCTCCATTATTTTAAAATGCAGGGAACCTTTTGCAAGTTAGCATAATAATTAGTAGCTAGAGGGGACTTTTTTTTTTGGGTTGGTGTAGTTGGGTGGTGCAGGCACTCTGTCAGTTCCCTAGTTTGTTTTTATTTTCGCCAGAGAGGAGAAGTGGGCATGTGTGTGGCAGGTGAAAAGTGCGGATCCCGTTTTTGTCTTAGACTGAAACAGGAAGGGCACGTTTCACCGCGTTCCTTTCAGAATCCTTTCCTTCATCAGCTGGGAATCCACCATGGGTCTCTAGACCACTCTATTCGTGGCCCCAGTTAACTGGCTAGATGAAAGAATTATGCGGCAAAGATTTTGAAATAACCACTACGATGAGAATTATTTGACAGCTTTTGCAGTACCTTTCACCATAATTGTGATAAGGTTCATCTGTGCCTCTTTAAACCCAAGATGGCTGGGACGGACAAACGTGTGCTGAGGCCTAGGTCACTTGCTGTTGCCAATACTTAGTATGGGAGTCTGGCAATAAGCCAGTCTTTTAGGTATAGTTTCAGAATCCTATTTCCATTATTTTTAAAGTCAAAGGAACTTTTGCCAGATAGCATAAGGATGAGTGGCTGGAGGGCACGTTTTTGTGGGGAGTGGTGGGGGGCGAGGGCAGGCTATCTATCAATCCAATGGGATGTTTTTGTTATCCCTAGAGGGGAGAAGTGGGCATGTGTGTTGCAGGCAAAAAGTGCATATACTGTTTCAGTCTTAGACTGAAACAGGATCCGCACTTTTCAGCCTGTTCCTTTAAGAATCCTTTGATTCATCACCTGGGAATCCACCATGGTTCTCTAGACCCCTCTATGCATGGGCACAGGTAACAGGCTTGTTCCAAGAAGTATGCCTCAGAGCTTTTTAATTTTCCTGTACGTTGAGAGTTATTTACAGGTTTTCAGCACATTTCACCATATTTGTGATAACGTTTGTATGTGCCTCCTTAAACCCATGATGGCTGCCATGGACATAACTATGCTGAGGCATAGGTGACTTGGTGTTGCCTATTTTTGTTAGAGGAGACTGACAAGAAGCCATTCTTCTAAGTATCATTCCACCATCCTTTCTCCATTATTTAAAAATGCAGGGAAATTTTGCAAGGTAGCATTATATTTAGTAGCTGGAGGGGACGTTTATTTTTTGTGGGGTCAGTGTGGGTGGAGGGGGGCAGGACATCTGTCAGTTCGCTGGTTTGTTTTTATAATCCCCAGAGAGGAGAAGTGGGCATGTGTGTGGCAGGTGAAAAGTGTGGATTCTGTTTCAGTCTTAGGCAGAAACAGGATCCGCATTTTTCACCCCATTCCATTAAGAATCCTTTGCTTCATCAGCTGGGAATCCACCATGGTTCTCTAGACCTCTCTATGAGTGGGCCCAGAAAACTGCCTGGTCCCAAGAATGTTTTCACAGAGCTCTGGAAATAAGCACTACGTTGAGAATTCTTTGCCAGTTTTTGTAGCACCTTTCGCCATAATTGTGATTAGGTTCATCTGTGCCCCCTTAAACCCAAGATGGCTGTGACAGACAAACCTGTGCTGAGGCCTAGTTCACTTGCTGTTGCCAATACTTGGTATCAGAGTCTGGCAATAAGCCAGTCTTTTAGCTATAGTTCCAGAATCCTATCTCCATTATTTTAAAAGGCAGTGGACCTTTCGCCAGATAGCATAAGGATGAGTGGCTGGAGGGGACATTTTTGTGAGGGGTGGCAGGGGCAGGGGCAGGCCATCTGTCAATCCAATGGGTTGTTTTTGTTATCCCTAGAAAGGAGAAGTGGGCATGTGTGTTGCAGGCAAAAAGTGCGGATCCTGTTTCCGTCTTAGACTGAAACAGGATCCGCACTTTTCAACCTGTTCCTTTAAGAATCTTTTGATTCATCACCTGGGAATCCACCATGGTTCTCTAGACCCCTCTATGCGTGGGCATAGGTAACTCGCTTGTTCCAAGAAGTATGCCACAGAGCTTTTTAATTAACCAGTACGTTGAGCATTATTTGCCAGGTTTTCAACACATTTCACCATAATTGTGATAACGTTTGTAGGTGCCTCCTTAAACCGAAGATGGCTGCCACGGACATAACTATGCTGAGGCATACCTGACTTGGTGTTGCCTATTTTTGTTTGTGGAGACTGACAGGAAGCCATTCTTCTAAGTATCATTCCACCATCCTTCCTCCATTGTTTAAAACTACAGGGAAATTTTGCAAGTTAGCATTATATTTAGTAGCTGGAGGGAACATTTATTTTTTGTGGGGTCGGTGTGGGTGGGGGGGACAGGACATCTGTCAGTTCGCTGGTTTGTTTTCATTATCCCAGAGAGGAGAAGTGGGCATGTGTGTGGCAGGTCAAAAGTGTGGATCCTGTTTCAGTCTTAGGCAGAAACAGGATCCACACTTTTCACCCCTTTCCATTAAGAATCCTTTGCTTCATCAGCTGGGAATTCACCATGGTTCTCTACACCTCTCTATCTATAAGTGGGCCCAGAAAACTGCCCGGTTCCAAGAAGTATTCCACAGAGTTTTGGACATAAGCACTACGTTGAGAATTCTTTGCCAGTTTTTGTAGCACCTTTCGCCATAATTGTCATAAGGTTCGTCTCTTCCTCCTTATCTCAAGATGGCTGCCATGGACTAAAGTATGCTTAGGCCTAGCTCACTTGGTGTGTGCTATACTTGTTACTGGAGACTGGAATGAATACATTCTTTGAAGTATCATTCCACCATCCTTTCTCCACTATTTTAAAAGCCAGAGCACCTTTTGGCAGTTAGAGTAAAAAGGAGTCGCTGGAGGGGAAGTTTTTCTGTGGGTTCTGGAGGGCTGTTGGGGAAAGCCCTCTGTCAGTTCTGTGGTTTGTTTTTATTATCCCCAGACAGGAGAATTTGGGCATGTGTGTGGCAGGTGAAAAGTGTGGATCCTGTTTCAGAGACTGAAACAGGATCCGCACATTTAATCCCGTTCCTTTAAGAATCCTTTGCTTAATCAGCTTGGAATCCAACATGGTTCTCTACACCCCACTATGCGTGGGGCCAGTTAACTGGCTAGCTCAAAGAACTATGCCGCAGAGCGTTTGAACTAACCACTACCATGGAAATGTTTTCTAGCTTTTCCAGCACTTTTACCATAATTTTGATAAGGTTCATCTGTGCTTCCTTAAACCATAGATGGCTGCCATGAACAAACCTATACTGAGGGCTATCTCGCTTGCTGTTGCCAATACTTGATACGGGAGTCTGACCAGAATCCAGTCTTTTAATTATCATTGCACCAACCTTTCTCCCTTATATTAAAAGGCAGAGCAACTTTCAGCAGTTAGCATGATGATGAGTCACTGGAGGGGACATTTTTTTTTGTGGGGTCGGGGTGGGTTGTGGGACAGGCCCTAGGTAACTCCAGCGGTTTGTATACATTATGGCCAGACAGGGGAAGTGGATATGTGTGTGGCAGGTGAAAAGTGCGGATCCTGTTTCAGCCTTAGACTGAAACAGGATCTGCACTTTTCAGCCTGTTCCTTTAAAAATCCTTTGATTCATCAGATGGGATTCCACCATGGTTCCCTAGACCCCACCATGCATGGGCCCAGGTAACTGCCCAGTACCAAGATGTATGCGGCAGAGCTTTGAAATAAACACTAAGTGTAGAATTATTTGCCAGTTTTTGCAGCACATATCACCATAATGGTGATAAGGTTCATCTGTGCCTCCTTAAACACAAGATGGCTGCCACGGAGAAAACTATGCTGAGGCCTAGGTCACTTGGATTCATGATACTTTTTACTGGAGCCTGGAAGGAGGCCATTCTTTTAAGTAGCATTCCACCATTCTTTTTCCATTATTTTAAAATGCAGGGAAGCTTTTGCAAGTTAGCACAATAATTAGTAGCTGGAGGGGACTCTTTTGTTCTATGGTCTGTGTGGGTTGGGGGCACAGGCCCTCTGTCAGTTCGCTAGTTTGTGTTTATTTTCATTAGAGAGGAGAAGTGGGCATGTGTGTGGCAGGTGAAAAGTGCGGATCCTGTTTCTGTCTTAGACTGAAACAGGACCTGCACTTTTCACCACGTTCCTTTAAGAATCCTTTGCTTCAACAGCTGGGAATCCACCATGAGTCTTTATACCGCTCTATGCATGGGCCGAGTTAACTGGCTAGTTCAAAGAATTATGCCACAGAGCTTCTGCAATAACCACTAAAATGAGAATTATTTGACAGCTTTTGCAGCTCCTTTCACCATAATTGTGATAAGGTTCATCTGTGCCTCCTTAAACTCAAGATGGCTGCCAGGGACAAACGTGTGCTGAGGCCTAGGTCACTTGCCATTGCCAATACTTGGTATGGGAGTCTGGCAATAAGCCAGTCTTTTAGGTATAATTCCACCATCCTATCTCCATTATTTTAAAAGTCAGAGGACCTTTCGCCAGATAGCATAAGGATGAGTCGCTGGAGGGGACGTTTTTGTGTGGGGTGGAGAGGGGCAGGGGCAGGCCATCTGTCAATCAGA
This sequence comes from Eulemur rufifrons, assembly GCF_041146395.1. Classification (NCBI taxonomy): domain Eukaryota; kingdom Metazoa; phylum Chordata; class Mammalia; order Primates; family Lemuridae; genus Eulemur; species Eulemur rufifrons. The sequence goes on along the minus strand of NC_091000.1, from coordinate 72,412,053 downwards.
TGGTTGTTTTTGTTACCCCTAGATAGGAGAAGTGGGCATGTGTGTTGCAGGCAAAAAGTGCGGATCCTGTTTCAGTCTTAGACTGAAACAGGATCCGCACTTTTCAGCCTGTTCCTTTCAGAATCCTTTGATTCATCACCTGGGAATCCACCATGGTTCTCTAGACCCCTCTATGCGTGGGCACAGGTAACTGGCTTGTTCCAAGAAGTACGCCGCAGAGCTTTTGAATTAACCATTACGTTGAGAATTATTTGCCAGGTTATCAGCACGTTTCACCATAATTGTGATAACGTTTGTAGGTGCATCCTTAAACGCAAGATGGCTGCCATGGAAATAACTATGCTTAGGTGTAGCTGACTTGGTGTTGCCTATTTTTGTTAGTGGAGCCTGACAAGAAGCCATTCTTCTAAGTATCATTCCACAATCCTTTCTACATTATTTAAAAATGCAGGGAAATTTTGCAAGTTAGCATAATAATTACTAGCTGGAGGGGAATTTTTTTGTTGGGTCGGTGTGGGCGGGGCGGGGCAGGCCCTCTGTCAGTTCGCTGGATTGTTTTTATTATCCCCAGAGAGGAGAAGTGGGCATGTGTGTGGCAGGTTAAATGTGCAGATCCTGTTTCAATCTTAGACAGACACAGGATCTGCACTGTTCACCCCATTCCATTAAGAATCCTTTGCTTCATCAGTTGGGAATCCACCATGGTTCTCTAGACTCCTCTATGCGTGGGCCCAGAAAACTGCCTGGTTCCAAGAAGTATTCCACAGTGCTTTTGAAATAACCACTACCTTGAGAATTATTTCCCAGTTTTTGTAGCACGTTTCACCATAATTGTCATAAATTTCGTCTCTTCCCCCTTAATCTCGACATGACTGCCATGGACAAAACTATGTTGAGGCTCAGCTCACCTGGTGTGGCGAAACTTTTTACTGGAGACTGGCGAGAATACATTTTTTTAAGTATCATCCCAACATCCTTTCTCCACTATTTTAAAAGCCAGAGCACCTGTTGGCAGTTAGAATAACAAGGAGTCGCTGGAGGGGAGGTTTTTATGTGGGGTCTGGGGGGCTGGTGCGGCAAGCCCTCTGTCACTTCTGTGGTTTGTTTTTATTATCCCCAGGGAGGAGATGTGGGTATGTGTGTTACAGGTGAAAAGTGCGGATCCTGTTTCAGAGACTGAAACAGGATCCGCACGTTTTGTCCAGTTCCTTTAAGAATCCTTCACTTCATCAAGTGGGAATACACCTTGGTTCTCTACACCCCACTATGCGTGAGCCCATTTACCTGGCTAGTTCAAAGAATTATGCCGCAGAGCTTGTGAAATAACCACTACCATTGAAGTTATTTGCCAGCTTTTCCAGCACTTCTACCATAATTTTGATAAGGTTCATCTGTGCTTCCTTAAACCCTAGATGGCTGCCACGGACAAACCTATGCTGAGGGCTATCTCGCTTGGTCTTGCCAATACTTGGTACCTGAGTCTAACAAGAATCCAGTCTTTTAATTATCATTGCACCATCCTTTCTCCCTTATATTAAAAGACAGAGCAACTTTCGGCAGTTAGCATAAGGATGAGTCACTGGAGGGGACGTTTTTGTGTGGGGTCGGGGGGGGTTAGGGGACAGGCCCTCTGTCAGTCCTGTGGTTTGCATTTATTATGTCTAGACAGGGGAAGTGGATATGTGTGTGGCAGTGAAAAGTTCGGATCCTGTATCAGCCTTAGACTGAAACGGGATCCGCACTTTTCATCCTGTTCCTTTAAAAATCCTTTGATTGATCAGCTGGGAATCCACCATGGATCCCTAGACCCCTGTATGCATGGGCCCAGGTAACTGGCCAGTACCAAGAAGTATGCCACAGAGCTTTGAAATAAACACTAAGTGTAGAATTATTTGCCAGTTTTTGCAGCACATATCACCATAATGGTGATAAGTTTGTCTGTGCCTCCTTTAACACAAGATGGCGGCCAAAGAGAAAACTATGCTGAGGTCTAGCTCACTTGGTTTTCACGACACTTGTTAGTGCAGCCTTGAAGGAGGCCATTCTTTTAAGTATCATTCCACCATAGTTTCTGCATTATTTTAAAATGCAGGGAAACTTTTCCTATTTAGCATAATAATTAGTAGCTGGAGGGGAGTTTTTTGTTGTGGGGTCTATATGGGTGGGGGACACAGGCCCTCTGTCAGTTCTTTTGTTAGAATTATTTTCCCCAGAGAGGAGAAGTGGGCATGTGAGTGGCAAGTGAAAAGTGTGGATACTATTCCTTTCTTAGACTGAAACAGGACCTGCACTTTTCACTCTGTTCCTTTAAGAATCCTTTGCTTCATCAGCAGGGAATCCACCATGGGTCTCTAGACCAATCTATGAGTGTGCCCAGTTCACTGGCTAGTTCAAAGAATTATGCTGTAGATCTTTTGAAATAACCACTACCATGTCAATTATTTGACAGCTTTTGCAGCACCTATCACCATAATTGTGATAAGGTTCATCTGTGCCTCCTTAAACCCAAGATGGCTGCCAGGGACAAACGTGTGCTGAGGCCTAGGTCACTTGCTGTTGCCAATACTTGGTATGGGCCTCTGGAAATAACCCAGACTGTTAGGTAAATTTCCTCCATCCTATCTCCATTATTTTAAAAGGCAAAGGATCTTTCGCCAGATAGCATAAGGCTGAGTCGTTGGAGGGGACGTTTTTGTGTGGGGTGGTGGGGGTCGGGGGCAGGCCATCTGTCAAACCGATGGGTTGTTTTTGTTATCCCTAGAGAGGAGAAGTGGGCCTGTGTGTTGCAGGTAAAAAGTACGGATACTGACAGTCTTAGACTGAAACAGGATCTGCACTTTTCAGCCTGTTCCTTTAAGAATCATTTGATTCATCACCTTGGAATCCACCATGGTTCTCTAGACCCCTCTATGCGTGGGCACAGGTAACTGGCTTGTTCCAAGAAGTATGCTGCAGAGCTTTTGAAATAACCAGTACGTTGAGAATTCTTTGCCAGTTTTTCAGCACGTTTCACCATAATTGTGATAACATTTGTATGTGCCTTCTTAAACCCAAGATGGCTGCCATGGACATAACTATGCTGAGGCGTAGCTGATGTGGTGTTGCCTATTTTTGTTAGTGGAGACTGACAAGAAGCCATTCTTCTAAGTATCACTCCACCATCCTTTCTCCATTGTTTAAAATGCAGGGAAATTTTGCAAGTTAGCATAATAATTAGTACCTGGAGGGGACTTTTTTTTGGTCGGGTCGGTGTGGGTGGGGGGGGCAGGCCCTCTGTCAGTTCGCAGGTTTGTTTTTATTATCCCCAGAGAGGAGAAGTCGGCATGTGAGTGGCAGGGGAAAAGTAAGGATCCTGTTTCAGAGACTGAAACAGGATCCGCACTTTTCATCCCATTCCTTTAAGTATCCTTCGCTTCATCAGCTGGGAATCCACCATGGTTCTCTAGATCCCTCTCTACGTGCGCCCAGAAATCTGGGTGGTTCCAAGAAGTATTCCACAGCTTTTGAAATAACCAATACGTTGAGAATTATTTGCCAGTTTTTGCAGCACCTTTCACCATAATTGTCATAAGATTCGTCTCTTCCTCCTTAATCTCGAGTTGGATGCCATGGACAAAACTATGCTGAGGCCTAGCTCACTTGGTGTGCCCGATACTTGGTACTGGAGACTGGCAAGAATACATTCTTTTAAGTATCATTCCACCATCCTTCTCCACTATTTTAAAAGCCAGAGCACCTTTCGGCAGTTAGAATAAGAAGGAGTGGCTGGAGGCATGTGGGTGGGGAGTGCAGGCCCTCTGTCAGTTTGCTGGTTTGCTTTTAGTTTCCCAAGAGAGGAGAAGTGGGCATCTGTGTGGCAGGTGAAAAGTGACGATCCTGTTTCAGAGACTGAAACAGGATCCGCACTTTTCATCCCGTTCCTTTAAGAATCCTTTGCTTCATCATCTGGGAATCCACCGTGGTTCTCTAAACCGCAATATGCATTGGCCCAGTTAACTGGATAGTTCAAAGAAGTATGCCGCACAGCTTTTCAAATAACTACTCCCATCGAAATTATTTTCCAGCTTTTCATGTACTTTTACCATAATTTTGATAAGGTTCATCTGTGCTTCCTTAAACCCTAGATCACTGCCACGGACAAACCTATGCTGAGTGATATCTCGCTTGGTGTGGCCAATACTTGGTGCGGGAGTCTCACAAGAATCCAGTCTTTTAATTATCATTGCATCATCCTTTCTCCCTTATATTAAAAGGCAGAGCAACTTTCCGCATTTAGCATAAGGATGAATCACTGGAGGGGACGTTTTTGTGTGGGGCGGGGTGGGTTGGGGGACAGTCCCTTTGTCAGTCCGGCGATTTGTAATTATTATACCCAGACAGGCTAGTTCAAAGTATTATGCTGCAGAGCTTTTGAAATAACCACTACCATGAGAATTATTTGCCAGTTTTTGAAGCACATATCACCATAATTGTGATAAGTTTCGTCTGTGCCTCCTTAAACACAAGATAGCTGCCACAGAGAAAACTATGCTGAAGCCTAGCTGACTTGGATTTCAGGACAGTTGTTACTGGAGCCTGGAAGGAGGCCATTCTTTTAAGTATCATTCCACCATCCTTTCTCCATTATTTTAAATGCAGGGAACCTTTTGTAAGTTAGCATAATAATTAGTAGCTGGAGGGGACTTTTTTTATGTGGGGTCGGTGTGGGTGGGGGGAGCAGGCCCTCTGTCATTTCACTGGTTTGTTTTTATTTTCCCCAGAGAGGAGAAGTGGGAATGCGTGTGGCAGGTGAAAAGTGTGGATCCCTTTTCTGTCTTAGACTGAAACAGGACCTGCACTTTTCACCCCGTTGCTTTAAGAATCCTTTTCTTCATAAGCTGAGAATCCACCATGGGTCTCTTGACCGCTCTATGTGTGGGGCCAGTTAACAGGCTAGTTCAAAGAATTATACCACAGAGCTTTTGAAATAACCACTACCATGACAATTATTTGACAGCTTTTGCAGCACCTTTCAAAATAATTGTGATAAGGTTCATCTGTGCCTCCTTTAACCCAAGATGGCTGCCAGGGACAAACGTGTGCTGAGGCCTAGGTCACTTGCTGTTGCCAATACTTGGTATGGGTGTCTGGCAATAAGCCAGTCTTTTAGGTATAATTCCACTATCGTATCTCCATTATTTTAAAAGCCAAGGACCTTTTGACAGATAGCATAAGGCTGAGTCGCTGGAGGGGACGTTTTTGTGTGGGGTGATGGGGGGCGGGGGCAGGCCATCTGGCAATCCGATGGGTTGTTTTGTTATCCCTAGAGAGGAGAAGTGGGCATGTGTGTTGCAGGCAAAAAGTGCATATACTATTTCAGTCTTTGACTGAAAAATGATCCGCACTTTTCAGCCTGTTCCTTTAAGAATCCTTTGATTCATCACCTGGAAATCCACCATGGTTCTCTAGACACCTCTATGCGTGAGCCCGGAAAACTCCCTCGTTCCAAGAAGTATTCCACAGAGCTTTTGAAATAACCACTACGTTGAGAATTATTTGCCAGTTTTTGCAGCACCTTTCACCCTAATTGTCATAAGGTTTGTCTCTTCCTCCTTTATCTCGAGATGCCTGCCATGGACAAAAGTATGCTGAGGCCTAGCTTACTTGGTGTGGCCGATACTTGGTACTGGAGACTGGCAAGAATACATTCTTTTAAGTATCATTCCACCATCCTTCTCCACTATTTTAAAAGCCAGAGCACCTTTTGGCAGTTAGAATAAGAAGGAGTGGCTGGAGGCGAAGTTTTTATGTGGGGTCTGGGGGCTGGGGGGGAAAGCCCTGTGTCAGTTCTGTGGTTTGTTTTTATTATCCCCAGAGAGGAGAAGTCGGCATGTTTTTGGCGGGTGAAAAGTGCGGATCCTTTTTCAGAGAATGAAACAGGATCTGCACTTTTCATCTCGTTCCTGTAAGAATCGTTGCTTCATCAGCTTGGAATCCACCATGGTTCTCTACACCCCACTATGCGTGGGCTCAGTTAACTGGCTAGTTCAAAGAAGTATGCCACAGAACTTTTGAAATGACCACTACCATGGAAAAACGTATACGGAGGGCTACTCGCTTGGTGTTGCCAATACTTGGTATGGGAGTCTGACAAGAATCCAGTCTTTTAATTATCATTGCACCATCCTTTCTCCCCTATAGGCATGCGTGTGGCAGGTGAAAAGTGTGGAACACTTTTCTGTCTTAGACTGAAACAGGACCTGCAGTTTTCACCCCGTTGTTTTAAGAATCCTTTGCTTCATGAGCTGAGAACCCACCATGGGTCTCTAGACCGCTCTATGCATTGGCCCAGTTAACAGGATAGTTCAAAGAATTATGCCACAGACCTTTTGAAATAACCACTACCATGAGAATTATTTGACAGCTTTTGCAACACATTTCACAATAATTGTGATAAGGTTCATCTGTGCCTCCTTAAACCCAAGATGGCCATCTGGCATTCCGATGGGTTGTTTTTGTTATCCCTAGAGAAGAGAAGTGGGCATGTGTGTTGCAGGCAAAAAGTGCAGATCCTGTTTCAGTCATAGACTGAAACAGGATCTGCACTCTTCAGCCTGTTCCTTTGAGAATCCTTTGATTCATCACCTGGGAATCCACCATGGTTCTCTAGCCCATCGATGCGTGGGCAGAGGTAACTGGCTTGTTCCAAGAAGTATGCCACAGAGCTTTTAAATCAACCAGTACATTGAGAATTCTTTGCCAGGTTTTCAGCACGTTTCACCATAATTGTGATAACGTTTGTATGTGCCTCCTTAAACCCAAGATGGCTGCCACGGACTTAACAATGCTGTGGCGTGGCTGACTTGGTGTTGCCTATTTTAGTTAGTGGAGACTGACAAGAAGCTATTCTTATAAGTATCATTCCACCATCCTTTGTCCATTATTTAAAAAGACAGGGAACATTTTGCAAGTTAGCATAATAATTAGTAGCTGGAAGGCACTTTTTTTTTTCTGGGGTCGGTTTGTGTGGGGGAGGGCAGGCCCTCTGTCAGTTCACTGGTTTGTTTTTATATCCCCCGGGAGGAGAAGTGGGCATGTGTGTGGCAGGTGAAAAGTGCGGATCCTGTTTCAGTCTTAGACAGAAACAGGATCCGGACATTTCACCCCGTTCCATTAAGAATCCTTTACTTCAACAGCTGGGAATACACAATGGTTCTCTAGGCCCATCTATGCTTGGGCCCGGAAAACTGCCTGGTTCCATGAAGTATTCCACAGAGCTTTTGAAATAACCGCTATGTTGAGAATTATTTGCCAGTTTTTGCAGCACCTTTCACCATAATTGTCATAAGGTTGGTCTCTTCCTCCTTAATCTCGAGATGGCTGCCGTGGACAAAACTATGCTGAGTCCTAGCTCACTTGGTGTGGCCGATACTTGGTACTGGAGACTGGCAGGATTACATTATTTTAAGTATCATTCCACCATCCTTTCTCCACTATTTTAAAAGCCAAAGCACGTTTCTGCAGTTAGAATAACAATGGGTTGGTGGAGGGGATGTTTTTATGTGGGGTCTGCGTGGCTCGTGCAGCAAGCCCTCTCTCAGTTCTGTGGTTTCTTTTTATTATCCCCAGACAGGAGAAGTGGGCATGTGTGTGGCAGGGGAAAAGTGCGGATCCTGTTTCAGTCTCTGAAACAGGATCCGTACTTTTCATCCTGTTCCTCTACGAATCCTTTGCTTCATCAGCTGGGAATCCACCATGGTTCTCTACACCACACTATGCCTGGGCCCACTTAACTGGCTAGTTCAAATAAGTATGCTGCAGAGCTTTTCAAATAACCACTACCATGGAAATTATTTGCCAGCTTTTCCAGCACTCTTACCATAATTTTGATAGGGTTCATATGTGCATCCTTAAACCCTAGATGGCTGCCACAGACAAACCTATACGGAGGGCTACTCGCTTGGTGTTGCCAATACTTGGTACGGGAGTCTGACAAGAATCCAGTCTTTTAATTATCATTGCACCATCCTTTCTCCCTTATATTAAAAGGCAGTGCATCTTTCGGCAGTTAGCATAAGGATGAATCACTGGAGGGGACGTTTTCGTGTGGGGTCGGGGTGGTTTGGGGGACAGGCCCTCTGTCAGTCCGGCGTTTTTTTTTTTTTTTTATTATGCCCATATAGGGGAAGTGGATATGTGTGTGGCACGTGAAAAGTGTGGATCCAGTTTCAGTCTTACTGAAACAGGATCCGCACTTTTCAGCCTGTTCCTTTAAAATCCTTTGATTCATCACCTCGGAATCCACCATGGTTCTCTAGACCCATCTATTCGTGGGCAGAGGTAACTGGCTTGTTCCAAGAAGTATGCTGCAGAGTTTTTAAATTAAGCAGTACGTTGAGAATTCTCTGCCCGGTTTTCAGCACGTTTCACCATAATTGTGATAATGTTTGCATGTGCCTCTTTAAACCGAAGATGGCTGCCACGGACATAACTATGCTGAGGCGTAGCTGACTTGGTGTTGCCTATTTTTGTTAGTGGAGACTGACAAGAAGCCATTCTTCTAAGTATCATTCGACCATCCTCTCTCCATTATTTAAAAATGCAGGGAACCTTTTGCAAGTTAGCATAATAATTAGTAGCAGTAGGGGACTTTTATTTGTGGGGTCAGTGTGCGTGGGGAGGGCAGACCCTCTATCCGTTTGCTGGTTTGTTTTTGTTATCCCCAGGAAGGAGAAGTGAGCATGTGTGTTGCAGGCAAAAAGTGCATATACTGTTTCAGTCTTAGACTGAAACCGGATACGCACTTTTCAGCCTGTTCCTTTAAGAATCCTTTAATTCATCACCTGGGAATCCACCATGGTTCTCTAGATCCCTCTATGCGAGGGCCCAGAAAACTGCCTGGTTCCAAGAGGTATTCCACAGAGCTTTTGAAATAACCACTACGTTGAGAATTATTTGCCAGTTTTTGCAGCACCTTTCACCATAAATGTCATAAGGTTGGTCTCTTCCTCCTTAATCTCGAGATGGCTGCCATAGACAAAACTATGCTGAGGCCTAGCTCACTTGGTGTTGCCGATACTTGGTTCTGGAGACTGGCAAGAATACATTCTTTTAAGTATCATTCCACGATCCTTCTCCACTATTTTAAAAGCCAGAGCACCATTCGGCAGTTAGAATAAAAAGGAGTGGCTGGAGTCCAAGTTTTTATGTGGGGTCTCGGGATTGGTGGGGCAAGCCCTCTGTCAATTCTATGGTTTGTTTTTATTATCCCCAGAGAGGAGATGTGGGCATGTGTTTGGCAGGTGAAAAGTTCGGATCCTCTTTCGGAGAATCAAACCTGATCTGCATGTTCATCCCGTTCCTTTAATAATCCTTTGCTTCATTAGCTAGGAATCCACCATGGTTCTCTGCACCCCACTATGTGTGGGCCCAGTTAACTGGCTAGTTCAAAGAAGTATGCCACAGAACTTTTGAAGTAACCACTACCATGGAAATTATTTGCCAGCTTTTCTAGCACTTTTACCATAATATTCATAAGGTTCATCTGTGCTTCCTTAAACCCTAGATGGCTGCCACGGACAAACCTAAACTGAGGGATCTCTCGCTTGGTGTTGCCAATACTTGCTACGGGAGTCTGACAAGAATCCAGTCTTTTAATTATCATTGCACTATCCTTTCTCCCTTATTTTAAAAGGCAGAGCAACTTTCGGCAGTTAGCATAAGGATGAGACAACGGAGGGGACGTTTTTGTGTGGGGTCGGGGTGGCTTGGGGGACAGTCCCTCTGTCAGTCCGGTGGTTTGTATTTATTATCCCCAGAGAGGAGAAGTGGGCATGTGTGTGGCAGGTGATAAGTGCGGATCCTGTTTAAGTCTTAGAGAGAAACATGATCCGCACGTTTCACCCCGTTCCATTAAGAATCCTTTACTTCAACAGCTGGGAATACACCATGGTTCTCTAGGCCACTCTATGCTTGGGCCCAGAAAACTGCCTGGTTCCATGAAGTATTCCACAGAGCTTTTGAAATAACCACTATGTTGAGAATTATTTGCCAGTTTTGGCAGCACCTTTCACCATAATTGTCATAAGGTTGGTCTCTTCCTCCTTAATCTCAAGATGGCTGCCATGGACAAAACTATGCTGAGGCCTAGCTCACTTGGTGTGGCTGATACTTGGTACTACAGACAAGCAGGATTACATTCTTTTAAGTATCATTCCACCATCCTTTCTCCACTATTTTAAAAGCCAGAGCACCTTTCGGCAGTTAGAATAAAAAGGAGTCGCTGGAGGGGAAGTTTTTATGTGGGATCTTGTGGGCTGATGGGGAAAGCGCTCTGTCTGTTCTGTGGTTTGTCTTTATTATCTTCAGAGAGGAGAAGTGGGTATGTGTGTGGCAGGTAAAAAGTGCGGATCCTAACATGGTCTGCACTTTTCGTCCCATTTCTTTAAGAATCCTTTGCTTCATCAGCTGGGAATCCACCATGGTTCTCTACACCCCACTATGCGTGGGCCCAGTTAACTGGCTAGTTCAAAGAAGTATGCCACAGAACTTTTGAAATAACCACTACCATGGAAATTATTTTCCAGCTTTTCCAGCACTTTTAACATAATTTTGAAAAGGTTCATCTGTCCTTCCTTAAACCCTAGATGGCTGCCACGGACAAACCTATACTGAGGGCTCTCTCGCTTGGTGTTGCCGACACTTGGTACCGGAGTCTGACAAGAATCCAGTCTTTTAATTATCATTGCACCATCCTGTCTCTCTCATATTAAAAGGTAGAATATCTTTTGGCAGTTAGCATAACGATTAGTCATGTAGGGGACGTTTTTCTGTGGGTTCGGGGTGCGTTGGGGGTCAGGCCCTCTGTCCGTCCGGCGGTTTGTATTTATTATGCCCAGACAGGGTAAGTGGATATATGTGTGGCAGGTGAAAAGTGCGGATCCTGTTTCAGTCTTAGACTGAAACAGGATCTGCGCTTTTGAACCTGTTCCTTTAAAAATCCTTTGATTCATCAGCTGGGAATCCACCATGGTTCCCTAGACCCCTCTAAGCATGGGCCCAGGTAACTGGCCAGTACCAAGATGTATGCCGCAGAGCTTTTGAAATAAACACTACGTGTAGAATTATTTGCCAGTTTTTGCAGCACATACAACCATAATTGTGAAAAGGTTGATCTGTGCCTCCTAAAACACAAGATGGCGGCCCCGGAGAAAACTATGCTGAGGCCTAGCTCACTTGTTTTCACGACTGTTTTTACTGGAGCCTGGAAGGAGGCCATTCTTTTAAGTATCATTCCACCATCCTTTCTCCATTATTTTAAGATGCAGGGAACATTTGGATCTTAGCATAATAATTAGTACCTGGAGAGGAATTGTTTTTCTGTGGAGTCTGTGTGGGTGGGAGGCGCAGGCCCTCTGTCTGTTTGCTGGTTTGTTTTTATTTTCCCCAGAGAGGAGAAATGGGCATGTGAGTGGCAGGTGAAAAGTGCGGATCCCGTTTCCTTCTTAGAGTGAAACAGGACCTGCACATTTCACCCTGTTCCTTTAAGAATCTTTTGCTTCATCAGCTTGGAATCCACCATGGGTCTCTAGACCTCTCTATGTATCGGCCCAGTTAACTGGCTACTTGATAGAATTATGCCGCAGAGATTTTGAAATAACCACTACCATGAGAATTATTTGACAGCTTTTGCAGCACCTTTCAGCATAATTGTGATAAGGTTCATCTGTGCCTCCTTAAACCCAAGATGGCTGCCAGGGACAAACGTGAGTTGAGGCCTAGGTTACTTGCTGTTGTCAATACTTGCCATGGTAGTCTGGTAATAAGCCAGTCTTTTAGGTATAATTCCACCACCCTATCTGCACTATTTTAAATGGCAGAGGACATTTTGCCAGATAGCATTAGGATGAGTCGCTGGAGGGGACGTATTTGTGTGGGGTGGTGTTGGGCGGAGGCAGGCCATCTGTCAATCCGATGGGTTGTTTTCGTTATCCCTAGAGAGGCGAAGTGGATATGTGTGTTGTAGGCACAATTGCGGATCCTGTTTCAATCTTAGGCTCAAGCAGGATCCGCACTTTTCAGCCTGTTCATTTAAGAATCCTTTGATTCATCGCCTGGGAATCCACCATGGTTCTGTAGACCCCTGTATGCGTGGGCACAGGTAACTGGCTTTTTCCAAGAAGTCTGCCGCAGAGCTTTTGAATTAACCAGTACGTTGAGAATTATTTGCCAGGTTGTCCGCACGTTTCACCATAATTGTGATAACGTTTTTATGTGCCTCCTAAAACCCGAGATGGCTGCCATGGATATAACTATGCTGAGGCGTAGCTGACTTGGTGTTGCCTATTTTTGTTACTGGAGACTCACAAGAAGCCATTCTTCTAAGTATCATTCCACCATCCTTTCTCCATTATTTAAAAATGCAAGGAAATTTTGCAAGTTAGCATAATAATTAGTAGCTGGAGGGGACTTTTTTTTTTGCGTGGTCTGTGTGGGTGGGGGGGGGACAGGCCCTCTGTCAGTTCAATGGTCTGTTTTTATTATCCCCAGAGAGGAGAAGTGGGTATGTGTGTGGCAGGTGAAAAGTGCGGATCCTATTTCAGACTTAGACAGAATCAGGATCCACACTTTTGACCCCGTTCCATTAAGAATCCTTTGCTTCATTAGCTTGGTATCCACCATGGTTCTCTAGACCCCTCCATGTGTGGGCCCAGAAAACTGCCTGGTTCCAAGAAGTATTCCACAGAGCTTTTGAAATAACCACTATGTTGAGAATTATTTGCCAGATTTGCAGCACCTTTCACCATAATTGTCATAAGGTTCGTCTCTTCCTCCTTAAACTCGAGATGGCTGCCATGGACAAAACTTTGCTGAGGCCTAGCTCACTTGGTGTGGCCGATCCTTGGTACTGGAGACTGGCAGGATTACATTCTTTTAGGTATCATTCCACCATCCTTACTCCACTATTTTAAAAGCCAAAGCACGTTTCTGCAGTTAGAATAACAAGGAGTCGCTGGAGGGGTAGTTTTTATGTGGGGTCTGGGGGGCTGGTGCGCCAAGCCCTCTGTCAGTTCTGTGGTTTGTTTTTATTATCCCCAGAGAGGAGAAGTGGGCAAGTGTGTGGCAGGTGAAAAATACGGATTCTGTTTCAGAGACTGAAACAGGATCCCCACTTTTCATCCTGTTCCTTTAAGAATCCTTGCTTCATCAGCTGGGAATCCACCATGGTCCTGTACACCCCAATATTCGTGGACCCAGTTAACAGGCTAGTTCAAAGAAGTATGCCGCAGAGCTTTTGAAATAACCACTACCATGGAAATTATTTGCCAGGTTTTCCAGCACTTTTACCATAATTTTGATAAGGTTCATCTGTGCTTCCTTAAACCCTAGATGGCTGCCACGTACAAACCCATAGTGAGGGCTATCTTGCTTGGTGTTGCCAATACTTGTTACGGGATTCTGACAAGAATCCAGTCTTTCAAGTACCATTGCACAATCCTTTCTCCTTTATATTAAAAGGCCGAGCAACTTTTGGAAGTTAGCATAATGATGAGTCACTGGAGGAGACGTTTCTGTGTGGGGTTGGAGTGGGTTGAGGGACAAGCCCTCTGTCAGTCCCGTGGTTTGTATTTATTATGCCCAGACAGGCGAAGTCGATATGTGTGTGGCAGGTGAAAATTGCGGATCCTGTTTCAATCTTAGACTAAAACACGATCCGCAGTTTTCAGCCTGTTCCTTTAAAAATCGTTTGTTTCATCACCTGGGAATCCACCATGGTTCTCTAGACCCCTCTATGCCTGGGCACAGGTAACTGGCTTGTTCCAAGAAGTATGCCGCAGAGCTTTTGAATTAACCAGTACGTTGAGAATTATTTGCCAGGTGTTCAGCACGTTTCACCATAATTGTGATAATGTTTGTATGTGCCTCCGTAAACCCAAGATGGCAGCCACGGATATAACTATGTTGAGGCGTAGCTGACTTGGTGTTGCCAATTTTTGTTATTGGAGACGGACAAGAAGCCATTCTAATAAGTATCATTCCACCGTCCTTTCTCCATCATTGAAAAATGCAGGAAATTTTGCAAGTTACCATAATAATTAGTTGCTGGAGGGGAGGTTTTTTTTTTGTGAGGTCGGGGGGGGGGGCAGGCACTCTGTCAGTTCCCTGGTTTATTTTTATTATCCCTAGAAAGGAGAAATGGGCATCTGGGTGGCATGTGAGAAGTGCGAATCCTGTTTCAATCTTAGACTCCAACAGGATCCGCAATTTTCACCCCGTTGCATTAAGAATCCTTTGCTTCATCAGCTGGGAATCCACCATGGTTCTCTAGACCATTCTATACGTGGGCCCAGAAAACTGCCTGGTTCCAAGAAGTATTCCACAGAGCTTTTGAAATAGGCACTATGTTGAAAATTATTTGCCGGATTTGTAGCACCTTTCACCATAATTGTCATAAGGTTCGTCTTTTCCTCCTTAATCTCGAGATGCTTGCCATGGACAAAACTATGCTGAGGCCCGGCTCACCTGGTGTGGCCGAAGTTGGTACTGGAGACTGGCAAGATTACATTGTTTTAAGTATCATTCCACCATCCTTTCTCCACTATTTTAAAAGCCAGAGCTCCTTTCGGCAGTTAGAATAACAAGGAGTCTCTGGAGGGGAAGTGTTTATGTGGGGTCTGGGTGGCTGGTGGGGCAAGCCCTCTGTTAGTTCTGTGGTTTCTTTTTATTATCCCCAGAGAGGGGAACTGGGCATGTGTGTGGCAGGTGAAAAGTGCGGATCCTGTTTCAGAGACTGAAACAGGATCCGCACTTTTCATTCCGTTCCTTTAAGAATCCTTTGCTTCCTCAGCTGGGAATCCACCATGGTTCCATACACCCCAGTATGTGTCGGCCCAGTTAACTGGCTAGTTCAAAGAAGTATGCCGCAGAGCTTTTCAAATAACCACTACCATGGAAATTGTTTGCAAGCTTTTCCAGCACTTTTACCAATATTTTGATAAGGTTCATCTGTGCTTCCTAAACCCTAGATGGCTGCCACGTACAAACCCATACCGAGAGCTACTCGCTTGGTGTTGCCAATACTTGGTACGGGAGTCTGACAAGATTCCAGTATTTTAATTATCACTGCATCATCCTTTCTCCCTTATATTAAAAGGCAGAGCAACTTTCGGCAGTTAGCATAAGGATGAGTCCCTGGAGGGGACGTTTCTGTGTCGGGTCGGGGTCGGTTGGAGGACAGGCCCTCTGTCAATCTGGCGGTTTTTATTTATTATGTCCAGACAGGGGAAGTGGATATTTGTGCGGCAGGTGAAAAGTGTGGATCCTGTTTCAGTGTTAGACAGAAACATGATCAGCACTGTTCACCCCGTTCCATTATGAATCCTTTGCTTCAGCAGCCGGAAATCCACCATGTTTCTCTATACGTCTCTATGCATGGGCCCAGAAAACTGCCTGGTTCCAAGAAGTATTCCACAGAGCTTTTGAAATAACCACTACGTTGAGAACTATTTGCCAGTTTTTGCAGCACATATCACCATGATTGTCATAAGGCTCGTCTCTTCCTCCTTAATCTCGAGATGGCTGCCATGGACAAAACTATGTGGAGGCCTAGCTCACTTGGTGTGGCCGATACTTGGTACTGGAGACTGGCAGGAATACATTCTTTTAAGTATCATTCCACCATCCTTTCTCCACTATTTTAGAAGCCAAAGGACGATTCTCCAGTTAGAATAACAAGGAGTCACTGGAGGGGAAGTTTTTATGTGTGGTCTGGGGGGTTGGTGCTGGAAGCCCTCTGTCAGTTCTGTGGTTTCTTTTTTTATCCCAAGAGAGGAGAATCGGGCATGTGTGTGGCAGGTGAAAAGTGCGGATCCTGTTTTAGAGACTGAAACAGGATCCGCACTTTTCATCCCGTTCCTTTAAGAATCCTTTGCTTCATCAGCTGGGAATCCACCATGGTTCTCTACACCCCACTATGTGTGGCCCAGTTAACTGGCTACTTCAAAGAAGTATGCCGCAGAACTTTTGAAATAACCACGACCATGGAAATTATTTGCCAGCTTTTCCAGCCATTTTCCGTAATTTTGATAAGGTTCATCTGTGCTTCCTTAAATCCTAGATGGCTGCCACGGACAAACCTATACTGAGGGCTCTCTCGCTTGGTGTTGCCAATGCTAGGTACAGGAGTCTGACAAGAATCCAGTCTTTTAATTATCATTGCACCATCCTGTCTTCCTTATATTAAAAGGCAGAGCAACTTTCGGCCGTTACCATAAGGATGAGTCAACGGAGGGGACGTTTTTGTGTGGGGTCGGGTGGGTTGGGGGACAGTCCCTCTGTCAGTCTGGTGGTTTGTATTTATTATGCCCAGACAGAGAAGTGGATATGTGTGTGGCAGGTGAAAAGTGCGGATCCTGTTTCAGTCTTAGACTGAAACAGGATCCACACTTTGAGCCTGTTCCTTTAAAAATCCTTTGATTCATCAGCTGGGAATCCACCATGCTTCCCTTGACCCCTGGATGCATGGGCCCATGTAACTGGCCAGTACCAAGATGTATCCTGCACAGCTTTTGAGATAAACACTACGTGTAGAATTCTTTGCCAGTTTTTGCAACACATATCATCGTAATGGTGATAAGGTACGTTTGTGCCCCCTTAAACACAAGATGACTGCCACGGAGAAAACTATGCTGAGGCCTAGCTGACGTGGATTTCATGACACATGTTACTGGAGCCTGGAAGGAGGCCATTCTTTTAAGTATCTCTCCACCATCGTCTCTCCATTATTTTAAAATGCAGGGAATATTTGCAAGTTAGCATAATAACGAGTAGCTGGAGAAAACTTTTTTTTTTTGTGGGGTCGGTGTGGGTGGGGGGCGCAGGCCTTCTGTCAGTTCCCTGGTTTGTTTTTATTTTCCCCAGAGAGGAGAAGTGGGCATGTGTGTGGCAGGTGAAAAGTGCGGATTCCGTTTCTGTCTTAGACTGAAACAGTACCCGCACTTTTCACCCAGTTCCTTTAAGAATTCTTTGGTTCATCAGCTGGGAATCCACCATGGGTCTCTAGACCGCTCTATGCGTGGGCTCAGTTAACTGGCTAGTTCAAAGAATTATGCCGCCGAGCTTTTGAAATAACCACTACCATGAGAATTATTTGACAGCTTTTGCAGCAACTATCACCATAATTGTTATAAGTTTCATCTGTGCCTCCTTAATACCAAGATGGCTGCCACGAACAAACGTGTGCTGAGGCCTAGGTCACTTGCTGCTGCCAATAATTAGTGTGGGAGTCTGGCTATAAGCCAGTCTTTTAGGTATAATTCCACCATCCTATCATCATTATTTTAAAAGGCAGAGGACCTTTCGCCAGATAGCATAAGGATCAGTTGCTGGAGGGGACGTTTTTGTGTGGGGTGGTCGGGGGCAGGGGCAGTCCATCTGTCTATCCAATGGGTTGTTTTGTTATCCCTAGAGAGGAGAAGTGGGCATGTGTGTTGCAGGCAAAAAGTGCGGATCCTGTTTCAGTCTTAGACTGAAACAGGATCCGCACTTTTCAGCCTGTTCCTTTAAGAATCCTTCGATTCCTCACCTGGGAATCCACCATGGTTCTCTAGACCCATCTATGCATGGGCAGAGGTAACTGGCTTGTTCCAAGAAGTATGCCTCAGAGCTTTTTAATTAACCAGTACGTTGAGAATTATTTGCCAGGTTTTCAGCACGTTTCACCATAATTGTGATAATGTTTGTATGTGCCTCCTTAAATGCAAGATGGCTGCCACGGACATAACTATGCTGAGGCGTAGCTGACTTGGTGTTGCCTATTTTTGTTAGTGGAGACTGACAAGAAACCATTCTTCTAAGTATCATTCCACCATCCTTTCTCCATTATTTAAAAATGCAGGAACATATTGTAAGTTAGCATAATGATTAGTAAGTGCCGGGGACTTTTTTTTTTGTCGGGTCAGTGTGGGTGTGGGACGGTAGGCCCTCTGTCAGTTCGCTGGTTTGTTTTTATTATCCCCAGAGAGGGGAAGTGGGCATGTGTTTGGCAGGTGAAAAGTGCGGATCCTGTTTCAGTTTTAGACAGAAACAGAGTCTGCACATTTCATCCCATTCCATTAAGAATCCTTTACTTCAACAGCTGGGACTACACCATGGTTCTCTAGGCCACTCTATACATGGGCCCAGATAACTGCCTGGTTCCATGAAGTATTCAACAGTCCTTTTGAAATAACCACTATGTTGAGAATTATTTGCCAGTTTTTGCAGCACTTTTCACCATAATTGTCATAAGGTTCGTCTCTTCCTCCTTAACCTCGAGATGGCTGCCTTGGACAAACTATGCTGAGGCCTAGCTCACTTGGTGTGGCCGATACTTGGTACTGGAGACTGGCACTATTATATTCTTTAAAGTATTATTCCCCATCCTTTCTCCACTATTTTAAAAGCCAAAGCACGTTTCTGCAGTTAGAATAACAAGGAGTCGCTGGAGGGGAAGTTTTTATGTTGGGTCTGGGTGGCTGGTGCGGCAAGCCCTCTGTCCGTTCTGTGGTTTCTTTTTATTAACCCCAGAGAGGAGAAGTGGACATGTTTGTGGCAGGTGAAAAGTGCGGATGCTGTTTCAGAGACTGAAACAGGATCTGCTCTTTTCATCCTGTTCCTTTAAGAATCCTTTGCTTCATCAGCTGGGAATCCACCATGGTTCCCTAGACCTCTCTATGCATGGGCCCAGGTACCTGGCGAGTACCAAGATGTGTGCCGAGAGCTTTGGAAATATACGCTATGTGTAGAATTATTTGCCAGTTTTTGCAGCACCTTTCAGCATAATTGTCATAAGGTTCCTCTCTTTCCCCTTA
Organism: Eulemur rufifrons; assembly: GCF_041146395.1. Lineage (NCBI taxonomy): Eukaryota > Metazoa > Chordata > Mammalia > Primates > Lemuridae > Eulemur > Eulemur rufifrons. The sequence goes on along the minus strand of NC_091000.1, from coordinate 72,393,223 downwards.
ATCTCGAGATGGCTGCCATGGACAAAACTATGCTCAGGCCTAGCTCATTTGGTGTGGCCGATACTTGGTACTGGATACTGGCAAGAATACATTCTGTTAAGTATCATTCCACCATCCTTCTCCACTATTTTAAAAGCCAGAGCACCTTTCGGCAGTTAGAATAAGAAGGAGTGGCTGGAGCCGAAGTTTTTATGTGGGGTCTGGGGTATGGTCGGGAAAACCCTCTGTCAGTTCTGTGGTTTCTTTTTATTATCCCCAGAGAGGAGAAGTGGGCATGTGTGTGGCAGGAGAAAAGTGGATATCCTGTTTCAGAGAATGAAACAGGATCCACACTTTTCATCCTGGTCCTTTAAGAATCCTTGCTTCATCAGCTGGGAATCCACCATGGTTCTCTAGACCGATCTATATGTGGGCACAGGTAACTGGCTTGTTCCAAGAAGTATGCCGCAGAGCTTTTGAATTAACCTATACGTGGAGAATTATTTGCCAGATTTTCAGCACGTTTCTCCATAATTGTGATAACGTCTGTATGTGCCTCCTTAAACCCAAGATGGCTGCCACGGACATAACTATGCTGAGGCGTAGCTGACTTGGTTTTGCCTATTTTTGTTAGTGGAGACTGACAAGAAGCCATTCTTCTAAGTATCATTCCACCATCCTTTCTCCATTATTTAAAAATGCAGGGAAGTTTTGCAAGTTAGCATAATAAATAGTAGCTGTAGGGGAGGTTTTTTTTTTTTGTGCGGTCCGTGTGGGTGGGGGGCAGGCCCTCTGTCAGTTCGCTGGATTGTTTTGATTATCCCAAGGGAGGAGAAGTGAGCATATGTGTGGCAGGTGAAAGGTTGCGGATATTGTTTCAGTCTTAGACAGAAACAGGAACCGCACTTTTCACCCCATTCCCTTAAGAATCCTTTGCTTCATCAGCTGGGAATCCACCATCGGTCTCTAGACCCCTCTATTCGTGGGCCAAGAAATCTTCCTTGTCCCAAGAAGTATTCCACAGAGCTTTTGAAATAACCACTACGTTGAGAATAGTTTGCCAGATTTTGCAGAACCTTTCACCATAATTGTCATAAGGTTCATCTCTTCTTCCTTAATCTCGAGATGGCTGCCATGTACAAAACTATGCTGAGGCCTAGCTCACTTGGTGTGGGCGATACTTGATACTGGACACTGGCAAGAATACATCCTTTAAAGTATCATTCCACCATCCTTCTCCACTCTTTTAAAAGCCAAAGCACATTTCTGCAGTTAGAATAACAAGGAGTCGCTGGAGGGATAGTTTTTATGTGGGGTCTGGGGGGCTGGTGCACCAAGCCCTCTGTCAGTTCTGTGGTTTGTTTTTATTATCCCCAGAGAGGAGAAGTGGGCAAGTGTGTGGCAGGTGAAAAGTACGGATTCTGTTTCAGAGAATGAAACAGGATCCGCACTTTTCATCCCGTTCCTTTAATGATCCTTGCTTAATCAGCTGGGAATCCACCATGGCTCTCTACACCCCAATATTCGTGGACCCAGTTAACAGGCTAGTTCAAAGAAGTATGCCACAGAGCTTTTGAAATAACCACTACCATGGAAATTATTTGCCAGCTTTTCCAGGACTTTTACCATAATTTTGATAAGGTTCATCTATGCTTCCTTAAACCCAAGATGGCTGCCACGGACAAACCTACACTGAGGGCTATCTCGCTTGGTGTTCCCAATACTTGGTACGGGAGTCTGACAAGAATCCAGTGTTTTAATTATCATTGCACCATCCTTTCTCCCTATACTAAAATGCAGAGCAACTTTCGACAGTTAGCCTAAGGATGAGTCACTGGAGGGGATGCTTTTGTGTGGGGTCGTGGTGGGTTGGTGGACAGGCACTCTGTCAGTCTGGCGGTTTGTATTTATTATGCCCAGACAGGGGAAGTGGATATGTATGTGGCAGGTGAAAAATGTGGATCATGTTTCAGTCTTAGACTGAAACAGGATCTGCACTTTTCAGCCTGTTCCTTTCAAAAACCTTTGATTCATCAGCTGGGTATCCACCGTGGTTCCCTATTCCCCTCTATGCATGGGCTCAGGTAACTGCCCAATACCAAGACGTATGCCGCAGAGCTTTTGAAATAAACACTAGGTATAGAATTATTTGCCAGTTTTTGCAGCACATATCACCATAACTGTGATAAGGGTCGTCTGTGCCTCCTTAAACACAAGATGCCTGCCACGGAGAAAACTATGTTGATGCCTAGCTCAGTTCAATTTCACGACACTTGTTACTGGAGCCTGTAAGGAGACCTTTCTTTTAAGTATCATTCCACCATTGTTTCTCCATTATTTTAAAATGCAGGGAACCTTTTGGAAGTTAGCATAATAATTAGTAGCTGGAGGGGACTTTTTTTTTGTGGAGTCGGTGTGGGTATGGGGCGCAGGCCCTCTGTCAGTTCACTGGTTTGTTTTTATTTTGCCCAGAGAGGATAAGTGGGCATGTGTGTGGCAGGTGAAAAGTGCGGAACCCATTTCTGTCTTAGACTAATACCGGACCCGCACTTTTCACCCCGTTCCTTTAAGAATCCTTTGCTTCATCAGCTGGGAATCTACCATGGGTCTCTAGACCGCTCTATGCATGGGCCCAGTTAACTGGCTAGTTTAAAGCCTTATGCCTCAGAGATTTTGAAATAACCACTACCATGAGAATTATTTGACATCTTTTGCAGCACCTTTCACCGTAATGTTATAAGATTCATCTGTGCCTCCTAAACCCAAGATAGCTGCCATGGACAAACCTGTGCTGAGGCCTAGGTCACTTGCTATTGCCAATACTTGGGATGGGAGTCTGGCAATAAGCCAGTCTTTTAGCTAAAATTCCACCAGCCTATCGCCATTATTTTAAAATGCAGAGGAATTTTCGCCAGATACCATAAGGATGAATTGCAGCAGGGGACGTTTTTGTGTCGGGTGGTGGGGGGCAGGGGCATGCCATCTGTCAATCCGATGGTTTGTTTTTGTTATCCCTAGACAGGACTATTTGGCATGTGTGTTGCAGGCAAAAAGTACAGATCCTGTTTTAGTCTTAGACTGAAACAGGATCCGCACTTTTCATCCCATTCCTGTAAGAATCCTTTGCTTCATCACGTGGGAATCCACCATGGTTCTCTACACCCCACTATGCGTGGGCCCAGTTAACTGGCTAGTTCAGAGAAGTATGCTGCAGAGCTTTTCAAATAACCACTACCATGGAAATTATTTGCCAGCATTTCCAGGACTTTTACCATAATTTTGACAAGGTTCATCTGTGCTTCCCTAAAACCTAGATGGCTGCCACGGACAAACCTATACTGAGGGCTATCTCGCTTGGTGTTGCCAATACTTGGTACGGGAGTCTGACAAGAATCCAGTCTTTTAATTATCATTGGACCATCCTATCTCCCTTATATTAAAAGGCAGAGCAACTTTCGGCAGTTAGCATAAGGATGAGTCACTGGAGGAGACGTTTGTCTGTGGGTTCGTGATGTGTTGGGTGACAGGCCCTGTGTCAGTATAGCGGTTTATATTTATTATACCCAGACAGGGGAATTGGATATGTGTGTGGCAGGTGTAAAGTGCGGATCAGGTTTCAGTCTTAGACTGAAACAGGATCCGCACTTTGCAGCCTGTTCCTTTAAGAATACTTTGATTCATCACGTGGGAATCCACCATGGTTCTCCAGACCCCTCTATGCGTAGGGAGAGGTAACTGGCTTGTTCCAAGAAGTGTTCCGCAGAGCTTTTGAATTAACCAGTACGTTGAGAATTATTTTCTAGATTTTCAGCGCGTTTCACCATAATTGTGATAACGTTTGTATGTGCCTCCTTAAACCGAAAATGGCAGCCATAGACAAAACTATGCTGAGGCGTAGCTGACTTGGTGTTGCCTATTTTTGTTAGTGGAGACTGACAAGAAGTCATTCTTCTAAGTATCATTCCACCATCCTTTCTCCATTATTTAAAAATTCAGGGAAATTTTTCAAGTTAGCCTAATAATTAATAGCTCGCAGCGACTGTTTTTTTCTTGTGGGGTCGCTGTGGGTGGAGGACGCGGGCCTTCTGTCAGTTCCCTGGTTTGTTTTTAGTTTCCCCATAGAGGAGAAGTGGGCATGTGTGTGGCAGGTGAAAAGTGCGGATCCTGTTTCAGAGACTGAAACAGGATCCGCACATTTCATCCCGTTCCTTTAAGAAACCTTTGCTTCCTCAGCTGCAAATCCACCATAGCTCTCTGCACCCCACTATGTGTGGGCCCAGTTAACTGGCTACTTCAAAGAGGTATGCCCCAGAGCTTTTAAATAACCACTAACATGGAAATTGTTTGCCAGCTTTTCCAGCACTTTTACCATAATTTTGATAAGGTTCATCTGTGCTTTCTTAAATCCTAGATGGCTGCCACCGACAAACCTATACTGAGGGCTATCTCGCTTGGTGTTGCCAATATTGATACCTGGAGAATAACAAGAATCCTATCTTTTAATTATCATTCCACCTTCCTTTCTCCCTTATATTAAAAGGCACAGCAACTTTCGGCAATTAGCATAAGGATGACACACTGGAGAGGACGTTTTTGTGTGGGGTGGGCGTGGGTTGGGGGACTGGCCCTCTGTCAGTCCAGCGGTTTGTATTTATCATCCCAAGACAGGGGGGTGAATATGTGTGTGGCAGGTGAAAAGTGCGGATCATGTTTCAGTCTTAGACTGAAACATCATCCGTACTTTTCAGCCTGTTCCTTTAAAAATTCTTTGATTCATCAGATGGGAATCCACCATGGTTCCCTAGAACCCTCAATGCATGGGCCCAGGTAACTGGCCAGTACCAAGATGTATGCCACAGAGCTTTTGAAATAAACACTACGTGTAGAATTATTTGCCAGTTTTTCAGCACATATCACCATAATTGTGATAAGGTTCGTTTGTGCCTCCTTAAACACAAGATGGCTGCCACAGGGAAAACTATGCTGAGGCCTAGCTGACTTGCATTTCACGACACTTGTTACTGGAGCCTAGAAGGAGGCCATTATTTAAGTATCATTCCACCATTGTTTCTCCATTATTTTAAAATGCAGGGAACCTTTTGCAAGTTAGCATAATAATTAGTAGCTGGAGGGGACGTTTTTTTTTCCTGTGGGGTCGGTGTGGGTGGGGGACGGCAGGCCCTTTGTGAGTTCGCTGGTTTGTTTATATTATCCCCAGAGAGGAGAAGTGGGCATGTGTGTGGCAGATGAAAAGTGCGGATCCCGTTTCTGTCTTAGACTGAAACAGGACCCGCACTTTTCACCCAGTTACTTTAAGAATCCTTTGCTTGATCAGCTGGGAATCCACCATGGGTCTATAGACCGCTCTATGCGTGGGCCCAGTTAACTGGCTAGTTCAAAGAATTATGCCGCAGAGCTTTTGAAATAACCGCTAACATGAGAATTATTTTACAGCTTTTGCAGCTCCTTTCACAATAATTGTGATAAGGTTCATCTGTGCCTCCTTAAACCCAAGATGGCTGCCACGAACAAACGTGTGCTGAGGCCTAGGTCACTTGCTGTTGCCAATACTTGGTATGGGAGTCTGGGAATAAGCCAGTCTTTTCGGTATAATTCGATGATCCTATCTCCATTATTTTAAAAGGCAGTGGACATTCGCCAGATAGCATAAGGATGAGTCGCTGGAAGGGACGTTTTTGTGTGGGGTGGTTGGGGGTGGGGGAAGGCCATGTGTCAATCCAATGGGTTGTTTTTGTTATACCTAGTGAGGAGAAGTGGGCATGTGTGTTGCAGGCAAAAAGTGCAGATCGTGTTTCAATCTTAGACTGAAACAGGATCCGCACTTTTCAGCCTGTCCCTTTAAGAATCCTTTGATTAATCACCTGGGAATCCACCATGGTTCTCTAGACCCCTCTGTGCGAGGGCACAGGTAACTGGCTTGTTCCAAGAAGTATGCCGCAGAGCTTTTAAATTAATCAGTATGTTGAGAATTATTTGCCAGGTTTTCAACACGTTTCACCATAATTGTTATAACAATAGTATGTGCCTCCTTAAACCGAAGATGGCAGCTACGGACATGACAATGCTGAGGTGTAGCTGACTTGGTGTCGCCTATTTTTGTTAGTGGAGACTGACAAGAAGCCATTCTTCTAAGTATCATTCCACCATCCTTTCTCCATTATTTAAAAAGGCAGGGAACATTTTTAAAGTTAGCATAATAATTAGTAACTGGAGGGGACATTTTTTGGGGGGGGGGTCGGTGTGTGGGGGGGAGGGCAGGCCCTAGGTCAGTTCGCTGGCTTGTTATTATTATCGCCAGAAAGGAGAAGTGGGCCTGCGTGTGGCAGGTGAAAAGTGCGGATCCTGTTCCAGTCTTAGACAGAAACAGAGTCTGCACATTTCACCCCGTTCCATTAAGAATCCTTTACTTCAACAGCTGGGAATACACCATGGTTCTCTAGGCCACTCTATCCTTGGGCCCAGAAAACTGCCTGGTTCCATGAAGTATTCCACAGAGCTTTTGAAATAACCACTACCATGGAAATTATTTGCCAGCTTTTCCAGCACTTTTACCATAATTTTGATAAGGTTCATCTGTGCTTCCTTAAACCCTAGATGGCTGCCATGGACAAATCTATACTGAGGGCTATCTCGCTTGGTGTTGCGAATATTTGGTACGGGAGTGTGCCAAGAATCCAGTCTTTTAATTATCATTGCACCATCCTTTCTCACTTATATTAAAAGGGAGAACAACTTTTGGCAGTTAGCCTAAGGATGAGTCACTGGAGGGAACGTTTTTGTGTGGGGTCGGGGTGGGTTGGGGCACAGTCCCTCTGTCAGTCCGCCAGTTTGTATTTATTATGCCCAGACAGGGGAAGTGGATATGTGTGTGGCAGGTCAAAAGTGTGGATCTTGTTTCAGTCTTAGACTGAAACAGAATCTGTACTTTTCAGCCTGTTCCTTTAAAAATCCTTTGATTCATCAGCTGGGAATCCACCATGGTTCCCTAGACCCCTCTATGCATGGGCCCAGGTAACTGGCCAGTACCAAGATGTATGCCACAGAGCTTTTGAAATAAACACTACGTGTAGAATTATTTGCCAGTTTTTGCAGCACATATCACCATCATTGTGATAAGGTTCGTCTGTGCCTCCTTAAACACAAGATGGCTGCCACGGAGAAAAATTTGCTGAGGCCTAGCTCACTTAGATTTCATGACACTTGTTACTGGAGCCTGGAAGGAGGCCATTCTTTTAAGTATCATCCCACCATCCTTTCTCCATTATTTTAAAATGCAGGGAACATTTTGCAAGTTAGCATAATAATTAGTAGCTGGAGGGGACTTTCTGTTTTTTGTGTGGTTGGTGTCAGTGGGGGGCGCAGACCCTCTTTCAGTTCGCTGTTTTTTTTTTATTTTCCACAGAGAGGAGAAGTGGGCATGTGTGTCGCTGTGGAAAAGTGTGGGTTCTGTTTCTGTTTTAGACTGAAACAGGACCTGCACTTTTCACACCATTCCTTTAAGTATTCTTTGCTTCATCAGATGGGAATCCACCATCGGACTCTAGGCCGCTCTATGCGTGGGCCCAGTTAACTAGCTGGTTCAAGGAATTATGCCACAGAGCTTTTGAAATAACCACTACCATTAGAATTATTTGACAGCTTTTGCAGCACCTTTCACCATAATTGTCATAAGGTTCATCTGTGCCTCCTTAAACCCAAGATGGCTGCCATGGACAAACCTATGCTGAGGCGTAGATCACTTGCTGTTGCCAATACTTGGTATGGGTGTCTGGCAATAAGCGAGTCTTTTAGGTATAATTTCACGATCCTATCTCCATTATTTTAAAAGGCAGAGCAACTTTCGGCAGTTAGCATAAAGATGAGTCACTAGAGGGGACGTTTTTCTGTGGGGTCGGTGTGGGTTGGGGGAAAGGCCCTCTGTCAGTCCAGCAGTTTGTATTTATTATGCCCAGACAGGGGAAGTGTTTATGTCTGTGGCAGGTCAAAAGTGCGGATCTTGTTTCAGTGTTAGACTGAAACAGGATCCGCACTTTTCAGCCTGTTTCTTTAAAAATCCTTTGATTCATCAGCTGGGAATTCACAAATGTTCCCTGACCCCTCTATACATGGGCCCAGGTAACGCCAATACCAAGATGTGTGCCACAGAGCTTTTGAAATAAACACTACGTGTAGAATTATTTGCCAGTTTTTGCATCACATATCACCATAATTGTGATAAGGTTCGTCTGTGCTTCCTTAAACACAAGATGGCTGCTATGGAGAAAACTATGCTGAGGCCTAGCTCACTTGGATTTCATGACACTTGTTACTGGAGCCTGGAAGGAGGCCATTCTTTTAAGTATCATTCGACCATCCTTTCTCCATTATTTTAAAATGCAGGGAACCTTTTGCAAGTTAGCATAATAATTAGTAGCTGGAGGGGACTTTTTTTTTTGTGGAGTCCGTGTTGGTGGTGGCTGCAGGCCCTCTGTCAGTTCGTTTGTTTGTTTTTATTTTCCCCAGAGAGGAGAAGTGGGCATGTGGGTGGCAGGTGAAAAGTCCAGATCCGGTTTATGTCTTAGACTTAAAGAGGACCCGCAACTTTCACCCCGTTCCTTTAAGAATCCTTTGCTTCATCAGCTGGGAATCCACCATGGGTCTCTAGACCCCTCTATGCGTGGGCACAGGTAACTGGCTTGTTGCAAGAATTATGCTGCAGAGCTTTTGAATTAACCAGTACGTTGAGAATTATTTGACAGTTTTTCAGAACGTTTCACCATAATTGTGATAACGTTTGTATGTGCCTCCTTAAACCCAAGATGACTGCCATGGACATAACAATGCTTAGGTGCAGCTGACTTGGTGTTGCCTATTTTTGTTAGGGGAGAATGACAAGAAGCCATTCTTGTAAGTATCATTCAACCATCCTTTCTCCATTATTTAAAAATTCAGGGAAATTTTGCAAGTTAACATAATAATTAGTTGCTACACGGGACTTTTTTTTTGTGGGGTCAGTGTGCTTGGGGGGGCAGGCCCTCTGTCAGTTCGCTGGCTTGTTTTTTTATCCCCAGAGAGGAGAAGTGGTCATGTGTGTGGCAGGTGAAATGTGCGGATCCTGTTTAAGTCTTAGACAGAAACAGGATCCGTACTTTTCACCCCATTTCATTAAGAATCCTTTGATTCATCAGCTGTGAATCCACCATGGTTCTCTAGACACCTCTATGCGTGGGCCCAGAAAACTGCCTGTTTCCAAGAAGTATTCCACAGAGCTTTTGAAATAACCACTACGTTCAGAATTATTTGCCAGTTTTTGCAGCACCTTTCACTATAATTGTCATAGGGTTTGTCTCTTCCTCCTTAATTTAGAGAGGGCTGCCATGGAGAAAACTATGCTAAGGGCTAGCTCACTTGGTGTGGCCGATCCTTGGTACTGGAGAGTGACAAGAATACATTCTTTTAAGTATCATTCCACCATCCTTTCTCCACTATTTTAAAAGCCAGAGCACCTTTCGGCAGTTAGAATAACAAGGAGCCTCTGGAGGGGAAGTTTTTATGTGGGGTCTGGGGGGCTGGTGGTGCAAGCACTCTGTCAGTTCTGTGGCTTATTTTTATTATACCCAGAGAGGAGAAGTGGGTATGTGTGTGGCAGGGGAAAAGTATGGATCCTGTTTCAGAGACTGAAACAGGATCCGCACTTTTCATCCCATTCCTTTAAGAATCCTTTGCTTCATGAGCTGGGAATCCACCATGGTTCTCTACACCCCACTATGTGTGGGGCCAGTTAACTGGCTAGTTCAAAGAATTATGCCGCAGAGATTTTGAAATAACCACTACCATGAGAATTATTTGACAGCATTTTTTAGCACCTTTCACCATAATTTTGATAAGGTTCATCCTTGCCTCCTTAAACCCAAGATGGCTGCCAGGGACAAACGTGTGTTGAGGCCTAGGTTACTTGCTGTTGCCAATACTTGCTATGGTAGTCTGGTAATAAGCCAGTCTTTTAGGTATAATTCCACCATCCTATCTCCATTATTTTAAATGGCAGAGGACATTTTGCCAGATAGCATTAGGATGAGTCGCTGGAGGGGACGTATTTGTGTGGGGTGGTGTTGGGCGGGGACAGGCTATCCATGAATCCGATCGGTTGTTTTTGTTATCCCTAGAGAGGAGAAGTGGATATGTGTGTTGAAGGCAAAAAGTGCGGATCCAGTTTCAATCTTAGGCTCAAGCAGGATCCGCACTTTTCAGCCTGTTCCTTTAAGAATCCTTTGATTCAACACCTGGGAATCCACCATGCTTCTCTGGACCCCTCTATGAGTGGGCACAGGTAACTGGCTCGTTCCAAGAAGTATGCCGCAGAGCTTTTGAATTAACCAGTACGTTGAGAATTATTTGCCAGGTTTTCAGCACGTTTCACCATAATTGTGATAACGTTTGTATGTGCCTCCTTAAACCCAAGGTGACTGCCACGGACATAACAATACTGAGGCATAGCTGACCTGGTGTTGCCTATTTTTGTTAGTGTAGACTTACAAGAAGCCATTCTTCTAAGTATCATTCCACCATCCTTTCTCCATTATTTAAAAATGCAGGGAAATTTTGCAAGTTAGCATAATAGTGAGAGGCTTAAGGGGATGTTTTTTTGGGGGGGGGGTTGATGTGGGTTGGCTGGGGGCAGGCCCTCTGTCAGTTCGCTGGTTTGTTTTTATTATTCCCAGAGAGGAGAAGTGGGCATATGGCATGCGAAGTGTGTGGATCCTGTTTGAGTCTTAGACAGAAACAGGTTCCCCACTTTTCACCCCGTTCCATTAAGAATACTTTGCTTCATGAGCTGGGAATCCACCATGGTTCTCTAGACCTCTCTATGCGTGGGCCCAGAAAACTGCCTGTTTCCAAGAAGTATTCCACAGAGCTTTTGAAATAACCACTACGTTGAGATTTATTTGCCAGTTTTGCAGCACATATCACCATAATTGTGATAAGGTTCATCTGTGCCTCCTTAAACACAAGATGGCTGCCACGGAGAAAACTATGCTGAGGCCTAGCTGACTTGGATTTCACGACACATGTTACTGGAGCCTGGAAGGAGGCCATTCTTTTAAGTATCATTACACCATTCTTTCTCGATTATTTTAAAATGCAGGGAACTTTTTGCAAGTTAGAATAATAATTAGTATCTGGAGGGGATATTTTTTTTGTGGGGTTGGTGTGGGTGGGGGGCGCAGGCCCTCTGTCAGTTCGCTAGTTTGTTTTTAGTTTCTCCAGAGACGAGAAGTTCGCATGTGTGGCAGGTGAAAAGTGCGGATCTCGTTTCTGTCTTAGACTGAAAAAGGACCCGCACTTTTCACCCCGTTCCTTTAAGAATCCTTTGCTTCATCAAATGTGAATCCACCATGGGTCTCTAGACCGCTCTAAGCCTGGGCCCAGTTAACTGGCTAGTTCAAAGAATTATACCCCAGAGCTTTTGAAATAACCACTACCATGAGAATTATTCGACAGATTTTGCAGCACCTTTCTCCATAATTGTGATAAGGTTCATCTGTGCCTCCTTAAACCCAAAATGGCTGCCATGGACAAACAAATGCTGAGGCCTAGGTCACTTGCTGTTGCCAATACTTGGCATGGGAGTCTGGCAATAAACCAGTCTTTTAGGTGTAATTTCACCATCCAATCTCCATTATTTTAAAAGGCAGATGACCTTTCGCCAGATACCATAAGGATGAGTTGTTGGAGGGGACGTTTTCGTGTGGGGTGGTGGGGTGCGAGGGCAGGCCATCTGTCAATCCAATGGGTTGTTATTATTATCCCTAGAGAGGAGAAGTGGGCATGTGTGTTGCAGGCAAAAAGTGCATATATTGTTTAAGTCTTAGACTGAAACAGGTTCCGCACTTTTCAGCCTGTTCCTTTAAGAATCCTTTGCTTCATCAGCTGGGAATCCATCATGGGTCTCTATACCGCTCTATGCAAGGTCCCACTTTACTGGCTAGTTCAAAGAATTATGCCGCAGAGCTTTTGAAATGACCACTACCATGAGAATTATTTGACAGCTTTTGCAGCACCTTCACCATAATTGTGATAAGGTTCATCTGTGCCTCCTTAAACCCAAGATGGCTGCCACGGACAAAGATGTGCTGAGGCCTAGGTCACTTGCTGTTGCCAATACTTGGTATGGGAGTCTAGCAATAAGCCAGTATTTTAGGTATAATTCCACCATCCTATCTCCATTATTTTAAAAGGCAGAAGACCTTTCGCCAGATAGCATAAGGATGAGTCGCTGGAGTGGACGTTTTCTGTGGGTTGGTGGGGGGCGGGGGCAGGCCATCTGTCAATCCGATGGGTTGTTTTTGTTATCCCTATAGAGGAGAAGTGGACATGTGTGTTGAGGGAAAAAGTGCGGATCCTGTTTCAGTGTTAAAGTGAAACAGGATCCGCACTTTTCAGCCTGTTCCTTTAAGAATCCTTTGATTCATTACCTGGGAATCCACCATCGTTCTCTAGACCTCTCTATGCGTGGCCACAGATAACTGGCTTGTTCTGAGAAGTATGCCGTAGAGCTTTTGAATTAACCAGTACTTTGAGAATTCTTTGCCAGGTTTTCAGCACGTTTCACCATAATTGTGATAACGTTTGTATGTGCCTCCTTAAACCGAAGATGGCTGCCACGGACATAATTATGCTGAGGCGTAGCTAACTGGGTGTTTACTATTTTTGTTAGAGGAGACTGACACGAAGCCATTTTCTCAGTATCATTACACCATCCTTTCTCCATTATTTAAAGTCACAGGGAAATTTTGCAACTTACCATAATAATTTGTAACTGGAGGGGACTTATTTTTTGTGAGGTCGGTGTGGTATGTGGGGTGGCAGGCTCTCTGTCAGTTTGCTGGTTTGTTTTTATTATCCCCAGAGAGGAGAAATGGCCGTGTGTGTGACAGGTCAAGAGTGCGGATCCTGTTTCAGTCCTATACAGAAACAGGATCCGCACATTTCACTCCGTTCCATTAAGATCCTTCACATCATCAGCTGGGAATCCACCATGGTTCTCTAGATCCCTCTATGCGTGGGCCCAGAAAACTGCCTGCCTCCAAGAAGTATGCCACAGAGCTCTTGAAATAACCACTACATTGAGAATTATTTGCCAGTTTTTGCAGCACTTTTCACCATAATTTTCATAAGGTTCGTCTCTTCCTCCTTAACCTAGAGATGGCTGTCATGCACAAAACTATGCTGAGGCCTAGCTCACTTGGTGTGGCCGATACTTGGTCCTGGAGACTGGCATGTATACATTCTTTTAAGTATCATTCCACCATCATTCTCCACTATTTTAAAAGCAGAGCACCTTTCTGCAGTTAGAATAAGAAGGAGTGGCTAGAGGCGAAGATTTTATGTGGGGTTTGGGGGCTGGTGGGGCAATCCCTCTGTCAGTTCTGTGGTTTCTTTTTATTATCCCCAGAGAAGAGAAGTGGTTATGTGTTTGGCAGGGGAAAAGTGCAGATTCTGTTTCAGAGACTGAAACAGGATCCGCACTTTTCACCCCGGTCCTTTAAGAATCCTTTGCTTCTTCAGCTGGGAATCCACCATGGTTCTCTATACCCCGCTATGTGAGGGCCCAGTTAAGTGGCTACTTCAAAGAAGAATTCCGCAGAGCTTTTGAAATAACTGCTACCATGGAAATTATTTGCCAGCTTTTCCAGCACTTTTACCATAATTTTGATAAGGTTCATCTGTGCTTCCTTAAATCCTAGATGGCTGCCACGGACAAACCTATACTGAGGGCTATATCGCTTGGTGTTCCCAATACTTGGTACGGGAGTCTGACAAGAATCTAGTCTTTTAATTATCATTGTACCATCTTTTCTTCCTTATATTAAAAGGCAGAGCAACTTTTGGCACTTAGCATAAGGATCAGTCCCTGGAGGGGAGGTTTTTGTGTGGGGTCGTGGTGGGTTGTGGGACAGGCCCTAGGTAAGTCCAGCAGTTTGTATTCATTATGGCCAGGCAGGGGAAGTGGATATGTGTGTGGCAGGTGAAAAGTGCGGATCCTGTTTCAGCCTTAGACTGAAACAGGATCTGCACTTTTCAGCCTGTTCCTTTAAAAATCCTTTGATTCATCAGCTGGGATTCCACCGTGGTTCCCTAGACCCCACCATGCATGGACCCAGGTAACTGCCCAGTACCAAGATGTATGCAGCAGAGCTTTGAAATAAACACTAAGTGTAGAATTATTTGCCAGCTTTTGCAGCACCTTTCACCATAATTGTGATAAGGTTCATCTGTGCCTCCTTAAACCCAAGATGGCCACCATGGACAAACCTATGGTGAGGCCTAGGTCACTTGCTGTTGCCAATACTTGGTATGGGTGTCTGGCAATAAGCCAGTCTTTTAGGTATAATTCCACCATCCTATCAACATTATTTTAAAAGGCAGAGCAACTTTCAGCAGTTAGCATAAGGATGAGTCACTGGAGGGGACGTTTTTGTGTGGTGTCGGGGTGGGTTGGGGGACAGGCCCTCTGTCAGTCCAGCGGTTTGTATTTATTATGCCCAGACAGGGGAAGTGGATATGTGTGTGGCAGGTGAAAAGTGCTGATCCTGTTTCAGTCTTAGACTGAAACAGGATCAGCACTTTTCAGCCTGTTCCTTTAAAAATCCTTTGATTCATCAGCTGGGAATTCACCATGTTTCCCTGACCCCTTATGCATGGGCCCAGGTAACTGGCCAGTACCAAGATGTGTGCTGCAGAGCTTTTGAAATAAACACTAAATGTAGAATTATTTGCCAGTTTTTGCATCACATATCACCATAATTGTGATAAGGTTCGTCTGTGCCTCCTTATACACAAGATGGCTTCTACGGAGAAAACTATCCTGAGGCCTAGCTGACTTGGATTTCCCGACACTTGTTACTGGAGCCTGGAAGGAGGCCATTCTTTTAAGTATCATTCCACCATCCTTTCTCCATTATTTTAAAATGCAGGGAACCTTTTACAAGTTAGCATAATAATTAGTAGCTGGAGGGGACTTTTTTTTTGTCGGGACGGTGTGAGTGGTTGGCGCAGGCCCTCTGTCAGTTCGATTGTTTATTTTTATTTTCTCCAGAGAGGAGAAGTGGGCATGTGTGTGGCAGGTGAAAAGTGCGGATCCCGTTTCTGTATTAGACTTAAAGAGGACCCGCACTTTTCACCCCATTCCTTTAAGAATCCTTTGCTTCATCAGCTGGGAATCCACCATGGGTCTCTAGGCCACTCTATGCTTGGGCCCAGTTAACTAGTTAGTTCAAAGAATTAATCTGCAGTCCTTTTGAAATAACCACTACCTTGAGAATTATTTAACAGCTTTTGCAGCACCTTTCAATATAATTGTGATAAGGTTCATCTATGCCTCCTTACACCCAAGATTCCTGCCACGGACAAACCTATGCTGAGGCCTAGGTCACTTGCTACTGCCAATACTTCATATGGGAATCTGGCAATAAGCCAGTCTTTTAGGCATAATTCCACCACCCTATCTCCATTATTTTAAAAGACAGAGGACCTTTTGCCAGAATGCATAAGGATGAGTCGCTGGAGGGGAATTTTTTGTGTGGGGTGGTTGGCGGCGGGGGCAGGCCATCTGTCAATACAATGGGTTGTTTTTGTTATCCCTAGAGAGGAGAAGTGGGCATGTGTGTTGCAGGCAAAAAGTGCGGATCCTGTTTCAGGCTTAGACTGAAACAAGATCCTCACTTTTCAGCCTGTTCCATTAAGAATTCTTTGATTCATCACCTGACAATCCACCATGGTTCTCTAGAACCCTCTCTGTGTGGGCACAGGTAACTGGCTTGTTCCAAGAAGTATGCCACAGAGCTTTTGAATTAACCCGTACGTTGAGAATTATTTGCCAGGTTTTCAGCACGTTTCACTATAATTGTGATAAAGTTTGTATGTGCCTCCTTAATCCCAAGATGACTGCCACGGACATAACTATGGTGAGGCATAGCTGACTTGGTGATGCCTATTTTTGTTAGTGGAGACTGAAAAGAAGCCATTCTTCTAAGTATCATTCCACCATCCTTTCTCCATTATTTAAAAATGCAGGGAAATTTTACAAGTTAACATAATAATTATTTGCTTGACGGGACTTTTTCTTTGTGGGGTTGGTGTGGGTTGGGGGGCAGGCCCTCTGTCAGTTCGCCGGTTTGTTTTTTTATCCCCAGAGAGGAGAAGTGATCACGTGTGTGGCAGGTGAAATGTGCAGATCCTGTTTCAGTCTAGACAGAAACAGGATTCGTACTTTTCACCCCTTTCCATTAAGAATCCTTTGATTCATCAGCTGGGAATCCACCATAGTTTTCTAGACACCTCTATGCGTGGGCCCAGAAAACTGCCTGTTTCCAAGAAGTATTCCACAGAGCTTTTGAAATAACCACTACGTTCAGAATTATTTGCCAGTTTTTGCAGCAC
Source organism: Eulemur rufifrons (assembly GCF_041146395.1). NCBI lineage: Eukaryota > Metazoa > Chordata > Mammalia > Primates > Lemuridae > Eulemur > Eulemur rufifrons. Next base: position 72,376,801 of record NC_091000.1, on the reverse strand, counting down.
CTTTCACTATAATTGTCATAGGGTTTGTCTCTTCCTCCTTAATTTAGAGAGGGCTGCCATGGAGAAAACTATGCTAAGGCCTAGCTCACTTGGTGTGGCCCATCCTTGGTACTGGAGAGTGGCAAGAATACATTCTTTTAAGTATCATTCCACCATCCTTTCTCCACTATTTTAAAAGCCAGAGCACCTTTCGGCAGTTAGAATAACAAGGAGTCTCTGGAGGGGAAGTTTTTATGTGGGGTCTGGGGGGCTGGTGGGGCAAGCACTCTGTCAGTTCTGTGGTTTGTTTTTATTATACCCAGAGACAAGAAGTGGGCATGTGTGTGGCAGGTGAAAAGTGCGAATCCTGTTTCAGAGACTGAAACAGGATTCGCACTTTTCAGCGCGTTCCTTTAAGAATCCTTTGATTCATCACCTGGAAATCCACCATGGTTCTCTAGACCCCTCTCTGCGTGGGCACAGGTAACTGGCTTGTTCCAAGAAGTATGCTGCAGAGCTTTTGAATTAACCACTACGTTGAGAATTCTTTGCCAGTTTTTCAGCACATTTCACCATAATTGTGATAACGTTGTATGTGCCTCCTTAAACCCAAGATGGCTGCCACGGACATAACTATGCTGAGACGTAGCTGACTTCTTGTTGCCTATAGTTGTTAGTAGAGACTGGCAAGAAGCCATTCTTCTAAGTATCATTCCACCATCCTTTCTCCATTGTTTAAAAATGCAGGGAAATTTTGCAAGTTAGCATAATAATTAGTAGCTGGACTGTACATTTTTTTTGTGGAGTCGTTGTGGGTGGGGGGGTCAGGCCCTCTGTCAGTTCACAGGTTTGTTTTTATTATCCCCAGAGAGGAGAAGTGGGCATGTGTGTGGCAGGGAAAAAGTGGGGATCCTGTTTCAGTCTTAGACTGAAACAGCATCCGCACTTTTCAGCCTGTTCCTTTAAGATTCCTTTGTTTCATCACCTGGGAATCCACAATGGTTCTCTAGACCCCTCTATGCGTGGGCACAGGTAACTGGCTTATTCCAAGAAGTATGCCGAAGAGCTTTTGAATTAACCAGTACATTGAGAATTATTTGCCAGGTTTTCAGCACGTTTCACCATAATTTGATAACATTTGTATGTGCCTCCTTAAACCCAATAGGGCTGCCACAGACATAACTATACTGAGGTATAGCTGACTTGGTGTTGCCTATTTTTGTTAGTGGAAACTGAAAGGAAGCCATTCTTCTAAATATCATTCCACGATCCTTTCTCCATTATTTAAAAATGCAGGGAAATTGTGCAAGTTAGCATAATACTTAGTTGCTGGAGGGGACTTTTTTTTGTGGGGTCGGTGTGGATGGGTGTGGGCAGGCCCTCTGTCAGTGTGCTGGTTTGTTTTTATTATCCCCAGAGAGGAGAAGTGGGCATGTGTACCGCAGGTGAAAAGTGCAGATCCTGTTTCAGTCTTAGAATGAAACAGGATCCGCACTTTTCACCCTGTTCTTTTAAGAATCCTTTGATTGATCACCTGGGAATCCACCATGGATCTCTAGACCCCTCTATGCGTGGGCACAGGAAACTGGCTTGTTCTAAGAAGTATGCTGTAGAACTTTTGATATAACCACTACCATGGAAATTATTTGCCAGCTTTTCAGCACATTTACCATAATTTTCATAAGGTTCATCTGTGCTTCTTTAAACCCTAGAGGGCTGCCATGGACAAACCTATACTGAGGGCTATCTCGCTTGGTGTTGCCAATACTTGGTACGGGATTCTGACAAGAATCGAGTCTTTTAATTACCATTGCACCATGCTTTCTCCCTTATTTTAAAATGCAGAGCAACTTTCAGCAGTCAGCATAAGTATGAGTCAGTGGTAGGGACGTTTTTGTGTGGGGTTGGGGTGGGTTGGGGGACAGGCCCTCTGTCCGTACGGCGGTTTGTATTTATTATGCCCAGACAGAGGAAGTGGATATGTGCCTGGCACGTGAAAAGTGCGAATCCTGTTTCAGTGTTAGACTGAAAGAGGATCCGCACTTTTCAGCCTGTTCCTTTAAGAATCCTTTGATTCATCACCTGGGAATCCACCATTGTCCTCTAGGCTTATCTATGCGTGGGCAGAGGTAACTGGCTTTTTCCAAGAAGTATACTGCAGACCTTTTGAATTAACCAGTACATTGAGAATTATTTGCAAGGTTATCAGCAAGTTTCTCCATAATTGTGATAACATTTGTATGTGCCTCTTTAAGCCCAATATCGCTGCCACGGACATAACTATGCTGAGGCGTAGCTGACTTGGTGTGGCCTATTTTTGTTAGTGGAGACTGACAAGAAGCCATTCTGCTAAGTATCATTCCACCATCCTTTCTCCGCATTTAAAAATGCACGGACCATTTTCAAGTTAGCATAATAATTAGTAGCAGGAGGGGACTTTTTTTTTGTGGGTTCGGTGTGGGTAGGGGAGGGCAGGCCCTCCGTCAGTTCACTGTTTTGTTTTTGTTATCCCCAGAGAGGAGAAGAGGGCATGTGTTTGGCAGGTGAAATATGCGGATCCTGTTTCAGTCTTAGACAGAAACAGGATCTGCACATCTCACCCCATTCCATTAAGAATCCTTTACTTCAACAGCTGGGAATACACCATGGTTCTCTAGGCCCCTCTATGCTTGGGAGCAGAAAACTGCCTGGTTCCATGAAGTACTCCACAGATCTTTTGAAATAACCACTATATTGAGAATTATTTGCCAGTTTATGCAGCATCTTTCACCATAATTGTCATAAGGTTCATCTCTTCCTCCTTAATCTCGAGATCCCTGCCATGGACAAAACTATGCTGAGGCCTAGCTCACTTGGTGTGGCCGATACTTGGTACTGGAGACTGGCAGGATTACATTCTTTTAAGTATCATTCCACCATCCTTTCTCCACTATTTTAAAAGCCATAGCACCTTTCACCAGTTAGAATAACAAGGAGTCGCTGGAGGGGAAGTTTTTATGTAGGGTCTGGGTGGCTGGTGCGGCAAGCAATCTGTCAGTTCTGTGGTTTGTTTTTATTATCCCCAGAGAGGAGAAGTCGGAATGTGTTTGGCAGGTGAATAGTGGGGATCCTGTTTCAGAGAATGAAACAGGATCCGCACTTTTCATCCTGTTCCTTTAAGAGTCCTTTGCTTCATCAGCTGGGAATCCACCATGCTTCTCTACACCCCACTATGCGTGGGCCCAGTTAACTGGCTAGTTCAAAGAAGTATGCCGCAGAGCTTTGGAAATAACCACTACCATAGAAATTATTTGCCAGCTTTTCCAGCACTTTTACCATAATTTTGATAAGGATCATCTGTGCTTCCTTTAAGCCTAGATGGCTGCCACGGAGAAACCTATACTGAGGGCTATCTCACTTGGTTTTCCAATACTTGGTACGGGAGTCTGACAAGAATCCAGTCTTTTAATTATCATTACACTATCCTTTTTCCCTTATATTAAAAGGCATAGCAACATTCGGCAGTTAGCATAAGGATGAGTCACTGGAGGGGACGTTTTTGTGTGGGGTTGGGGTGGGTTGGGGGAGAGGCCCTCTGTCAGTCCCGCGGTTTATATTTATTATGCACAGACAGGGGAAGTGGATATGTGTGTGGCAGGTGAAAAGTGCGGATCCTCTTTTAGTCTTAGACTGAAAGAGGATCCGCACTTTTCAGCCTGTTCCTTTAAAAATCCTTTGATTCATCACCTGGGAATCCACCATGGTTCCCTAGACCCCTCTATGCATGGGCCCAGGTAAGTGGCCAGTACCAAGTTGTATGCTGCAGAGCTTTTGAAATAAACACTACGTGTAGAATTATTTGCCAGTTTTTGCAGCACATATCACCATAATTGTGATAAGGTTGGCCTGTGCCTCCTTAAACCTAAGATGGCTGCCACGGAGAAAACTATGCTGAGGCCTAGCTAACTTGGATTTCACGACACTTGTTACTGGAGCCTGGAAAGGAGGCCATTCTTTTAAGTATCATTCCACCATCGTTTCTCCACTATTTTAAAAGCCAGTGCACCTTTCAGCAGTTAGAATAACAAGAGGTCACTGGAGGGGAAGTTTTTATGTGGGGTCTGGGGGGCTGGAGGGGCAAGCGCTCTCTCCGTTATGTGGTTTGTTTTTATTATCCCCAGAGAGGAGAAGTGGGCATGTTTGTGGCAGGTGAAAAGCTTGGATCCTGTTTCAGTCTCTGAACTGATCCGCACTTTTAATCCCGTTCCTTTAAGAATCCTTTGCTTCACCAGCTGGGAATCCACCTTGGTTCTCTACACCCCACTATGCGTGGGCACAGGTAACTGGCTGGTTTCAACAAGTATGCCGCAGAGCTTTTAAATGAACCAGTACGTTGAGAATTCTTTGCCAGGTTTTCAGCACGTTTCACCATAATTGTGATAATGTTTGTATGTGCCTCCCTAAACCCAAGATGGCTGCCACGGACATAACTAGCCTGAGGCGTAGCTGACTTGGTGTTGCCTATTTTTGTTAGTGGAGACTGACAAGAAGCCATTCTTGTAAGTATCATTCCAAATTCCTTTCTCCATTATTTAAAAATGCAGGGAAATTTTGCAAGTTAGCATAATAATTAGTAGCTGGAGGGGACTATTTTTTTGTGGGGTCAGTGTGTGTGGGGGGCGCAGGCCCTCTATCAGTTCCCTGGTTAGTTTTTATTTTCCCCAGAGAGGACAAGTGGGCATGTGTGTGGCAGGTGAAAAGTTCGGATCCCATTTCGGTCTGAGACTGAATCAGGGCCCGCACTTTTCACCCTGTTTCTTTAAGAATCCTTTGCTTCATCAGCTGGCAATCCACCATGGGTCTCTAGACCGCTCTACGCATGGGCCCCGTTAACTATCTATTTCAAAGAAGTATTCCGCAGAGCTTTTGAAATAACCACTAACATGAGAATTATTTGACAGCTTTTGCAGCACCTTTCACAACAATTGTGGTAAGGTTCATCTGTGCCTCCTTAAATCCAAGATGGCTACCAGGGACAAAGGTGTGCTGAGGCCTAGGTCAGTTGCTTGTACCAATACTTGGTATGGGAGTCTGGCAATAAGCCAGTCCTTTAGGTATAATTCCACCATCCTATCTCCATTATTTTAAAAGGCAGAGGATCTTTCGCCAGATAGCATATGGATGAGTCGTTGGAGGGGACGTTTTTGTGTGGGGTGGTGGGGGGCGGGGGCAGGCCATCTGTCAATCCGATGCGTTGTTTTTGTTTCCCTAGAGAGTAGAAGTGGGCATGTGTGTTGCAGGCAAACAGCGTGGATCCTGTTTCAGACTTAGACTGATACAGTATCACTTTTCAGCTTGTTTCTTTAAGAATCCTTTGATTCATCACCTGGGAATCCACTATGTTTCTCTAGACCCCTCTATGCGTGGGCACTGGTATCTGGCTTGTTCCAAGAAGTATGCCACAGAGCTTTTGAATTAACCAGTACGTTGAGAATTATTTGCCAGGTTTTCAGCATGTTTCCCCATAATTGTGATAACGTTTGTATATGCCTCGTTAAACCCAAGATGGCTGCCACGGACATAACTATGCTGAGGCGCAGCTGACTTGGTGTTGCCTATTTTTGTTAGAGGAGACTGACAAGAAGCCACTCTTCTAAGTATCATTCCACCATCCTTTCTCCATTATTTAAAAATTCAGAGAATTTTTTCAAGTTAGCATAATAATAAGTAGCTGGAGGGGACTTTTTTTTTTGTGCGGTCGGCATCTGTGAGAAGGTGCAGGCCCTCTCTCAGTTCGCTGGTTTGTTTTTATTTTCCCCAGAGAGGAGAAGTGTGCATGCGTGTGGCAGGTGAAAAGTGCGGATCCTGTTTCAGTATTACACTGAAACAGGATCTGCACTTTTCAGCCTGTTCCTTTAAGGATCCTTTGATTCATCAGCTGGGAATCCACCATGGTTCTCTAGACCCCTCTATGGGTGGGCCCAGGTAACTGGCTCGTCCAAGAAGTATGCAGCAGAGCTTTTGAAATAACCACTATGATGAGAATTATTTGCCAGTTTTTGCAGCACCATTCACCATAATTGTTATAAGGTTCATCTCTGCCTCCGTAAACCCAAGCTGGCTGCCACTGAAAAAACTATGCTGAGGCCTAGCTCACTTGGTGTTGCTGATACTTGTTACTGGAGCGTGGCAAGAAGCCATTTTTTAAGCACCATTCCACAATCCTTTCTCCATTATTTTAAAAGGCAGAGCATCTTTCGCTTGTTAGCATAAGGATGAGTTGCTACAGGGCACATTTTGTGTGGAGTGTCCGGAGGGGGCGGGGGGGCAGGACTTCTGTCAGTCCTGTGCTTTGTTGTTATGATGCCCAGAGAGGAGAAGTGGGCATGTGTGTGGCAGGTAAAAAGTGCAGATCCCGTTTCAGTCTTAGACTGAAATGGGATCCGCAATGTTCAGCCCGTTCCTTTAAGAATACTTTGATTCATCAGCTGGGAATCCACCATGGTTCTCTAGACCCCTTTATGCGTGGGCCCAGATAACCGGCTGGTTCCAAGAAGTATGCCGCAGAACTTATGAAATAACCACTACGTTGAGAATTATTTGCAGTTTTTTCAGCACCTTTCACCATAATTGTGATAAAGTTCGTCTATGCCTCCTTAAATCCAAGAAGGCTGCTACCGCCAAAACTATGCTGAGGCCTAACTCACTTCGTGTTGCCGATACATTTTACTGGAGCCTGGAAAGAAGCCAGTCTTTTAAGGATAATTCCACCATTCTTTCTCCATTATTTTAAAAGGCAGGGCACCTTTTGCCAGTTATTAAAAGAATGAGTCACTGGAAAGGATGTTTTTGTGTGGGGTCGGGTGGGGTGTGGGGCGGCAGGCCCTCTGTCAGTCTGGTGGTTTGTTTTTATTATGCCCAAGGAGCAGAAGTGGGCATGTGTGTGGCAGGTGAAAAGTGCGTATCCTGTTTCAGCCTTAGACTGAACCAGGATCCGCACTCTTCAGCCCATTCCTTTGAGTCGTCAGCTGGGAATCCACCAAGGTTCTCTAGACCCCTCTATGTTTGGGGCCAGGTAACTGACTAGTTCCAACAAGTATGCCACAGAGCTTTTATAATAACCACTACGCTGAGAATTTTTTGCCAGTTTTTGCAGCACATTTCACCATAATTGTAATAAGGCTCGTCTGTACCTCCTTAAAACAAAGAAGGCTTCCATGGATATAATTATGCTGACGCCTAGCTCCCTTGGTGTTGCCTATACTTGTTACTGGAGCCTGGCAAGAAGCCATTCTTTTAAATATCATTCCACCATCCTTTCTCCATTATTTTAAAAGGCAGAGCACCTTTCACCAGTTAGCATAAGAATGAGTCACTGGAAAGGATGTTTTTGTACTGTGTCGGGTGGGGTGTGGGGCGGCAGGCCCTCTGTGAGTCTGGTGGTTTGTTTTTATTATGCCCAGAGAGGAGAATTGGGCATGTGTGTGGCAGGTGAAAAGTGCGGATCCTGTTTCAGCCTTAGACTGAAACAGGATCCACACTCTTCAGCCCGTTCCTTTGATTCGTCAGCTTGGAATCCACCATGGTTCTCTAGACCCCTCTATGTGTGGGCCCAGGTAACTGGATAGTTCCAGGAAGTATGCCACAGAGCTTTTGAAATAAGCGCTACGTTGAAAATTATTTGCCAATTTTTGCAGCACCTTTCAACATAAGTGTGATAAGGATTGTCTGTGCCTCCTTAAACCCAGGATAGCTGCCATGGACAAAACTAAGCTGAAGCCTAGCTCACTGGGTATTGCCGATACTTGGTCCAGAAGCATGGCCAGAAGCCATTCTTTTAAGTATCATTCCACCGTCCTTTCTCCATTATTTGAAAAGGCAGAGCACCTTTCCCCAGTTAGCATAAGAGTGAGTCAATGAAGGGGAAGTTTTTTTTGTGGGGTCGGCGTGGGTAGGGGGGAAGGCCCTCTGTCATTCCTGTGCTATGTTTTTATTATCCGCAGGTAGGAGAAGTTGGCATGTGTGTGGCAGGTGAAAAGCGCGGATCTTGTTTCAGGCTTAGAGTGAAACAGGATCCGCACTTTTCAGCCCGCTGCTTTAAGAATCCTTTGATTCTTCAGCAGGGAAACTACCACGGCTCTCTAGACACCTCTATGCGTGGGCCCAGGTAACTGGCTAGTTCAAACAAGTATGTCGCAGAGCTTTTGAAATAACCACTATGTTGAGAATTTTTTGCCACTTTTTGCAGCACCTTTCACCATAATTGTGATAAGGATCATCTGTGCCTCCTTAAATCCAAGATGGCTGCCACAGACAAAACTATGCTGAGGCCAAGCTCACTTGGTGTTGCAAATACTTCGTACTTGAGCCTGGCCAGGAGCCATTTTTTAAGTATCATCCAAAATCCTTTCTCCATTATTTTAAAACTCAGAGCACCTTTCTCCAGTTAGCATCATGATGTGTCGCTGGAGGGGACGTTTTTGTGTGGGGTCGGGTTGCTTGGGGGGACAGGCCCTATGTCAGTCCTGTGGTTTGTATTTATTATGCCCAGACAGGGGAAGTGAATATGTGTGTGGCAGGTGAAAAGTCTTAGACTGAAACAGGATCCGCACTTTTCACCCCGTTCCTTTAAACATCCTTTGATTCATCAGTTGGGAATCCACCGTGGTTCTCTGGACCCCTCTATGCGTGGCCCAGGTAACTGGCTAGTACCAAGAAGTATGCCGGAGAGCTTTTGAAATAATCACTACGTGGAGAATTATTTGCCAGTTTTTGCAGCACCTATCACCATAATTGTGATAAGGTTCGTCTTGCCTCTTTAAACCCAAGATGACTGCCACGGAGAAAACTATGCTGAGGCCTAGCTCACTTGCCTTTGACGATACTTGTTACTAGAGCCTGGAAGGAGGCCATTCTTTTAAGTATCATTCCACCATTCTTTCTCCATTATTTTAAAATGCAGGGAACCTTTTTCAATTTAGGTTGTGGAGGGGGGGAGAAAAAAAAACATCCCACCTTCAGACACGTAGTGAGGTATGGAGGGAGAGGGATTCAAGAGGCCCGCTGCTGCACAGCTCTCTGGCGGCGACAGCCCCCAGAGACTAAGTGTGACGGGGACATCTGTTCGACCCCAAGGACCATGGGGTCCCGGCATGTCACCGGTGGGGGGGTAGGCAGAGGCATCAGGGAGCCAGCGGGTGGGGCTTTCTGGTGGAGGGGGGAAGAAAAAAAAAGTCCCACCTTCGGACACATAGTGAGGTATGGAGGGAGAGGGATTCGAGAAGACCGCAGCCGCAGAGCCCCCGGCAGCGATGGCCCCACAATGTGTGACGGGGACATCTGGTCTACCCCGAGGACCATGGGTTCCTGGCAGGTCACCTGTGGAGGCGTAGGCGGAGGCGTGAGAGAGCCAGCGGGCGGGGGTCGGTGGTGGAGGGGGGCAGAAAAAAAAAGTCCCACCTTCGGACACGTAGTGAGGTACGGAGAGGGAGGGATTGGAGAAGCCCACAGCCGCAGTGTCCTCTGGCGGTGACAGCCCCGCAGAGACTAAGTGTGATGGGGACATCTGGTCGACCCCAAGGACCATGGGGTCTCGGCAGGTCACCTGCACAGGCGTGAGAGAGCCAGCGGGCGGGGGTTGGTGGTGGAGGGGGTAGAAAAAAAACTCCCACCTTCGGACACATAGTGAGGTACGGAAGGAGAGGGAGTAGAGAAGCCCACAACCGCAGAGCCCTCTGGCGGTGACCCCCTACATAGCTCGGGCCTGGCCCCGCCGAGACTAAGTGTGACAGGGACATCTGGTCGACCCCATGGATCATGGGGTCCCAGCACCGCACCGACGGAGGTATGGCAGAGGTACGGTGGAGGCGGAGGCGGAGGCGAATCGGAGGAGTGAGCCATCCAGCAGGCAGGGGGTTGTGGTCAGGGGTGGAGGAAAAAAAAGTCCCACCTTCGGACACGTAGTGAGGTACAAAGGAAGAGGGAGTTCGGAAGCCCACAACCGCACAGCCCTCTGGCAGCGACCCCCTCCATAGCGTCAATGGGCCTGGCCTGCAGAGACTAAGTGTGACGGGGACATCTGGTCTACCCCATGGAAAATGGGGTCCCAGCAGGGCAGCGGCAAATGTGGCGGCGGAGGCAGAGGCGGAGGCGTGAGCGAACCAGCAGGCGGGGGTGGTGGTATACAGGGACAGAAAAAAAATCCGACCTTCAGACCCGTAGTGAGGTACAGAGGGAGAGGGAGATTAGAAGCCCGCAACTGCAGAGCCCTCTGACGGCAACTGCCTACATAGCATCGACGGGGCCTGCCTGCAGACAATAAGTGTGACGGGGACATCTGGTTGACCCCATGGAACATGGGGTCCCAGTACGACACCAGCGGATGTGGCGGTGGAGGAGTAGGTGGAGGCATGAGCAAGCAAGGGGGCGGGGGCTGGTGGTGGAGGGGGGGAAAAAATACTCCCAGCTTCGGAAACATAATGAGGTACGGAAGGAGAAGGAGTAGAGAGGCCCGCAACCGCAGAGCCCTCCGGCAGCGACGCCCAACATAGCGTCAATGGAGCCGGCCCCACAGAGCCTAAGTGTGACGGGGACATCTGGTCGACCCCACGGAATATGGGTTCCAAGCACCGCACCAGCGGAGGTGGCAGCGGAGGCGGAGGAGGAGTCGTAAGTGAGCAAGGGGGCGGGGGGTGGCAGTGGAGGGGGCAAGAAAAAAAAAGTCCCACCTTCGGACACGTAGTGAGGTATGGAGGGAGAGGGAGTTGAGAAGCCCGCAACCGCAGAGCCCTCTGGCGGCGACCCACTCCATAGCGTCATCAGGGCCGGCCCCGCAGAGACTAAGTGTGACAGGGACATCTAGTCGACCCCATGGAACAAGCCAAAAGGAAAAATAAATAAATAAGTCAATAAATAAAACTACGAGAGACAGCCAGGAGACACCACAAGAAAGAAGGTGATCTTCCTAGTGCAGCTTTGTCAGAAGCAGCCTTTTTCTCCACAAGGCGCATCCTCTCAGTCACCTGTCTGGCCCCACCCCCCCACCCCCCCCGTTCCCTGTCCGAGTTTACAAGAAATTCACCATCTCATCTCTCCTTAAGGAGACACCAACATTTCTCTTGAAAAGAAATAAGTGCCACCCGCACGAAATCCTAGAATTCAAAGTGCTTCATGTGGAAGTCTCTGGACCCACACAGACATACGTCCCATCCCGTGAAAGCCACACGGTTCCTTCAGGAGCTTCCCCTAGATCTCACTGACACCCGAGACGGTGACAAGAAGGAAGGGGGACAGTTTTTCCCCCAGCAGGGCTTCAGGTCTGTTCATCGGTAGTGGGTTGGAGTGCATCTTACGCTTTCTGTGGCCTCTCACACAACCACTACCGTGACACACGTTCCTGTGAAAATTTCTCTCCCTCACGAACGCGTACCACATTCCGAGACATCAGGGGCCGCCCACCCACGCAAACTTCTCAAACATTCTGAATAGCCGGCTCTGTCTCATCACAGGTGCGGTCCCATGATGAATCTTATGGGTGGATCACACCCAAAAGGGTGTTTCCTCAGAAATGGCTAGGAAGCCTCCCAGGATAACCTGGATAGCAGCATATGTTCCTCCTCCTCCGGCTCCCTCTCTTGTGTTCGTGTTTGTTTTCTGTAAACGCCAAGATGGGGCAGGGGTGGGGGACACCACGCCGGGTGGGTGAGCAGATCACTCTGCCCACCACAGGAGGGCGCGTGCACACACACACACACACACACACACACCCCGGGTCATCACTCTGTAATCCGCGTGAGTGAGGTGAGGCCCGGAAAGGTGCTAGTAGCTTTCCAAGTGGTCAAAAAGAATGCACAATAACTGGACCGAGGCCTGTCTGGACGCTGTAAAGGCCCACTTGAAAACTTATGCTTGCTCGCTAGGTGACCGATGTCCGCTTGACCTATGTCTGTAATTGGAAATACGTACCTTGCGGAGATAAAACAAAGCAATTAACTTGTAACTAAGTGTTTAAACTTTCCAGCTGCCTGTCGTAAAATTGATTGTGCTTGCTTAACGCCTGAAAGAATGTTCCTTAATTGGTGCTATCTGTTTCTGTAAACCTGCTCGCTTAAAGACTGTAACCGAAACGGGGGGCCGAGGCTGGTCCCGGACCCCACGGCTGCGGAGTAGGTGGTATAGTGTTGTTTCAACCGCCGTGCCTAAAGTCATGTAGCTCTAGCTTAGGATAGTCTGAAACCTTCCTGTTTTTTTCGCCTCGGGGCCATTCTCTGTACCTGTACCCTAACAGGGCAGGGGGTGGTCGCTGGCCAGCTAATATGGACTCATGACTTGGCTCAATTCGGTCTCTAGGTGGTCCTGTCTCGCACTCCGTACTATAACAGATGCCATACCGGTTCAACCCAGCTCTGAAGGAAAGAAATGCCGAGCGTTCCACTAGCCGGAGGAAGGCAAAACGCACCTCTGCCTTCCTCTGAGGGCATGTCTGAGTGAACAGGTCGTTCCCCCTGCCCGTCACCCCAAGCCCCTCATCCCGGAACCCACCACACCCGGCCTTGACCTCCTCGGCCCTCCCCACCGGGCCCCATCATGGCCTCTGGAGCCTGGGCTCTCTCTCCAGGCACTGCCCCCCGCCCCCACCCCGGGACCTGAGATCCAGGGCCTCTGTCTCCCAGGCCTCCCAGCTGTCTTGACTTGCGGACTCAGTGCCTGCTCTGCCAGAGAGACCTCTTGCTGCGGGGTGGCTCTCAGTGGCTGCATCTCAGGCCGAGCCATCCTGGCCTTGGCCACCCGTCTAACGTGCCCCCCACCATCCACGTGGCCGCCGGCGTCAGGCTTCGGTGCCGTAGTTCCACCCTGCCTCCCTTCCGGGGGAATCCCACGCTGCCTCAGGCCCATTATGACCTGGAAGAGGCTGCACCTGTGGGGTCTGCCCATTTCCACTACCCCCCCCACACACACGTCACCCCCCCCGGTCCCCCCATAGGGGTTAGGAAGAAGACAACACTTTCTGGTACAAGGGTTGAACTGAAGGGGCGAGTGAGTGGCCACCTGGCAGGGGCATCGCAACAGATGGCTGAAGAAGTCAGCCGCCGAGTGCAGAAATGTCACGGAACTTGGGGTGCCACTGCCTTGCTGAGATAGGGCCAGGGCAGGCTTTAAAAGGCTAAAATTCTCCCTGCCTTTGGTACGTTAATACAGAACCCATGGTCCTTTCTAATGTTTGATTCCCGGAGAGGCAGGAAGTATGCCGAATGGCCACGCCATGGCTTTTCTAAATTGCCCACAAGGCCTTCTCCGACCCAGCGGGTCAGGGGTTTGCTTTGGTGTTACATCGTGGTAAAAGAGACATCCCACAGCAGTGACCATGTCCATTGACTCCGTCGGCGCTCTCAGGCTCGTAGTCCCACTTTTCAGACAAGCCTGGATGGCCACTCCGTGTCACTCTTTGCCAAATGCCAGCCACTCTCCTCCCTGCCCCGCATCCCCCATTTGGCCACCACAACTCTTCATCCCCAGGCGCCCTCCGGTAAAGTGTGCTCCTGTCTGTACACCTACTCCGTTGGGGGCGGGGGGGAGGTGGCACAAGAGGTGGCTGGTGGCCGGAGCAGGCCCGCCACCTTGAGTGTGTGGAACAGCCCTGAGGATTTCCTGAGGGAAGAAAGAGGGTGGGGAGAGCGAGAGAGCATCTCCTCCTCCTGAACCTCGCAGATGATTGAGGACAAACAGGCCTGCACGGGGAGGGGGGGGCAGGGAGGGTGCCGAGTCTGCACCAGAGAAAATGGCTTTGTGGGGGGGGTGGGAGGGGAAGAGGGCAGAAAGATTTTCTGTCTTTTTAAAACTTCCCCCAGGCTTTTGGGAACTTGCAGCCCGGCCTGCATCCCTGAGGCACGTTAACTCTTTGGTTGTAACTCCAGGTGGCCCCCAGGGTGGGCGGCCCACAGAGTTCAGGGCTTTCTTCTCAGCAGAGATGGGACCATTAGAACAGCTAACTGCAGTAATTGCCTGAAGCTGAGAACCAACCCTCCCTCCTTTGAAACCTCTGTATTTCTGCCTAGGCCTATGTTCACGAAATTTGGGGGTTTGAGACTGAGAAGCTCTACCCTATTTATTTCCTCCTTTGTCAGCAAAGTAGACTCTCTGTTTTCTTACTCCTCATACCGCTTGTCCTCGTTATTCGGCCTCGTGGACAAGCAGCTGAGCTTTCGGTCACAAGTCCACACCCCAGGGTGGAGGGGTCCAATCCACCCCTGTCCAGACCTGGGCCCTTCCTGCCTCCCTCCCGAGACGATCTGTTTGGCAGCCCAGCCGCCTTGGACTGGGCCACAAGGAGGACACAAAGTAAAGACCCAGCCCCCCCGCCCCCCCACACACGGTAGTGGCGGTGGGTGGCAGTTCTCCAAGGGTTTGGGGCTTTTCCTGAGGCAGGAGACGGAGGGGACTGATTTCTTTAGAGCTCCATCCCCTCCCCCATGCGCTGTGCCGCCTGGAAGCGGCAGCTCGCGGGGCGGGCTCGGGGCTGAAAGCGGCTCCACCCGAGAGAAGCCCGAGGCGGCTACGTGCGAGCGCGCATGCGCAGTCAGCGCAGTGAGTGGGGGAGGAGTGGAAAACGGCGGAAGGGCTCCGCCGGGGGCCCGGCCATCTGTGCGGCCAGGCTAGGGGTTTCCCTCTTGGGCGGGAGCTCGTACCCCGCCCCCAGCCCGCAGGCAATCCCGAGGGGCAGAAGCACGACTTGCTGGGCACCTCCTCAGGCGAAGCGGTCGCGGTGGCTGGGTTACGTGGGGCCCAGACGAGTCTCTGGTTCTGGGAGCGGCACCTCCCCCACGCGCCTCTCCTCTTGGGCCTTCCCCCCCCCTCCCGCCTCCGCTCCGGCCCCAGGGGAGGGGAGGAGTGGGGGGCAGGGAGACGACCTCAGGGAGGAGCCAGACCAACTGAATGAAAGCTTTTCATGAACTCGTGTGTCTTTCCCAGGGAAACACCATTTCTGGAGTCTATGAACTAAAATAAAATCTTAAGCCGCCCCCCGCCCGCCACCGCCAGGTGACCTGTCCCGTGGTTGGCCCAGGGAACCCTAGAAAAACCCTTAAACCTGAGCTGCTGCCCCGCAAGGACAGGGGAAGTCAGACACCCCTCCCTGATGGAGTCAGATTTTATAACAATGAGATACTGAATGTCCGACGGGCCTAAGGCCAGGCAAGACAAAGCTTAACGCATATCTAGCAGGCCAACCGTTCACTGAACTACAGGGCACTTGAGTTTTGGGTAAACTGTCCAGTGGCTTGTCTGTGATTAGCAGACCTCCTTACCTTAACTGAAAACATGATGCAAAGCCTTTAGGCAGAGGTTCATTTATGTCATCAATTGCAAATCAAAGAATCTTTAAACCCAGCTGTAAACCTGTAAACACCGCACCCACCCTCCCTCGCCCCCCCCAACTGCCAGATGTCCTGCCTTTTCAGCCCAGACCAATGTACCCCTTCCATGTTTTGATTTGTGATTTTACATGTAATTCCTGTCTCCCTAAAATGTATGAAGCCAAACTGTAACCCACCCAACCACAATGGGTCCGCTTGCTCAAGGCTTCTTGGGCGTAGCTCTCTGGGCCATGATCACGGCCGTTGGGCTCAGAATAAAACTCTTTAAATTATTTTGCAGTGATTTGGGGTTCTTTTCCATGGACGAGTCAATCGTGTTCACATTATTTTAGCCTTGGGAGCTTTTTCTTTTCTATTATGTCTGATCCTGATCGCTAGCCAGGTATTCATTCATATTTTTGGTTGGTGGTGGTGCTCAAGCTCGCCTTTGTACATCCCAAATTGGCGTAAGCCACTGTGAATATGTTTTACACCTTCCAAGAGCTAGCGCTTATTGCCGTATCATAACCAGGGCTCACAGCAATTTTTCTTTTCTTTTTTTTTAAAGCTGCTTCCACTTTCCACCTAGGTATACATACGAGTATACCCTTTAAATGAATGCTTGCATCGAGGAACCAGGAAGTGGTTTTTGTTGTTGTTGCTGTTGTTGTTTTCCCCCAGTCATTTATCTGCTCCTCAACCCTCATTATTTATCACATACACACACACACACACCCCATCTCTGTAGAAAAGCTCACGGAGATTGTTCATCCACCGCGTGCTTTCTGTTGACAGTATCTGAGACGATAAGGAGCACCATGCATTCTGTTCTAAGAGAAAAATTGCATATATCAGTATGATTATATTTTACTTCTTGTGTGAATTTTGTGGATCTCATAAAAGCTGATCTTGATTTTCACAGCAGAGAAAAGTGGGCTTCTGTTTTGGTTTTGTTTTTGTTTTTCTGGAGGGGTGGTGTCTTCACATAAGTGATCATCTTTACAAGTATGCTATATCCGAGAAATTTCAGAAAGCTGCAAAGAGTGACTTGTTGACAATGCTTGCATTGAATGATGTATCTGAATCTGTGAATCGAAGGGGTCAGCATCTGACCAGAAAGCACTGTTAGAGGAAGAGGGGTTTCGGGTCTTTTCCTAAATTGTATCTGCCTAAGGCGGAAAATATTTCTGTTTCCCTATGACATGGTATTTTCCTCACAAGCAGTGTTAATGGCTCCATATGTCTCTAGACTGGCTGCAGAGCAGAGACTCCATGGTCTCCACTACTTGACTCTGTCTGTCCAAGAATGGCCTCCACAGCTCTCCTCTGTGAGATATCCACTCTCAGAGGTGGCACGGTATGGTGGGTAGGGGGATATGCTGGATTTTGAAAACTCAGAGTTTGAACCCCAGTGCTTTATTTCTTAGCAACATGAACTTTGTCAGATCACATCACCCTGCTGAAGCCCAGTCACCTAAAGGGTAGAAAATGCAATGGATAGATTGACGCTTCTCTTCTCTTCTACTCTCTTCTTTCTCTCTTTCTTTCTTTCCTTGTGTCTTCCTGTCTCCCTCTCTCTCTCTTTCTTTCTTTTTGTCTTTTTCTTTTTTTTCTTTTGACGGGCCCTCACTCTGTTTCCCAGACTAAAGTGCAGTAGCATCATCATAGATCACTGCAACTTCAAACTCCTGGCCTCAAGCGATCCTTTCCCCCTAGGCTTCCCAAAGTGCTAGGATGCTGTTTTATTTTTATCTGTGACACCATGGGAGGAAATATCTTTTAGGGTCATAGGGTCAGAAATTTAGATCTCTTCTTTGAACTCATGGTAGCGGCTAACTGGGATTTTCAGTGTGTAAACGTAAGCCACTTGTAATTTCACCAGTACTCCCGTTACTTGTCATCTATTCAGGAGGTGAACTCTTCTTCCCCTACCATCTACTGTTCAAACGCGTTGGTCACAAGGATAATTTGAATATCAGATTCAGAGCACAAATAATTAAGGTCCTGTAGCGTTAATAAGTAAAAGGGGCCACACACAAACCTGTGGAAGTCTGTGTCCCTTCCGGTTTTTTTGTTTGTTTGTTTGTTTGTTTGTTTGTTTTTGGGTTCTCCCCCCCCCCCCGAGACTGAGTCTCACTCTGTTGCCCGGGCTAGAGTGAGTGCCGTGGCGTCAGCCTAGCTCACAGCAACCTCAAACTCCTGGGCTCAGTCGATCCTCCTGCCTCAGGCTCCCCAGGAGCTGGGACCACAGGCATGTGCCACCATGCCCGGCTAATTTTTTTCTATATATTTTTAGTTGTCTGGCCAATTTCTTTCTATATTTTTAGTAGAGACAGGGGGGGTCTCACTCTCGCTCGGGCTGGTCTCGAACTCCTGACTTTGAGCGATCCTCCCGCCTCGGCCTCCCAGAGTGCTAAGTTTACAGGCCTGAGCCAACGCGTCCGGCCTGTGTCCATTCTTTAATGTTGTGTGTTGCTCAGTTATGAAAAGGCAAGGGAACATAAAATCCGAGTTTTAGGGATGACTTATAGGCTCAGTATTCTTTTTTTTTTTTTTTTTTTTTTTTTTTTTGCCTCCTCTAAGCCTATGTGAATATCAAGGAGGGTAAAAAATTCAGTGTTCTAAGTTCAGTGCCCAACCAACCTCTGTTTCCAGAGTAAAAATTGAGCATCCTATTACACCTTTATTTCCCTTTGGTATGCTAAGGCCCAACTCGGCAGAGAGGTCACTGTTTATTCTCTTTGCTAAGATCACATGTGCCATAGTCTGTCTGCTTTGTCTCCTTTAGGGGTAATCATCCAATCTTACCCGGGCCCCTCACATCCTCGTGACAGTAGGCCTCCTTGGTTTACTGAAATAGAAAAGACCGGCTCATCAGCAATGTTTGATCGGTTGCTTCAGAAACAAATGTTGTTCTGCTTTCTTTACTATGGTTTTTTTTTTTTTTTTTTTTCCTTCTTTCTTCCGTCAGACCCAATCCGATATAGGTGGGAGAGAAGGTAACCGGAGCCTCTTGAAAAACCGAAGTGAACCAAAGCGAGCTCACAGATTCAGATAGAAATCAGGAGGAAGAAAAATTGAGAGATAACATGGATTTTCTGTCTAGCGGGTGTTCTCACACTTCAATTTTACCAGAAGCGTTAGGTAGGATGACGATGACGATAATTGTGACAAACACTATTCTCATTGGACAGATAAGGAGGCAGGCTCAGAGTGACGATTAACCTGGGCCTAAATAGATCGCTAAGAAGCATCATAGTGTGTTCCTTGGTTACGCTGTTTTGTGAAGCTCAAAAAGTTTGGGGTGCGCGTGCGCGTGCGTCCATGTGCGTACGCAATCATAGGTGTTCTAGTAAAACGGATATGAGGTAGGATTTCCCATACCTTCAATGATTTCATGTCCTGCAGGAACATAATGTTCCGGGATCAGGTTTTTATTCTGCCTTCTGTGCCACATGCTCAACATGCCTGTGACTTTACAGCCGAGACTTGCTCAGGGGGAGCCCATTCTCATCTTCTGGGAGGTTCTGCTAATCTTTAAAAGACAAGGACATAGGAAGATAGTCCTATAACAACGACTGTGACCACGATTAAAGGCTTACTGTTTACCACACGTGCTTCTGTGGGCTTTGCCTGCATTTGCTTTTTCACTCTGCACAATATCCCTGTGGGGTAGGCACCATGATTTCTGCATTTGCAGATGAAGAGGCTGAGGCTCAAGAGGATTTGTGACTCGCCAAGTTACCAAACACGGAGTGTCGTCCAGGTAGCCAGTCCAGGCCCCCCGGCTCTGCAGCCACTCTGCAATGCTGATTCTGAGCCTGACCGTTTCATCACTGGTGGCTCCCTGAGAACCTTGACTCGGCCCCCTTCCTCAGTTCACTTGGGAAACATATTCATGTGTGTGTATTTCTCTCCTTCCCTCTCCCACCCCCCCTCTCTGTTTTAGTTTTTATTATTTTGAAAAGTGCATAGAACGATAAAAACTTTAAAAGTAGGAAAAAGCTTACGGAACACATAAGGACACAGAGAAAGAAAATATCTGTGTACAACAGTGCAACGCATTTGTGTTTTAAGTCGTGGTGTTGCAAAAGAGTCCAAAAGTTTAAAAGAAAGAAAAACAAACAGACAAACAAACAGACAAACAAACAGACAGACAAACAAAAAAAAAAAAACCAAACCACCATGGAAAAGTTTATGAAGTGAAAACACTTACAGTAAGCTAAGGTTAATGTATTATTGAAGAAAGAAATTTCTAAAGGTAAATGTCGTGTGGCCTAAGTGTCCAGGGTTTATGAAAACCTACAGTAAGTAATGTCCTAGGCCTTCACATTCACTCACCACTCACCGCCAACTCACAGACTCACCCAGAGCAACCTCCCGCCCGCCCTGCAAGCTCCATTCACCGTAAGTGCCCTGGCCAGGTGTCCCACTGCACAGAAACCTATTAGACTGCATTTCTTCCCATTACTATCAGTAGTTGTACATTTCTTAGGACCGTAGGCCTACGATACACTTCCAGGCATAGTTAGGGGTTGGGAAGAGGAGGGAAGAGGCCATTCTTCATTTATTAATTGGGTAGCATAGGGGCAGGGGAGGCAGTTTCCTCTTTTTCCTCCTCGTCCCCGTTCTCTCTTGTTTTGCTTCTCCCTCTCTTGTTTTTCTTTATTCCTCTCCCAGTTCCCCCTTCCAACGTCTCGATGGATTTGGATGAGACGTAGACATTTTCTACGTCAGTCCTTAATCATACCAAGGGAGCAGGAGAAAAGTAAGCTGCCTACCATGACACAATGGAATGGAAGTTTGTCAGCCATTGACTGCTGTGGCATTCCGACATTTAGTGTCTTCAGGACATTCTATATTTCTGCTATCCCACTAGAATATATCTCCTCGATCACTACTGTGTGGTCACATCCCAGCTGTTTCGTGAGCCACCCTCAATGTTCGTGACAATGTAGTGTGGGGACTCCCTCCGTCTGGTGCCTTAAACTCGCACATTTGGGGTTTTGTATCAGGATAGCAAAGCGATCGCCTTTAAATAACCTGGCTGGCCATGGTGGCTCATGCCCGTGATCCCAGCAACTTGGGAGGCAGAGACGGGAGCGTGACTTGAGCCCAGCAGCTGGAGACCAGCCTGGGTAACACGATGAGACCTCATCTCTACCAACAAAAAAAAAGAAAAATTATGGCGGGTGTGGCAGCATTTGCCTATAGTCCCAGCTACTCAGAAGGCTGAGGCAGAGAGGATCACTTAAGCCCTGGATTTGGAGCTTGCTGTGAGCTACAATCAGGCCAAGGTGGCCTGGGAGAGGACAGAGTGAAAGAAATCCTGTCTCAAAAAAAAAAAAAAAAGAAAAGAAAAGAAAAGAAAAGAAAGAAAACAAGACCGATAACACAACACAACTTAGAAGACTTGGTGTTACCGAAAGCTCGGCCACTTGCCCACGAGGCCGAATAACGAGGACAAGCTGTTTGAGGAGGAAGGAAAGAGAGAGTCTATTTTGCCGGTAAAGGAGAAAATAGTGTAGACCTTCCCATCTCAGGCCTCCGAATTTCCCCGAACATAGGGCTAGGCAGAAATACAGAGCTTTTAATGAGGGGGGGAGGGGTTCTCAGCTTTAGCGATGATTGTGGTTAATTATTTCAATCGTCCAGGCTCTGCCAAAAACAAAGCCTGTGAACTCTGCCGGCCGCCCACCTGGGGGGGGCGGGGCAGGGGACCACTTGGGAGTTTTAAGCAAAGATTTAACCTGCCTTGGGGACATAGGCCAGACTACAAGCTCCCAAAAGTGGTGGTGGTGGTGGTGGTGGTGGGGAGCGTAAAACGACAGAACATCTTTCTGTCCTTTATTGGTTTCTCCTTTTTCCCCCCTAGGTGCCAAAAGACCTGAGACTGATGCCGAAAAGAAATAGGTACAGGCGCCCACGTGCACACACAAAGATATACGATCGAATACATCGTGTTGACAGTCGGGGAAACTGGAAGATGATGGGGAAGTATCACGAGCAACTTTGTATTTCTTCCAGGACAGGAAAATGGACACGAAGAGCAAAATTCATCGTTCTCGGCATAGGATAAAAAGCCACATCTTGTTATATAATATAATTCATTCTGTGATTTAAGTTTTTATACGATACGATATTCAATAAGCCTAAAAAACAAGATAAAAGAGAAACAAACAAAAGGGAAAAAATAAAAATAAAAAAGACGACGGGCAGAGGCCTATGGTCCCGGGAGGAGGCAGAGAGCGGGAGGAGGGGCGCCTCCCGCAGACAACAGGGCGGGTGGGCAGAGACCGCTAGAGGCTAGGGCTGCCCTGGGTGGGCCCAGAGCTGCGAGCCCGGGAAGAAGAGGGTGGGACCGTCCGGACCGTGCTCTCCTCCCCGCCCTCCACACCTCCCGGGAGTCAGCTCTTAAACTCCCAACGTCACCTGACTTTCCGGATCCCGAGGTCTGATCAAAGTGGCCGCTAGGTGACACCCAACAACCGCTGCCGGTGTCATCCTGAAAAGAACGGACCCTATGACTGACGGGGGTGGGGCGCACAGTGGGTGGCCCGGCCAGCTCCCCTTCCTCCTTGGAGCGGATTGGATCATCTGGAACTTTATCCAGAGAGGAGAGAGTGCCCCTGGGTGTGTGCTAGAAGCCGGAGGGTTGGGGCAGGGACCTACCCAAGAGAGAAGTAGAGTACAGGGAGTTTCAGAGTTGACCCACTCACGATCTCGCCCTGGTCAATACAAGAGTGGCAATATCTGTCACCGTGGAATGAACACTTGGTACCGAAGACCTTTGTCTATGCTGGCCCCCTATGCCTAGGGGGGGCATGTGGCCAGAATCGGACATCCTAAACGTCTTCGTAGAAAGAATTTGGGGGTGGGGGTGGGGGAGAGAGACAGAAAAAGAAAAGAAAGGGGGAAAGAAATGGCTGCCACAAAACTATCAGAACAGATAAGCGACCGATAGGGCCTATCTGGTTAAGTTCTTTCCCTACCCAGAGAACGACTTGACGTAGCTGACGTCACTGCAGTCAGGCCACGTTCCGGTGGACACAGAGAGTCAGGGATAGAATTTCACGCTCGGCACTGTCTCTTGTGACAGCGGGAAGGTGGAGGGTGGCTGAGGGTTCTATGCTCCTTTATCACACACCGTCAGGTAGGTCAGGTAAAATTGAGGACAGATTTCCAGTGTTTCGAGAAAGGAAGAGCACTCGTGCAGGCCATCTATCTGTACGTGGGAGAGTGTCCCCGAAAAGTGGCTTTAAGTGCCGGGATGTGCCTAGGCCAAGAAGGTACACAATCCTGAGTGAGAATGGTCCGTCCCATAGAGTCAGTCGGTAGGAGGCCACCGGTCGAGACGGAACTGCCCCCCCCACCCGCCCCCACCCCCGCCCCCGCCCCCGCCCCCGCCCCACAGAGCAGACAGACTCAGAATGGAGTCACTCGGTGCCAGTGCCCTGCCCGGGTGCCCCATCATTCAATCGAACTGGGAAACAGGTGGGCTTTCCAACCCTCGGGAGGGAGCTTCACGGTGGGCGGACAGATCAGAAGGGGCCAGGCTCCCTTGAGCGGGCAGGCTGGGGACGGTCGGTGGGGTCTCTTGACAGGAGGCACCACGGAACCCTTGAGGCAATGTCGGGGGCACCTATGTTGCGGTCCAAAGCTAGCGTCTGAGAAGTCGTCCCGAAAGAATGATGGCGTCAACAAGTCCCCTCCGTTCAAGAAACGAGATTCATTTCTAGAGGAGGGCCACCCACGCGGGAGAACCGTAGGCTTCCTGTGGACATTCTCTTCAAAAGGCAATTCACTCAGCGGAGTGAAAATCGGAAAAATCGCTGTCCTCTGATGCAGCTGCAGAGAAAAGATGGCACCAAAATCAATGAAACACACACACACACACACACACACACAAACACACCTCCTCCCATCTGAACGAGCACTCCGGACGGTCACATAGGGAGAGCGACGGGCTCTCTTCCCACCCTGTGGTTTTCTACCTTTCGTTGCGGTTTTTTCCCTCAGTGGATAGAGGAGGAGACACAGGGGGCTCAGCCGGCATGCGAGTGGGTTTATCATCCTCTGTGAGTATCAACACGCGACACCACCTAAGTGAAGGAACACACCGGTGTTTCATGTCATGTGGCTCAATGCCTGGCAGATACGAGCCTTTGCAGGCCTCCTCGTGACCGACAGGGCGTCGCCTTGGACACGGACACATCTTGTCCCTCCCTCCCAAGGCGATAGGCGGTTCCGTACCTCCTCGGGGCCAGGGCACAGTCTGCTAGGCACCTACAACACGTGTGGCAACAGCCTCGATGGCTCTGCCATGAGAACGAACTCCCGTGGCATGGGGGTGGGGTGGGGGGGTCGGGAGCTGAAGAATTCAGCTGAGTGAAGGAATGCCACGGGATTCAGAGTGCCATCGGTGGGCTGAGAGGCGAGCAGGGCGGGCTTTGAAAGGGTAACATTCTCCCTCCCTTCCGTCTGTCTGTGAATACAGAACGTACACGCCAGGCGGGGTGGCTCACACCTGTAATCCTAGCATTCTGGGAGGCAGAGGCGGGTGGATCGCTCAAGGTCGGGAGTTCGAGACCAGCCTGAGCAAGAGCGAGACCCCCATCTCTACTAAAAATAGAAAGAAACTATATATCTAAAAATATATACAGAAACAATATCTAAAAATATATACAGAAAAACATTAGCTGGGCACGGTGGCACATGCCTGTAGTCCCAGGTACTCGGGAGGCTGGGGCAGTAGGATCGCTTGAGCCCAGAAGTTTGAGGTTGCTGTGAGCTAGGCTGACACCATGGCACTCTAGTCTGGGCAACAGAGTGAGACTCTGTTTCAAAAAAAAAAAAAAAATATATATATATATATACACACACACACACACACACACACACGCACACACGTATATCCAATTAGCTGGGCATGCTGGCACATGCCTGTAATCCCAGCTACTCGGGAGGCTGAGGCAGTCTGATCGCTTGAGCCC